>NW_017731904.1:12126-16085 GCF_001890085.2 Hipposideros armiger | reverse complement strand
AAAAAAAAAAAAAAGTTGCCAATAACTACCTTCTACAGCGAAAAATTCAATGCACTCTTCCAAATCTACGTCTATAAATGGTTTAGTGCATGCCTTTGTATTCAAACTTTCACCTGCCTTGGTTTCTGTGATCATCCAATGAGGTATTGTGCACAGTGAGCTTGAAAGCCAAACAGACCTAAATTTGATTTAAAACAATCAATAAGTGTTTATAGAATGCAGCGAATATGCCAGGGACTAAACTAGGTTCTGGGGATCGATTGTAAAAAAGGCAGACATGAAACAACATGACCTCACTATGCTTAATATTAACCCAGCTACACCACTTCCCAGCCATATTACCATAAGAAAATGTATTAAACTGTCTGAGCATAAGCTTTCTTACCTATGAAAGGAGAATATTACCTATTTCATGGGAAATACAGAGATTAAATGAGGCAAATTATGTAAATTGCCAATTAACTTCTATCTGACATATAATAGTCATTCAATAAATGTTCAGGCCTTTATCACTTCCTCCCTCTCCACTACTTCGTCCATTCACTGTGTATTCTCATCCCTTCTACTGCTTTGGGTCCACTCATTCTTTAATTATCTTAGTCCTACTCTGGCAAGCAGGTATGAAATGCCTGCACTCCCCAAAGCTTTCCCAGTTCTGTCTTTCCTCATTCTTTACTTTCTCCCTAAAGGACCTTACTCACTGTCTTGGCATCAGCTACCATAGCTATGTCATTCCTGCTTCAAGCTATGTCTTTCAGTGTGATCTCTCTTTAGCTCCCTTCCCACATTTTCATGATGCCTCTATTTCAGTGTGTCTAAAAATAAACTCACCATACTTCCTGAAAACTACTCCAATGCTCATACCATAGATAACAAACTTACTTAAATATGCACTTATTAAGCACCCATTATATATACAAGGGACTCCTCTGAGGCTAGAGACTCTCCTGTCATTATCTGAACTCAGAAANTAGAAATGTATGCTCATCTTGTGGAACACTCGCAAACCAAGTTACTCGCAATCCAAGGTTTTGCTGTGTATATATATAAAATTATCACATTACACACCTTAAACTTTATGTCACTTATATCTCAAATTCACACAATATGGTGGCGGTCAGTCGCAGGGGTCTAGACTGGCATCTTGCACAAGCATAGTCATAGAACCATGGGCAGGCTGACTGCATGGACCTTGGACCCTGGTGGGGTAGGGAGCAGGGAGGGACTTAGGCAGCTGGCACCTGTAAACACAAAAACCTATGGGGCAAAAGCCAGTGAAATCTGCAGAGGGTCTGCAGTGCTGTGCTGTGCTGGCCATTGGTTTCTTCAGTGGAGAAAGCCACTGAGGTCCTCTGCAAGAGCAGGTCACTGAGAACCACAATAACTCCCACCACATAGATGACACCGGTTGTCTTATTCCTAGCCATCTCTATACAGCTCACCTTTACTGGTCTCTGGTTGGGGTGAAACCGAAGTAGGTCTTTTGTGTCGTGCCCCAAAATATGAGGGGAGCTAGTTGCTCACCCCACCCTCCCTTTCCAGGCAAGGGGAACTCTTCCTAGCTGAGGCAGTGCCTGTTTCCCTTGGCGCTGAGCAGTGCCTGTCTGAGGAGATGAGGTGATACAACCAGGTGAAGCCATACTTCTTTTTCTTGTGCAGTTATTCTCAGGTTTTTTGTTCCACTATGTTATTGAAGTTTTGCAAGTGGACACTCCTGAGTGCTCACAGAGTTGTTCCTGCCCATGGATAGCTGTTATTTGTTGATCTTTGTGGGGGGCTGTTGATCGTTATGAGACTGTCTCCTAGTCTGCCATCTTGGTGATGTCACTCCCTAATACACCTATGCTAATGAAAATACAACCACATGGACTTTAGATTTAAAATATTCTTGATTGAAATAAATTCCATTTTAAGTCAGTTTCTTTTAATATAGAATTTTATGACTTTTGTCAACTTCCTGGAATGGATCTTCAAATTCCTCATCTATGGAAAATTAGAAGCTTTAAACATAATCTCTTGAGAATGTGTGAACTATAAAACTTAACAAAAGATATGTTTCCTTACATTGAATTTCATGCCTTAGAGAATGAGCTGTGAGCCTACAGTATTTAGAAAAGGCATTAAGTGAGAACCTTTGTATAAAAGCAGCTATTGATTAGGAGCCCTGTTATCTGTGGATTCAAGTTTCATCTTCACTAGTTAGCTGTAAATAAAAATGGTGAATGGGACTTTATCCTTTTTTGAAAAGGAATATTTTATGCATGTAATACATACAATTTGATTGAAAACTCAAGCGTCCCATTTTTGACAGGGAAATGTACATCAGGGAAACACAGTAGACAGCAGGTATCTAGACTTCATCAAGGCTAAAAGGCTCGACATAGTCTTTTTTAATACCCTTGTGAAAGAGATAGAGAAAAAGAGATTGAATGCTAATACAATTGGATGGATTTGAAATGAATTGCAAAGCTATTTCTTGAGGATACTGATTAATGAAATGATGTCACAGTCTATGGTCTTTGCTTTCAGCCTGTCTTGTTCAATGATTTTATCAATGACTTGAATGAAGACAGAAAATATATGTGTATTACATTTGTAGATGATACACAGCTTGGAAAGATAAGGAATATGTTGGATGACAGTATGCCAGTATCCTGAGCCAAAAAGATCTTAACAGGCGTGAGAGATGAGCCAAACCTGACAAGATGGAATTTAATAAGGATAAATGTAAGGTCAGTACAACAAGAAAGAGAAAAGAACTCTGCTCTTCAAGTAAAGGCTGAGGGAGCTGTAGCTTAAGGGCAGCAGGTGAAATGAGGACTGAGGAATATAGTTGAGTTCACAGTAAGCTTTCCATTAGTCAATAGTGTGAATTGTGATTAGGGACTTGCTCTTTAAAGTAAAAAAGATGGGAGGTTAAAGTCCTGTATCTGACCCTTATTAGGGATTAAGCTTGACACATTACTTAATCTCTTCAAAACTTAATTTCCTTATATGAATATTAGAATAATAATAGTAAAATCTTCAGAGTGGTGCCTATTTATGGTACTTTTTTTATGAAAGCGCTGACCCTTAATTCTTGAATCTTTAATGATTACTGAGATTTTCCTTACATATGTGACAGATTTTTTTTCCCATCGTTCAGTGGAAGGAAAGCTGAAAAGAAAGATCTGAGAAGATAAAGGGGGGATGGAAAAGAAAATAGGAGAAGGAGAAATTAACCAATATTTATTGAGTAACTGCTTTGGTCCAGGCACAATGTAAGGTACTCTACATACATAAACTCATTTTATTTGCATAACTAAATATAACAAAGGTATTATCATTTTCATTTTAGACATGAGGCATAGAGAAAATAGTTTTCCCAAAGTCAAAACATTAGAACTGGCATTTGAACCCAGGTCTCCACTCTAAGGCTCAGACTGTCTCCACTACCCCGTTCACCTCAACACAGAGTCCTCTCATGAGTCCTAATGACAAGTATCCTCAATATTCTTTCATTCCATCTGCATGGTCTGAAATTCAACTTAAAATGTTATTTCAGTACCACATTTATATTAATGTTACACATCTGATTTGGTTCAATCAGTGAGAATTTATTTTAACACATTAAATTATGTCTATGACTCAACTTGCCTACATATAGCAATTCTGTAGGCACAGCACCATTCCGAACAGTCATCCCATTTCTTTAACAGTAACCTTCCCATAGCTGGAAAGTTTTATTCCTTGGACCTGTTTAAACCTAATTATGCTTCCTTTGTGTTTTGTTTAAGTCAGTTCTTCTGTCTTTTTCTTTTCTACCAACTGCATATGAGCAAACTCTGAAGCAAGCCGGCAGCATCCGAACTGCTTCTTATGTAAACTGAAAGAAAAAAATTATTTCAACTAATAAAAAAAATGCAATGCTATGCTCTTGTAGTTTACCACTTATACTAAGGAAATTTGGAAAGAGGCCA
>NW_017731904.1:0-786 GCF_001890085.2 Hipposideros armiger | reverse complement strand
CTTCACTGGTAAATTTTATGAAGCATTTAAAGAAGAATTAATACCAATCCTTCTCAAATTCTTCCAAAAAATTAAAGAGGCAGGAACACCCCCCCAAACTAATTTTGTGAGGCCAGTATTACCCTGACACCAAAGCCAGATAGGGATACTATAAGAAAAATATAGGTGAAAATACGTGATGAGTATAGAGTAAAAAATTCTCAATAAAATATAGCAAACCAAATTCAACAATACATTAAAACAATCATACACCATGATCAAATGGGATCTATGTCTGGGATGCAAGGATGTTTCAATATACACAAACTAATAACTGTGATACACTGCATTACAGAGTGAAAGATAAAAATCATATGATCATCTTAATAGATGCAGAAAAGCATTTGACAAAATTCAACATCCCTTCATGAAAAAGACTCAACAAAATGCATATAAGAAGGAATGTACCTCAACATAATAAAGGCCAGATATGACAAGCCCACAGCTAACATTATACTCAACAGTGAAAGGCTGAAAGTTTTTTCCTATAAGATCAGGGATAAGAAAAATGTGCCCACTGTTACCACTTCTATACAACATAGTACCAAAAGTCCTAGCCAGAACAATTAGGCCAGAAAAAGAAATAAAAGGCATCCAACTCAGAAAGGAAGGAGTAAAATCACCTCTGTTTGCAGATGACGTGATCTTATATATAAAAAATCCTAAAGGCTCCACCAAAAACCTGTTAGAACTAATAAAACATTTAGTAAAGTTACAAAATACAAAATCAACATACAGAAATCAGTT
>NW_017736592.1:0-1299 GCF_001890085.2 Hipposideros armiger | reverse complement strand
GTGTTCCAATACAGTTATTTGTTTACTGACTAAAAACTCCTTCACAGACAGTGTCGTGTGAGCTGGTGCATTGTTGTGATGCAAGATGAATTATTGGCAAAAAGTTCAGGTCGTCTAACTTTTTCATGCAGCCTCTTCAATACTTCCAAATAGTAAACTTGGTTAACGGTTTGTCCAGTTGGTACAAATTCATAATGAATACTCCCTCTGATACCAAAAATGGTTGCTGACATTGTTGCAACAAGTTCTCGAACTTAATTCAGACCTCGTATATATTAAAAGCATACGTGGGCCGGCCGAGTGGCGCGTTGGTTAAGAGCTGGCTTGGGACGCTGGAGGGCCCCGGTTCAGATCCCACGTATGAGGGCCAGTGACACTGCCCTCTACAGCTAAGATGCTGAACAACAGCTCGACAGCAACTTGTCTGTTCCCCTTCCCCCAATTCCCCAGCACTGTTCCCTTCCCCCCAGTACCCCAATAAAAATCCTAAAAAAAACAAAAAACAAACAAACAAACAAACAAAAACAACAAACATTTAAAAAAAAAAAAAAAAGCATACGTCATGTGCCTAGTAAAACTGACCCAAAGTGGTCAACCCCAAGGAACATTGCAATAAAAGTATTGGACTTAAAAGATAAAGTCTTCTGGGTATCTGAGCTGAGTGATCAAAGAAAGAGAATTCGGTTGTCCTCAGACAATTGCCAGCAGCTGTTCATGCCAGAAGCCAAGGAAAGGAAGTTCGAATTAGGAATTTTGTGTCAAACCAAATCCATCTTCCAAGAACAGAGGCCTCAGATGAGAGGTCATGGCCGTGCAAGAGCTCAAGGACGCGTGTTCATGGCTGGGGAAGCAGCTCTGGGAGGCAGGACGGGCCTCAGTGGGGGTGGTGTCTCCTGGCCCCCCAGCTTCTTCCTCAGAGTCCGAACGGCTGTCTTGGGACTCAGACCCTCAGTAGCGCGCGATACAAGCATAGTTCCAGGGTGATGGCTTTTGATTGTCACTGACCATTTATGATTTGGATTAAAATTGCTCAAAGCTTTGACCTAGACCCATGCTGCCCAACAGAAATATAATACAAGCCACATAGATAATTGTAAATTTACTTGTAGTCACATTAGAAAAGGAAAAAGAAATAAATGAAATTAATTACCCGTTTAACCCAATAGATCCAAATATTAACAACTTAACATGTAAGCATTATAAAAGTATATTGTTGACAGGATAGCTTACATTTGTCTCATACTCGGGTTTTGAATTTTGGTGTGTACGTCACGCACAGCGTACCCCTGTTACAGCCAG
>NW_017736591.1:0-1338 GCF_001890085.2 Hipposideros armiger | reverse complement strand
TAGTTAACTGGTTATTCCAGAGTTAGTGAATGAATACATTTCCCTTTATGTATTGAATTGAAATGCTACCTTTGCTACCTTTATTTTTTATTTCTATTACAGAGATATTGGACTTTGTACTTTCTTCATGGGTATGTCTCTATTCTGACATCAGTACCATGATATTCTAATGTTGGCGACTTTATGCTACATTTAAATATATGCTTTTTGGTAGTTATCCATCTTGAACTATGTCTAAACATTTCTCTCTATCACATTTTCAACTATAATATAAATCCCTACAGTATCCTATGTATATTTTCATGATAAATATGATGTAAAAAAGGTTCAGCTTTCCATGTTGCTTATTTTATAGACATATAGTAAGAAAATAGAACTTGATCTTGACACTCAAAATACTACCATTTTTCTGTCATTCTACCATATGCTGATTTCTCTTTATCATGTTTATAATATGAGGTTCATTAAAACAACAAAATCTATTGAATCCCTGCATTCAACATGATACCAAGCCAAGTGGCATGGTTAAGAGGGATTCAAAGTGAGGAAAAATTAAGGAAATAAAATTCATGGGCTTTGCTCTTAGGGAGATTGCAATATAGCTGAGAATTTCAGTTAAGCTTATGATACAGACTCAGATGCATGTAAAAGTACCAATTAGAGAAAATTAAATGAACTTGTATTAGTTTTCTAGGGCTTCAGTAACAAAGGGTCAGAAACTTAAAAACATAAAATTATTCTTGCACCGTTCTAGAAACTAGAAGTCTGAAATGAAGGTGTCAGGAGAGCCCTGTTCTGTCTCTTAGCTTCTGGGTGTTACAAGCAACTCCTAGGTGTTCTTTGGCTTGTAGCTGTACACCTCCAATCTCTGCCTTTATCATCACGTGACCATCTTCTCTCTGCATCTGTGTGTCCTCAAGTGGTATTCTTATCTCTGTGTCCCTTTTTATAAGGACACCAGTATTACTGGACTAAGGGCTCACCCTGCTCAAGTATGACCTCATCTTAACTAATTACATCTGTAATAACTATGAAACTATGATTCTCAATGAGGTCACATTCTCAGGTATTGGGGGTTTGTACTTCATATCTTTTTGGGAGACACAATTCAACCTATGACGGAGCTCTTTAAGGCAAAAAGGGATGACTCAGATGGGATTGCAGTTGGTAGTCACTTTAGATTCAGAAGAATCACACACCGTTACTACTGGTAAATATTAATAACACAAAGGGAAACATGTAAGGGTTTCCATACCCTTCCCTACCCCAACAGATAAGTGCCCATTCAATTTAATGATGGAGTGAGACTCTTTCACTGGGTGAGCAGCTTGGAGACAG
>NW_017736590.1:0-1338 GCF_001890085.2 Hipposideros armiger | reverse complement strand
AGGAGACTTCTATTGTTTAGGATTCAGAAACTGATTTACAAAGCAATCAAGAAGCAGGGGGATAGGAGAATTCTAGGATTCAGGTCTGGAGCAATCTTTAGCCTAGGATTCACAGACTAATGAGAAGAGTAATCAAAGCCAGGGGCTAAGAAACTAGGGAGGAGACTTAACATTTCTACCGGAAAGAAAACTTAAAAGTTTCTCAGTGGTAGTGTGGGGAGAGGGGGGCTGCTCAGTTGGCCGGTAACAAAACTTCATATTTCACATATGAAGTGAGCTCAGTTGAGAAACATAGGTAACCTAGCTAGAGAGTAATTGTTAGTGTTTATACTTTAGGCTGTAACTTAAACTTTCTGAGGTGATTCTAAGAAGCTTACCCCTACACCTCAGTACTTGATTAAACACTGCTGAGCTATTTGGTAGCATATATAAAATTACAAAACATTTCTGCTCTCTCATATTACCTTAACCAAATGGAGAAGTCAGTGGCAATAGGATGTCTAGTACATGCATGAACATATACATACTGAATAAACACAAATGGTGGTTAAGTAAAAAAAAAAAGCACCATGAATATATATGCCTAAAACATGAATCATGAATGCAAGGAAAAAAATAATCTAATAATAGAGTAAAAATTTCTTTAAAAATATCACATACTAAAACCAGTGGTTATCAAACTTCAGCATATACCACTATTACCTGAAGTGCTTCCTAAATTGCAAACTACAAGATCCCACACCCATATGGAGATTCTGATTCAATGGGTTTGGAAAAGATTTAAGTAAATGGTGCCCAAATTTTTCTGTGTGTGAGAATTACCTGAGTTATTTTGAAAAATCCTACTCCGCCATGAGAAAAGATGAAATACTGCCATTTGCAACAACATGGATGGATCCTGAGATTATTATGCTAAGTGAAATAAGTCAGAAAAAGTCAAGAACCATATAACTTCATTCATATGTGGGATATAAAACAGAAAGCAACAAAGGAACAAGACAAACAAAGAAATTAAAACTCACACAGACAATAGTTTAGTCGTTACCAGAGGGTAAGGGGGTGGGGGTGGTAGAAGGGGGAAAAGGGGGCCAAATATATGGTGATATATTATAGAAATGTACACTTGAATCCTATACAATTCTATTAATCAATGTTAGCCCCAATAAATTTAATTTAAAAAAATCTCAATGCCCAGGCTGCACTCAGAGCAATTAAAACAGTGTCAAAGGGCAGGAGCCACACATCAGTACTTTTTAAAGTATTTTACTCATGAATTAACTCAGAATTAGTATATAGATGTACTTATTTTGAACAAAAATGAGACTCTTTTATATATAA
>NW_017736589.1:0-1243 GCF_001890085.2 Hipposideros armiger | reverse complement strand
TCGAACCCAAAAATTCCTAAGAGTATCTCCTTCCCCGAACTCTAACAATGTCCCTCAACAACCCAAACACTAGCCCTACCCTGTATAACCCTGGGCATAACCCTGGGCGGCACTGAGTGACCCAAGCCAGATTAGAGAAAGTGCTATGTCATCCTTAGCTAGGCTGGCCCAACACACCTCAGCGGCCTCCCCGTTTCTGACCCTGCAAAAGCGCGGCGATTAGTAAACGAACGAGGGCTGTCAGACTGATTCAAAACATCTCCCACAAGAGGGGAGAGTTTGGGGGCACCTGTACCCGCTTTCGAGTATTTGCTTTTCTGGTCTCCCATAACTTCCAGTCGCTCCCACTCCTTTGCCGTTCTCTCGTAACTTCGCGTGGAGCCCTCTCTGGGCAAAACAATGAGGCAACCATGTCTGTGAAAACGCTGAACCTGTCCCGAACCCGAATACTTTCCATGACCCCAACCCTAAAAAGTAACTGTCCCACCTTAGCAACCCCTAAAAACCTGTCCCTAACACCTCCTTGCCTCTAAAAGCTTAACGCTACACATACCTCTTTCTTACAGTGTTTCCAACCAAAAATATCCTAAGAGTATCCCCTTCCCCGGCCCCGAAGAATGTCCCCCACAACCCAAACACTAGGCCTACCCCACCCCTATGATCCCCAACCACAAACATAAAGCACAACCCTGTGCCGGGACTGAGGGTCCCAACCCGAAAGTGGAAAAAGTGTTTTGTCACCTTTAGCTAGGATGCCCCAACACACCTCATCGCCCTCCTTGTTTCTGCCCATGCAAAACCTCAGTTATATGTAAACTTATGTGTGTTGCGAGACTGGTTCACAAGGTCTCTCCCTAGAAGGGACTGTTTCGCTCACCTGCTCATGCTTTCGAGTATTTCCTTTGCCAGTCTCCCGTAACTTCCTGTCACGTCCACTTGCGCGGTACTACGAGGCAAACATTTCCCTGAAAACACTGAACCTGTCCGGAAACCGAAAACAGTCTCTGACCCCAACCCTAAAAAATAACTATCCCACATCCCAGAACCCTAAAAACCTGTCCCTAACACCTCCTTGCCTCTAAAACCTTAACGCTACACACACCTCGTCTTTATACCCTGTTTCGAACCCAGAAAAATCCTAAGATAATCCCCTCCCTGAAACCCTAAGACTGTCCCCCACAATTCCAACACTAGTAAACTCCGTCCCTGAGAACCCCAACGCCAAACATAAAGCATAACCCTG
>NW_017736587.1:0-1278 GCF_001890085.2 Hipposideros armiger | reverse complement strand
AATTTATAGTAAAGCAATTTATCTAATTTTTAAAAATTAGATCTGTACCCCAAACCCAGACCAGGATCAATTCCCAATGGTTCAAAGATTTAAATGTAAAAAAGTAAAAGCTCTAGAAAATATGAATGAATTCCTTTATAAGAAAGCTCTTTAGCCGTATTAGTATCAGAAAAATTGGAATTTAAGGAAAAAAAGAATAAAAATATAACAAAAGGCGAATCCATCAAGAAGCTGTAAGAATTATGAATTTGTATGCAACTAGCAACACGGCCACTGCAGTGTTTGTGGGGAGCCCCAACAACAACCTGTTGAATGGACAAATAAATTAATGAAATGCTTTAATACTGCCGGTGTCATTTGTCCAGCATGGAAAGATTAAATTTCCACCATTTGAAATGTATAAATGAAATCGATTAAATTACATAGAGAAATCGGCAAGATCACAGGCATAGAAGATTTCAATAGATAAGAAGTTTATCCCTATTATTACTTAACCAGAAATGCAAACTGAACACAACGCCCCTTCCCCTTCATTAAAATCAAGTGGGTCGGACCTGTCTGATGGAGCCCAAACCACGCAAACCATTAATGTTCAGCTGAATCTGGACATGTCCAGTAGAATGAGACAGATCAGCAGATGTCTGTTTGCTTGAAGGGCTAAGGAAACTTCAGGGACAAAAACTATCCCACATGGTCCTGATTTTGACAGCTCGACCATACATCCCAATCCATCGTGGTCTTTCAAGGGGATTGGCAACCACGATTGAGTGCGGCGTCCATTACTCAGGTTGAATTCTGGCTCCGACTCTCATGAGCACTTGTCTATGGATTCCTGTGAAGAGGTAGCTCTGAAAGCAGACGTTGGTATTGAAAATATTTAACACCCAGAATGGCACAAGCATTGACCAAACAGAAAAGCAACGCTCACCAGGGCAGACCTGATGAATTTCAACCCTGTCTAGAAAGACCATTTCATGAAACTTTCTATAGGACATCAAGGCACACGGAGCTTTGATACTCCTCTGATAAGAGTTTAATGCACAATGGAGAAAAAGAGAACTCTGACCAACCCTGGCAAATCAAGGGCTGCATGGCTTTGGAAAGGGACCACCATCAGCAACCAAAAGTGATAGCAGTGCTTGGAGAGGGATGCTCAGGTAGAGAGAGGGTATAAGATGGGGGTGCCATGGGTAATAGGTTAGCTCTGGCATCAGCCAGATCAGGGATGGAACCATTCTGCCTCTCATTAGCTGTTCAACCTCAGGCAAGAGACTTGAG
>NW_017736586.1:0-1227 GCF_001890085.2 Hipposideros armiger | reverse complement strand
ATTGCTAAAATTAATTGATGTCTTTGGAGCCTCGTTTTACTTAGTATGTACTTCTCTTTTTCTTTACATATTCGTTTCTTAACCTTCATGACATATTCCTCTTCTGGTTCCCATATCTTTCTCTGAATAGATTTCTTCTCTGTTTATTCCTTGTGGTTGGTTTTCCTCTGAGTTTTGTCCTTACCCATTCTTTTCTCTCGCTTTGTTCTCTTCCTACAGAAAGATGTTTAGTCTAGGGAAGCATCTGACCTAAACTCCAAAGACAGACCCAAACAGCCATCTCAAATTTAACTGTCTACAAACTTGGATTTGTAATCTTCTTTCATGCCTCTCCTGGAAATGTTGCTGTTGTTCTTTTCTTTTTTTTCTTCTCTTTCTCCTTCTCCATCATCTTTCTTCTTTACTATCTGTAACCAACCAGTCACTAGGAACTGCCAATTCTGCCTGCTGTCCGTGTCTTGAATTGTCTTTCAACATTATTCCTTCTGTATCTGCCTTGATTCAGAAACTCACTGGCTCTAGTCTGTATTGTTTCATCTTCTGGAAGGCCACCCTCTCTTCTCCTTGTGCCTCTGCTCCAATAAGATGCAAGAGGATTATGTAGGAAAGATCAGGTTGATATCTACTATATTATTATTTTTAAATTTTCCTACTGATCTCTCAGAGATTGTAAAGAGGCAGAAATTCTCTTTGCTATTATACTTAATTTGCTAAGTATACCTTTCTAAGACAATGGCACATTTGAGAGGTATCCAGTTTTATAATGGATCATTGATCTAGCTAATTCCTTTAAAATAATGTATCATTATGATGGTTCGGAGACCTTCCCTGTATAACAATTTTGGTTCCCCCTCAAAAGCTTTTCCCCACTTCTTTAAAATTAGCACCCATTTCCCACATAGTCCTGTACTTCAGGGGAAGCCAGTTACATTTTCAGGGTCAGGGCATGAATCTGTAATTGACGTAAGCCAATCTTGCTGGTCCTGTTTTCCTTTCAAATGATAGGTGTGGCAAAGGCATATGTCAAAATTCTGTCTTGAGACTTGAATGAAAATTTGCTGAGCACTTAATGGGATTTTTTTTTCTTGCAGAGATAATGAGACACACCAAACAGGGGAAAGATGGTTCCTGTTTTTCTACTGGATATTGTCATAAGGATATGATTTCGGGAGCTGCTGCAGCCATCTGATAAGCATGAGAAGAGTCAGTTGGAGGAAAAGGCCCATT
>NW_017736585.1:0-1339 GCF_001890085.2 Hipposideros armiger | reverse complement strand
GAGGGCCCTGGTTCGGATCCCACATATGAGGGCCAGTGACACTGCCCTCTACAGCTAAGGTGCTGAACAACAGCTCAACCTGGAGCTGGGCTGCCAGGAGTCACTGGCAACAGCGTAGGCTGCAGCCCCTGCTGCAGTGGGTTGCCATGGGCTACCATGTGTGGCCAGCAGCCAGCGTGAGTGGCCGTCCAGAAGCCAGCGACTGATCTGCCTCACCCCGGAAGAGCGCAGTGATGGTGCCAACTTGGGCCAGTGAAGCAACGTCCTCCACAACCAGACTGAAGAACAAAAGGACAACAACTTGTCTCTTCCCGTTCCCCAATTCCCCAGCACTGTTCCCATCTCCCAATTCCCCAATAAAAATCTTAAAAAAAAAAAAAAGTGTGAGCTCTGAGCAACAGGGTCGCCAGCTCAATTCCTGGCCTGAGATGAGCTGCGGCTGAGCTGCCAACAGGTGGCAGGATGGCTCAGCTAAATAAATAAATAAATAAATAAGTGATTGCTATATTATCATAAACTGTTCCAGGATGAATAGCATGAAAAAAACTACCCAGTACAAACAATGAAGCAAATATAGTGGGATAACTCAAAAATGTATCACAAAAAATTAAGTCAATTCATCTTATTAACATAAATGTTAAAATTTTAAATTAAATACTAGTCAAAAGAGTTCAACACACAGTCAAATAGTAATGTAACATGACCAAGTAGGTTTTATTCTCCTAAGAAGAGGGTTGTACAACATAATGAAATGCTTAGATATAATACTACATCAACTTGTTAAATACGAAAACCCACACGATCATCAAGAGATGCAGCAAATGACTTGATAAAATTTAACGGTCCTTCCTAAAGATATTGAAAAATAGTAATAAAAAGATACTTAAAATTATAAACTTAGTTAATATTTAATCATGTACTACCAGCATTATTTTCATTAAAATCAGAAACAAAACAAAAATGATTGTGGTTACTACTATTATTACATTGAACAAGATTTCCAAAATAATATTAATTCAGCAACATGAAATAGAAAGAGCAGTTTTATATAATAGAAAAGAAGAGAAAGGTTGCATGACTATATACACAGACAACTCAAATATGTATGCAAAAAACCATCTGACATGATAAATAATTCAAACAAGTAGCTGAATACAAGAATCAATGATATTTGTATATTCTGTCAATCACCATTTGAAAGTGTCATTTCAAAAATATCTTGTTCAGGCCAGCCGAGTGGCGCAATGGTTAAGAGCTGGCTTGGGATGCCAGAGGACCCCGGTTCGGATCCCACATATGAGGGCCAGTGACACTGCCCTCTACAGCTAAGATGCTGAAC
>NW_017736584.1:0-1339 GCF_001890085.2 Hipposideros armiger | reverse complement strand
TTCTCCTTCCTTTTTCACCTCTTTATTCTCTTTATTCTAATAGAGGACAGAGAGAAATGTAATGAATAATATCAGTGTAACCAATCTGATTATATTCAATATAATTAATCTGATTTGAAAAATAGTTACATTGAAGTGCTTATAGATCTAGTGCTTTTCTCTATATTGAATTAAATATAAGGTCATGAAATAAATACAGAGCCACGTTAGTTGCCATTTAGTGCACCCCTACAATTCAAACATGAGAGTTAAGCTCATGAGATGAATTTGAAATTAATGAGATGAAATCAAGTTCTCTTCCATAGAGATTTATTAATAATACTGTTAATAATTACTACTAATATTAGTAATGATAGAAAACTATTAATATTATTAGATAGCCCCACCCAGCTATTTAGTCTTAAAAGATCTGATATTTGTGAAACGGATAACTGAGGCAGGATCAGAGCCCTTCGAATAGTCAATTGTATAAAAGAGGAAAAAATGTAAAATATAATCCAAAGCTAAAATCAAAGGTAATACAAACATGAGACTGGTTAAAAAGGAAAAATAAAATAACACAACAATCATACACTGGAAAGTATTTAATGGTTTATATTATTACAATTGCTTATTATTAGAATGAATACTGTGAGAAGAGATATTAGAAATTATAGCAAGCAGCAGTGGGACTTATTCTTTAAAGATAAATATTAATAAAATATGTCTTATTAAAATGAACTGTAAAAACCACAAAACCACAATATATCATCAAAATAAAACATCACTTTCTTATTCATTAAAGCAAGTTAAGAATTGAATAAATTCAGAAATTCAAGTTTTATAGAAGTAAAAGAATAATGTAATCCTGAATATGTACTAGATGTTATACATTTTCATATAGTAAAGATGATATTGGAATTTTAACTTCAAATTAGTATTCAACTAATAATATTGGGACAGTTGGGTAGCATGCAGATATAATACATTTATGTCTATACTTCTTATTGTATAGAAAAACAATTTCAAGATAGAGCAAAATATTTAAATGTCTAAAAAAATTATAAGATAATTTATTTTATTATCTTTGAGTAGAGAAATCTTTCAAATTATATCACCAACCTATGAGAAATCTAAGAATATGGGAAGGAAATCGCTAGTGGCTGACTTGGAATCTAGTCTCTCACTTTATCAAGGGGCTGCACCCAGGAATGAAAGGAAAGTCACCCAGACAAATCTTGAAAATATGCTAATGGAAGACCTCCTGGTAAGTACACTAATGGAATTTCTATGGTACTGTCCTTATCTCTAGTGTTCTGTAGCATTGTGTAATTGGTCTGTCTAGATTATTTATGGCAAG
>NW_017731903.1:1399392-1400775 GCF_001890085.2 Hipposideros armiger | reverse complement strand
ATTGAATGTAGAAAGAGTAGGAATAGCAAAAGCATTCTAAATGATTCATCTAAGGAAAGGTTAGAACTAAGAGATGAGGGGAAGAAGTAAAATTATTTAAAATACTTCATGTTGTTTGAGTTATAGGGAGATAGTGAACATCTTGATAGAAGAAATGGGCATTTGGGTGGGGGGATTATTGGTGTGCAGAAAAGAGTTAACATAGTAAGTCTGCTATCTTTTGAAAGTCATGCTTACAAAAATTGGCTCTTGGAGGCAGCTGGTAACTTGGATTGCAGAAGGGTTCACACTACCCTAACTAATAAGAGTGCCTCACTGTTCATAAATTGTACAAATAACCTGGTTTATGTTGACCACCTGCTTTTCTTCTGGGAATTTGGAATTTTGGTGTATGCTACACAGAGTGTGCCTACATGACCAGTCCCCAATAAAAACCCTGAATATAGAGTCTCTGAGCCTCCCTGCTAGACAACATTGTTACACTTTTGGGGGGAATTAAGCACATCCTGTGTAACTCCACTGAAGGAAGACTCTAGAAGCTTGTGTGTGGTTTCCTCCCACTTCACCCCATGCACCTTTTCCCTTTTCTGATTTTACTTTGTATCCTTTTGCTGTAATAATCATAGCCATGAGTAGTACAACCATATGCTGAGTCCTGTGAGTCCTCCTAGCAAATCATCTAATCTGGGGGTGGTCTTGAGGACACTCAACCCAGTTGAAATCTCCTTTTTAGCTTGTCTAGGCTGTATGAAAGGATGNTGGTGAGCCAACAAAAATGTAACAATCAACTTAATGGGATAGAGGAGCCAAAGAGAAGAAAAACAGAAGAAGAAAAATATGATGTGCCAAGTGGAGTTTTTACATTCAACAATGGCAAAGTAATAACACCAGAGTCGGGATTGGCAAACTTTTTCCATAAAGGGTCTGATAGCGAACATTTTAAGCTTTGAGTGTCATGCAGTCTCTCTTTGGCAGCTACTCAGTTCTGTAGCTGTAGCATAAAAGCAGCTAAATAAAATATGGAAAAAACAATGGGCTGTTTCAATAAATATTATTTATAAAACTATGTGGACCAGATTCAGCCAACTGGCCATAATTTGCTGATCCTTGCCCTAGAGTAAGAGACCAACTCTAAACCTGCCCTAATGACTTATAAAATCAAGCAAGTTTGGAGGTTGAGTCTCACCCAATAAGATGGGCTTGGAAAACACATTAGTTGTTCTATAGATCTGCCCTAAGAAAGCATAAAACCATGTCTACACAAATTAAAGATAATCAATCAATTGGACTGCCAGCTAGAACAAAATAAACTTCTTCATAGGAAAATAACAGAACTTGGAGTTTTTATAATGTGTTATCCATAATATCCAGTATATAACAACA
>NW_017731903.1:1367959-1393983 GCF_001890085.2 Hipposideros armiger | reverse complement strand
TTTGTTATATTCAATTTAAATTCCACTTCCAGCGTTATCACTTTTTATTTCTTTGTTGAACGTTGACCTTTGTTGGCTAATTCCCTCTTTGGGCTGTCCAGTTTTATCAAATGCTACACTTGCTTATCATTTGGAAATAAGGAGGCAATGTAACGTCACACTTACCGTCTGTGCATGAGCTGAATAACAGATGCACAATGACCAGCCATCGACAGGCTTTAAGAAATGTGGTTGGTCACGGATCATGAGGTGTCTCTGTTTTTTACCCAGTGATTTATAGACTGAAGAGTTAGCTTGTACTTTATGTAATTACTCACACTTCATATACCATGGTAGCTGGAATTTGAATCCTGTTGTTAGGGGATTGGGTCATTTAACCAAACCATAATAACTAAACTCCATGCATATCAGAACTGTGCAAAGCAAGGTCTTCCAGTGTATATGTCTGTGTGATCATCCTAATTCAGGGTGGAAAGAAATGGGAGGAAAATTATATAAGAGGTACTGGGACAAATGATAATTTTATTTGGAATAAAGCCATATTTATATCTGTCTCACTATATGCCAAAATAAATTCCATGATGTTTGAAAAGTTAGAAATAAAATAATCAAGCTATAAGAAAATGATGAGATTAAGTATAGTTTGGAGATTATGTAAATTGAGGTATAAAAGGCCCAGAATAATGTGGCTTGCAATAGCTGAGCTCCTAACCAGTAAATTTGATTTATTAAAAAATGCTTATTCATATATTATCTCATTTTATCCTTTCAATATTTTTTAAATATAGCTAACAAAGATAGCATATGTGTGAGAATATCTTTGTTCTTATGAGATACAAGTTGAAGTAATTAGGTGTGAAGTATCTTATGTCTGCACCCAACTTTCAGTCTAGTCAAAAAAGATATATATTTATAGATAGATGATATATAGACAGACAGAAAATGGTGAAATAGTAATAGCTGATAAATCTAGGTTAAAAGTATATGGGTGCTTATTACACAATTTTCCCCTATTTTTCTATAGGTTTAAAACTTTTTGAAATGCAAAATTTGGGAAAACAAAGTAAAGCATCTACAGTGCATTTTTAAAATGGATACTTAACCAAAATTTTGTTTGTAAATTCCATTGCTTCCTTTAATGAATCCAGAGAAAAATACATCAATGTGAACATTAGTCTATTTTGTGCTACTAGCATTAAATATTTACTACAGTCCAGCTGTCTTTTAGAGGAACAAATGCTTTTAAGGGTTTATGCTGTCAGCTCTTTTTCTTGGTTAAGAGCTAATGAAAACAGCGCTCATCTTGAGAACGAGGATGCTCAGGAGTTTCAAGTAGCTGGGTGAGAGGTAAAGCATCATTCTCCAGTTTAGAGTCTCATACCAAAGAGAAAGTCTAATAATATCCCCATTACTTCACCTGACTTTCCCCAAATAGATCCCCAGCTAGTTTGTACTCTACCATCACCGATCTCCTTCTTTACCATCTTGGACACGAGACATTGATGTTACAGTTAACTCCTCAGTTCCCTCCAAGATTCCGGAGTGTGGTCTTGTTTCCAACAAGATGAAGTTGGAGGCATGGGGAGAAAATCAACTCTCGTGCTTAAATACTAACCAGGTTTCAGCAGCAACTCCCCATTTCTTCTACTCACCAGGATATGTTATCTACATAAATATGGCATTTTTTTTAAAGCATAACCAATTATACAGGCTATTGCTACCCCCTTAAAAAAGGCTTGACTCATCTCTCTGATGGTCACTGCTGCTTCTACTGAAAGCTGAGAGCTCTGAACAAGACCTATATATTTGGGCAAGGCTTTCTTAAAAGAACCGTAAGCATGGCAAAGAGGCTGCTGATATGCATAGACCTCAGATACCATTCAGGACCTCAGTCTGTCCTGGCATTGAAATGATTTTAACCAAAATTCCATGTTGAATCTCGAGATCTGGTAATTCTATCAACTCACCCTCCTGTCTGTCTAGTACTGGTTACCCCCTTTTTGAAAATTCATTCTCTACTCTTATCTGCCCTGCTCTGATTGCAAGGAAGGCTGGATCAATGGGTTGCATCAGCTGGTGTCCTTTGCCCAGTCACTTCCAGTTGGGTTTGGACAGTGGAGACACTGGACTGATGAAGGGGAAAGAGATCAGGGTATTTCTTTTCCACTAGCTCCCCACTTGGAGTCCCATTTCTGGCAGTAGCAGCATCCTTCTACAACTACAGCGCCTAGTAGACACCCCCTCTCCTACCTCCATGGTGCCATCCACATCATGGTCCTTTAAGCCCACACGTGCAATGGCTGTACTTGTTGCTGGTTTCTGGGTGCCTTAACATTCTTTGATGGTTCCCACAATCCTGCCCACACCTCAGTGAGTGGTCCCTTCACTTTCGTCTCTTCAGTTGAATGATTTGCGTCAAATTCTTATGCCCGCCAGGACCCTGGTGATACACTAGTCATCTTTCATTTTCTTTACCATCGAACCATACCATGCTTAATTTCCTATACCTGATATTTTGCACCATTTACCTCACCCTTGACACTTACCACTGTTCACTTTAGAGAACCATTGCAAAGGTTAGCAAACTTTTCTCCATCTTCACATTCATCACAGAATGTACCTTCCCACCCCCACCCCTACATTTTAATTGAAAATGACACCTCCCCTGATGGTACTTCTTTCCATACAACCTCTTTGTGGGTAAGAGCTCATTGCCTCACATCCAACATACTGTAGGTAAAAGGACAGGATTCCCAATTATCTCTGTTTGCCACAGCTATTTATAAACCAATATCTTACCAACTGCATATAAAAATCATTTTTACTTTGAGACTCATGGCACAGTCTCATAGTAATCTATTCTCCTTTCCTTCTTATCATTTACCTACCCCTTCATTCTTTGAGAATATTGCCATTTAGGTCAAAGTCATTCTCTCCTGTCATTACTCTAAATGACTTCAAAGTTTCTTTATCCAGTCACTGTCGTTCAAGTTCACCTCCACTTCGCTGCAGCTAAACACACCTATGGTAATTAGTTAAGATACTGGTTTGGAACAGATTTTCCAACATGACAGTGGCTTAAACAACTTCAAGCTGGTATGTTGGCTATGCCCAGTGAAATCTTTAGCAGCCCAGACTCCTTCTATATTGTTGCTCTGCCATTTAGAGGTTATTGCTCTTGTCTGCATGGGTCACGTTAGCGCGCATCATGTCAACATTTCAGTCAGCACTAAGGGTGAAAAAGACAGTAGAGAACATGCCACTTCTTCCAGGGGCATGACCAGAATTGCATATATCACTTCTCATTTACCATTGACAGGTATAACTTTGCCATATGGCCATGAGAAGCTATAAGGGAGACTAGAAGCAATTCTTTATCTGTGGTGTTTGATGAATCTAGCTAAAAATTTGAATACTAAGGAAGCAAGTGTAGAATGCATACTGGGCTACAACTAGCAGGTTCTGCCATATATCATATCCTAGACATTGACATCACCCAAAACTCTCCACTATGAAATTTTTAATCCTGGTCCACTAACAACCACCTCTTATCCACATATCCCTCTCACTCACTAAGTCCCACTAAATTTATTTCTGGGCAAAAATAAGACCCCTTATCCATTGACACCCCTCCACATTATTTTGAGTTTTCAGACAAATCCTGTAGCCAGCTAAGACTGCATTGTGCATTTCTCTGCCTATTAATTCCTCTGCCACACTTAACATGAAAAATCTTTAATTCTGGATGAGCCTAGTTTTCTACGTTTTCTTTTCCTGCACTCAGGTGGCTAACCTCCCACAAAAACATGGGTTGGTCTCATGACACATTCAAGGCAGCCAAAGTTTGGCGGGCTTTGGTGTTGCCTGGAAATCCTTCTGAGTGTTCCTCACCAGCTCTCTCTTCAATTCTCCACAGTGAGTATTTCACTTCCCTCAAGCCCCTTGCTGCGCAGCTTTCTTATGTCCAGGAGCTGACAGTATTAGTTGTTTACTGCTGCTGTAACAAGTTACCACAAATTTAATGACTTAAAACAATATGAATTTATTCCCTTACAGTTGTGGAGGTCAGAAGTCTAAAGTCAAGGTATCAGCATGGCTGAGTTCCTTCTGAAGACTTCGGGAGAGAATCTGTTTCCCTGCCTTTTATGGCTGCTGGAGGCCACCTGCATTCCTGGCCCCTTTCTCACATCACTATAATCTTTGTTTCTGTTGTCACATCTCTTACTCTGACGTTGCTCCCTCTGCCTTCCTCTTAGATAAGGGCCTCTGTGATTACACTAGGCTCACCTGGATAATCTAGCATTATCTCCTGACCTGAAGAGTCTTAAGTTAATCATATTTGCAAAGTACTGTTGGCCACATAAGGTAGCATATTCACAGGTTCCCAAGACTTGGACATGGACACCTTTGGGTGGCCATTACTACATTCAGCCTACCACAGTGACCTTTCGTCCCACTTCATAGGCAGAATTCAGGCCTCAGGCAGGAGCTTCCCAAATGTCATTCCCACTTCCCTGGGGACACATTTATTTATATTCAGATTCATCCTGACCTCTGTCTTTCCAGTTTCAGTGGACAAGGTGTTCTTCCCATCAGAGGCTAATCTTCCAAACTTTTTCTGAAACACAAACTTCTGTATTAATGTTTTTCACCTTAAATTCTTCCTTGTCTGATATTAATATTGCTACCTCAGTTTCCTTTTGGTTTATTTTTTGCTAGTATAGCTCGTTCTTTTAAGATTGAGCTTTTTTATACCATTATCCTACTGTGGTTAATTCTGTAAAGACCTGGATGTTTTAAAATAGTTAGTTCTATATGCATTCCTAAAAATCACCACACTGTGCAAAATTGGGCAGTAAAAATCACAGGGCTCATGTGAACAATGGAGTTTAGAGGTGCAATACTCAAAAACTTCATTAGTAGCAATTTTTTTTAAAATACAAAAAAAACACAGTAGAGCAGTCTTACACAGAAATATTGCAGTAGGTTTGGCATTTTACATTGAAAAAGCCACCTGAAGTTTGCTTGCGGAAGTAACTGTCAGAAGGGTTGCAGTTTTTGAGTTATTGTGAAGTGGAGGAGGAGGGTTGCCTGACATCAGAAGGAAAGTTGTAACCTCAGGCGTGGATAGGTGTGGCACATGACACGTCTGGTGAACAGAGGACAGAAGCTGACAGATGTTTGAAGCCTGTGTATTCTGTGTGCTTCTGCACAGCTGTTCCAGCTGGGTGAAGTTTTCCATATTCATCTAGTGTTTCTTGTGACAAAATCATACAAAAGCAAATGTGAAATATGTGTTATGCTCTAAATGCCCCTATTAGATCAATCGTGTTGGAATAAATTCCAATTTCTAAAACAAGCATTATAGCAAAGTTAACTGTACATTCTGTATACCTCTATATTCTAATAGGCAAGTTTACATTTACATTTCTTAAGATTACTGATATTTGCAAGCTGATTTCTACCATTTTATTTTGTATTTTCTATGATGTAATTTTTCTTCTCCCCACTTGTCATCTGTTAAATTTATTGAATTCCTTTCTTTCCCTTTTCCTTTTTCTCTTTACTGTTTTGAAAATTATTTTGTTTATATTCTTTTTGTTGCCATCCTTAAACTGTAAAGTGCATATTCTACTCCAAAGTTAGTCAATGTGCCAATCATCCTCCTGCATGGGTACCTTAGACCATTTCAACAACCCAAGAAAACTTTCCCCATCTTCCATATTATTGTTTAAAATATAATTTCACTTTGTTTTTAAACACTCAACATTTTTTATTATATTTTCTAATCAATCATTACCAGATTTATCATTGCATTTTGCAAATATTTTTGTTCAACTATTACTTCTTGCCTCTCACTTCTTTTTTCTGAGTTGAATTTATTTCTTTCTGAAGAGCATCCTTCAGCAATTATTTCAGGGCCTGTGGGCAATAAATTTTATTATGAAAATATTTCAATTTAGCCCTACCTCTTGAGTGATCATTTAGCTTTACATAGAGTTTGGGATTTTCTTTGTACTTGGAAGATGTTATTTCTTCGTCCCTGGCATCTGTTGTTGATAAGAAATCTGCTGTCAGTCTGACTGTCATTTTTTTATAAGTAGTCTGTGTTTTTTCTTTGGTAGCTTTTAAAGTTTTCTCAATATCCATGATAGCTTCAATTTTATTACAAATTGTCTAAGTATAGATTTCTTTGACTTACTCTGCTGAGGATTTGGTGTATTGTATCTCTCTAAAGATTAACAACCACTTTTTAATATTGGATAGTTGTTGTTTCACCATTTTTCCTTTCAACATTCTCTCTCCCACATCCTCTTTAGTCCTTCCTTAAATTCCATTTAGATGTATATTGAAGCTTCTCATTAGGTTCTTCATACCTTTTCATTTCTCTTTCGTATTTTCTATTTCTTTATCTCTCTGTGCTGCATTCTGGGTCATTTCTTCAGATATTTCATTTTACTAATTCTCTACATAGCTATGTAGTCTTACTCGTATGTTTAATCTATTTATTCAGTTTCTTTTTAATTTCAATGAATTTTTTTCTACTCTTAATGTCTGTTTTATCTACTTGCTTCTTATTCATACTGTTCTACACTAGCTTTAGGTATTTTATTCCTCTGTTTATTTCTGCAAATTTCTAAACAAATTGATTTTAAATTCTCCTTCAGAATGCTCTATTATCAGTGAATTCTGTCATTTCTTGTCCTTTCTGACTTCATCATGGTAGGGATTGCTGACCCTCACATGGTGCCTTGTGTGCTTTGTTTTTCAGCACGAATGTTTCCCACAGGATATCAGTCACAAGGAACCCCATGCAGCATTGACATGAGGTTCTAGTTTCAGGAATTATTCTTTTCCCAGCATGGTTCAGAGCAGAAGTCCTGCTTCGTGCTTGTTCAGAGATGTGGTAACCCCTTCCTGATGTCCAACTTTATGCAGGGTCCCGTTTCAGCTTAGGGCCTTAACTTTAGGTCTGACATAAAAACAGCCTCCAGAGGATTCTCTATTTCTCTCTTGGTCCTTTGGTATCCTTAGCTCAGCACAGTGGTTTAGGTTTTTCTCTTCATTTCTGATCCCTGAAATTTTACCTTTCTTGTTTTAAAGTTTGACTATGTGTTTAAAGTAAACTTATTTTAAATTATCTAGCATATGTACAGATAGATAGATAGATAGATAGATAGATAGATAGATAGATAGATAGATAGAGATACAGAGGTCTTCCTGTGTTTACTTTGTTTGCCATATTGATCAGAAGTCTTTTCAAATATGATTTATCTGTGGCTGACTCCCAAGTCTCTATTTCCAACCCAGGTCCAATGCCTGAGCACTAGAACCGTATCCCACCACCTACAAATCCCCACCTGCATACAGCACAATCACCTATTACTTTTTTATATTCCTCAGGCCCCAAATCTGCAACTCTCCTCCCCATTTACCATCTTAATAAGTGGCTCCACCATTGGCCAAGGTACCCAGTCTAAAACTCTAGAAGTCATCTTTGGCTTCTCTTTCTACCTCTTACTCTCCCTGCAGGGTTAATTTCATGGAGGATGACCAACCTTCTTAATTTTTCCAGGATGGAGGGGTTCCTAGTATTTTGGACTCTCAGTGCTAAAATCAGCAAGGTCCCAGGGCAAACCTGGACAAGCTGTTCGCCTTCATTTCACCCCTACGTATTTCTCAAAACCCTCCACTTACCATTCCCACTGCTTTAACTCAGGCAACCACAAACACCAGAATTTTTTCAGTGGCTTCTTTTCTAGTCTCCCTGCTTCTAATCATACCCTTTCTCATACATTCTTCATATTTTTGATAAAAATATTTTATCAAACATTTTTACATACATAAATCTGGTTAGTCTCAAATTAAGTCATCTCATAGACACAGACAACAGTTTAGTGGTTACCAGAGGGTAAGGGGAAGAGGAGGGGTGGTAGGAGAGGGTAAAGGGGATCAAACATATGATGATAGAAGGAGAATTGACTTTGGGTGGTGAACACGCAATGCAATATATAGATGATGTATTACAGAATTGTACACTTGAAACATATATAATTTTACTAACCAATATGACCCCAATAAATTTAATTTTAAAAAAATAAATAAAATAAAAAATTAAGTCATCCACTGGCTCCCATTGTCTCAAGGATAATTTCTAACTTTGTAACACAACACACTGAAAATCTCTCCGGAATGTGACTCCTGCCTGCCTTTCCAGTCCCATTTCTTCATTTCCTTCCTTTCCCACACACATACTCCAGTCATATCAAATCACTCACAATTCCTCAAATATGACACGGGATTAGATGCTTCCAAACAGGCTGCCCCTTCAACCTAGACCATAATCCTTAGACCGTTTATCAGGTGACCACCTCATTTTCATTCAAAATTCAACTCCAAAGGCACCTCTTCAGGAAAGCCATTTCTGACCCCCTTATCTATCCTAGCCTGAACAAAACGTCACCCTTGCATGCAGTTACCAAAGTACTTATTTCATCATGTTGTAATTATTTATGTACTTCTCTATTAAATCATGGCATTATGACATTATTGAAGAAAAGGGGCTT
Organism: Hipposideros armiger; assembly: GCF_001890085.2. Lineage (NCBI taxonomy): Eukaryota > Metazoa > Chordata > Mammalia > Chiroptera > Hipposideridae > Hipposideros > Hipposideros armiger. The sequence continues at coordinate 1,385,416 of NW_017731903.1, read as the reverse complement.
GACTTCTTCTTTCTAATTCTACTGCTTAGTATGTATCCAGCATGTGCTCTATGAATGAGCAAGGAACTGGGAGTCTGAAAGTGTGAGAAATAGTCCTGGCTCTCTGTTAACAAGCCACTTAATTTCTCTGGCCTCAGCTTCCTACCCTCACTTTGCTTGGCTGCTCCTTCTCATCCATTAGGCCTTAACTCATGTGTCATTTGCTCTAAGAAACCTTCCCTGATCCCCCAAGGCAAGGTTAGGGGCTGCTCTGATTGGAATCCCACAGTACCTTATGCTGCCCCTGTCTGTTTGTCTATAAATCCCATTAGTGGAGGAATCACTTCTGTCTTATTTATCTCTGTACCCCAGCATCTAGTATAGTGCCTGATGCATAGTGAATAGTTAAAAAATAACTAGTGGATTAACAAACTATAAACCACAGAGCATCAAACAGAAGAAGATGATCTCTAAGATACCTTCAGGCTCTAACCTTTGTCAAGCAGAAATAAAGCTTTATATTTCTACAGTGACCAAGAGGCATTAAACGATGTTTGCTGCTTTTGAAAACTGCTCTAAATGTCATGGTGTCAGCCATTTTGAGGCAAACACACATTCTGTCAGGTTTGGGCCAAAAGTGAGGGCATCATGAGGCAGAAACTTAAATAAACAGAAACTGGGTTTACAGTGAAGCTAGAGAAGGAACCCTAAAGTTATGTGTTCCTCATGCGTATAGGAGATGATGTATCTAGAACGGCTGACAGTCCACAGCAGGCTACATGGAACTTTCTAGTGCCTAAGTATGGGGAAAGCCAGGATGCTGTAGTCTGACCTTGTCCACTGTACCTACCCTGACACAAGTGACAGGGCGCGCCCACAGGTCAGCCCCTCCAGGCAGAGCCAGTGGTCTGTGTGCTCAGCTCCTGCTCCTGCCACTGCTGATCTGGAAAATCATGCTGTCTCACTTCACCCCCACCCTTCCCCTCAACCAAACTCCCCTGCTTGTCTAGACTCCCTTCTTTTCACTAATTTCTCACTTTCCAGAAAGCACTATAGCTTGTGCCTCTCTAGCCTATTTGCCCTCCAACAGCATACGCCTCAATATTGGCACATAGAGAGAATTCATTTATGATCACTGGCAGTGCCATCTTGTTTTTTCCATTCCTATGTTAATTTTATCCTTCCTCAGAGAGTTACTGTCTGTCTTCACCAATTACCCTTTATCCTCCAAAATACAGCACTATATTATAGTAATTTTATATCTAAAGAGGATATAGGTAATGAAGACTTTAGTAAATCTTTTTCTCAAATTATTCACCAAGAACAATTCTCAAGCCAGAACTCAAACTTTCAAATGGGCAGACAAGATCAACACATTTCTTTTGGGAGGATTACTTGCATCCTAGAGATTTTTCTACTTTTATTTCCCATTATTGCCATAGTCTTTCAATTGCCTCCATTTATGAAAAAAGCATCTTAATGTAGAAAGAATTTCACAGTAAAACATAAGTCTTGTATCAAAGGGCTGATTTTAGAACTCCTGGGGGTAGGTGAATGATGGAAATGAAGAAGGCACTGAGGAAAAACGGAAATTACTTCTGTGGAAGCTCATGTGTGAGTCCCAAAGAAAGAATTGCTACAAACAGAAATGAAAGAAGCTATTTTCACTGAAACACTGTGAGACATTGGGGTACAAATAGGGTCACATAAAGGGAAGTATGGACAATGCCCCGATTTTTGCTTAGACTTGCAGTCAATGTGGCATGTTGGAGTTAAGGACTCTTGAGGGTGGCTGGTCACTGGTGGGCAGCAGAGATGGAGGACTGTGGCAAGCCTCAATAAGGAGGGCTGGAGCAGCAGGAAAGAAATGGCAAGCACTGTGTGGTAGCTGACAGGATTTGTTTATAAGAACTCATCAAAGAGTCTCTGGAAATTTCTAGAAGTAATTAGAGCAGAGTTTCCAGGGACCAGAGGTCCTTTTAATAATGGATGGGGCCAAGAACCATTGTAATAAGTTTTGGTTTTTGTTTTTTGGGGTTTTTTGTTTTTTTTAATTGGGGAATTGTGGGGATGGGAACAGTGCTGGGGAATTGAGGGAAGGGGAACAGACAAGTTGCTGTCTTTTTGTTCTTCAGTCTAGTTGTGGAGGATGTTGCTTCACTGGCCCAAGTTGGCACCATCATTGCGCTCTTCCCGGGTGAGGCAGTTCAGTCGCTGGCTTCTGGATGGCCGCTCACTGCGACTGCTGGCCACTCACGCTGGCTGCTGGCTACATACGGTAGCCCATGGCAACCCACTGCCACAGGGGCTGCAGCCTACGTCGTCGCCGGCGACTCACGGCAGCCCAGCTCCAGGTTGAGCTGTTATTCAGCATCTTAGCTGTGGAGGGCAGTGTCACTGGCCCTCATATGTGGGATCCGAACCGGGGTCCTCTGGCGTCCCAAGCCAGTTCTTAACCATCGCGCCACTCGGCCGGCCCTGTAATAAGTTTTATTGTAGCTAATACAACCATGCATTCAAGTGCGGTCTCTGTAAACAGAGATTATATTTTGGAGGATCTAGTCGATGGTTGTTGATAAATTCTGATGTAATGCCCATCTGCATAACAAAACAATCATTATTTAGACAATAAAGCCAGGAAGCCATCTTTATTATGACTGCCCAACCACAGGCAGGGTCATACCTTAAAATATGTGCTAATTCTCAAGGGTTGGGCTAGTCCCACTAAAGGAAGAAAAATCATGTTGAAGCTAGCTAACTTCCTGGGGACAAACACTGTTTATGGCTTGATATGGCCTACACAGAGTGGTACATTCACAAATTTGTGTGAATAGCTTTACGTGAGAGAAGTGTCGGATGAAGAGAGGTCCTAGAAGCTATGTGTAAGCCAGCATCAACAGAAACAAAATTTGTTAAATTATTTATCCTAATAGAAAACTGATGAGAGTTTATTTGAGCCAAACTGTCGACAATTGCCAGTGTGGATAGAAAAGGGGACACGTTAAACCTGAAAAGCTCAGGACACTGAAAATAACCACAGAGAATGGTGTGAACATAAAAAGTTTTAACTAAGTGGGCCATGGTGGGAAGTCATATCTTCAGCTTCCTCATTAAACATTGTTTGCGGGAAACGAGTAAACTCATCGTATAGAGAAAAATGCCCGCAAACAATGTGTTAATGGAGTCTTTCCTGGAGCTGAAAGAGAGACCCATGATAGCAAATAAGTTTGGATTAGTCCAGATCCCCTGCTCCATCTCTGTGGGCAGAATCCCCTGGATGAGCCTCTGTGACAGGCAAGAGGAAAAGCAGTAAAGCCCAGGAGATAAGCTAATGGCACACCAAATGTGTGTTTGGGGACTTCGTGGTGCCCAGTTCATGCAGAAGAAGGTTTTGTAATTGTGACTAAATTACACTACTAAGATGGTATCTCAGTGGCAGATCCTGAGGCAAGGAAGAAAAGAAAAATTATAGGAAGTCAAGGTTTTCTGCACTAGAGGTCGTGCATAGCCTCAAGGTTCCTGGAGCCATTGCTGTGGCTGTTATAAAAGTCCTGTGAAGACTTAACACCACCAAAACACAGGCAAAACCATCCACCAACTAGATCTATACCAAAAGTACTAATCACAAAATCAGTGAAAAAAGGCCAGTAATTGGAGACTGGCCTAAGCAGGCCTGTTTGGAACCTGTGACAACAGAAGCTATAAATGGTGCCTTGTTATTGTGGACACTGAGATTATATTAAAGTCTCGAGGCCTCTTAAGATCTTCACAGTCAATGTTAATTAGGAAGAGCAAATGAACAGACAGAAAAGTATAAGAACACAGAAACCCTGCTTCAGGCTTTAATGGTAGAAGCTAAAGTGAATATGGCCCAGCAATTTGAAGTCATGTTGGGATTTTTAGTCTTTTAGAGAATAGAATTGACCAAACCCCATCCTTATTAATAGAGAACCCCCCCTCCAAAACACACACACACACACACACACACACACACACACACACACATACACACACACCACTCACTAGCAGGTTAGAGATCAAGAAAAGAAATGATGTTGCAGTTCAAAGTCCAATGGCCATCAGCTGCAGAATTCCCTCTTGCTTAGGAGAAATTAGACTTTTATTTTATTCAAGCTTTCAGCTGATTGGATGAGACCCACCCACATTATGGAGGGCAATCTGCTTTACTCAAAGTCCACTACTTTAAATAAATCTTATCCAAAAACACTCTGACAGAAACATCCAGAATAATGTTTAACCACATATCTGGGCACCACGGCCCATTCAAGTTGACACACAAAACTAATCATCACAGTGTATATTCAATTTTTGTAGGTAATACTAAGCCATTTTCCAAAGTGGCTATACTAACAGAGGGTCACTATCAGTGGAGGCTTTCAGCTTCTCATTAAGATAGAGCTGATATTGATAAGCAAACTGTATTTTTTTTCTCTATAGTGAATAGTCCCTCACAATCCCCAGAGAAGTTAAAGTTAGACTGAAAGAAGGCCTTGTCTCCTGATGCTCAGTGGCTGATGTAATTTTCAAGTCTTTCTTTCAATCAACATCAGGTCAGGTTTCTACTATAAAACATGAGAGGATGAGTACCTGTGGCTGAATGCTGGGGATTCTACCTGTTTCCCATCAGAGAATGAGGCCACAGTCCACACAGTTGCCTGATCAGAAACCTGGGTTTTATCCTTGACTCCTTCACCTGTTTATAGCTAATTGACCATCAATTCCTGTTGACTCTGTCTCCTATGACTCTCTTGAACATATCCATGTCACTCTATCCTCTGAAACTACTCAAGTTCAGGCAATCCCTTGCCTGGACTACTGTAAGAATGTCCTGAGTGAACTCATGCCTCAGGTCTTACCCACTCTAATCCATTCTGGACTCTATGAAGTCAGAATAATGTTCTAATAAATACCTATGAAAGTATCACTCCTCTGCTTAAAATCTCCACTTTGACATATGATAAAGTCCTTCCTCCTGAATATGGCTAATAAGGTTTAGCATGATGACAGCCCCTACCTGGTTTTTATTTACTCCTTTCCCCTACCTCCTTCTTCCCATATTGCCTTCACAAAGGTTCAACCACAGAACATTTCTGTCAATTCCTTAAATGATTTGAATTCTTTCTATCCTCCAGGCTTTCAAACAGGTAATCCCCTCTGCCTGGAGTACTCCTCCTTTCCCATCCGTTTCATCTTATTGACTCCTTTCAATCCTTCTATTAATAGTTCTTAGCTAAGCAGAGACAATACTTTATGTTCATCAAGTCCAGTTTCATATTCCTTCGTCTTGGGCACATGGAAAAGTACACTTTTTAGCTCTGATGTTGTTAGGTGGAGCAAAATTACTAGTTTTTAATCATCAAATGTGATCAGAATTCATAGCTGTCATTTCCAACCTGAAACAGTAAAAGTTCCTGACAAGTTCTCCTGTCTCTTGGCGTCTCCTTTCCTGGCAAAATCAGAAACCTCGTGTTGAGAAGGCAGAGATAGAGATGAAGAAGCAGGGGCTCTGGATGGCTGTAAGGAAGAGTCACCCCAGCCCATAGCAGACTTTGTGAGCAAAAACCAAGAGACATTTTGTTAAGCCCCTAAGTTTGGGGGATGTTTGTTATTACAGCATTGTTTAGTATCCTCTGACTAATATAGAAAATGGTATCAGGAGTTGTGTACTGATACCATTTTCTATATTAGGTTTTAGCCTAATATAAAAAAAAACAAAAAAATCTAATATATGTGGCATTGGCTTAGCAGATGAGTGGCAAAGGTAAGAAAATTAACATTGAAATGTTAATTCATGTCATAAAGTGGAAAAATATTTAGCAAAATTACTGTCTGTGGTTACTTGGTAACAACTTCTCTAATGAAGTTTTGGCTCTCATGGAAAACATTGAAAAGAAGAAACTTAGTAATATGTTTTCTTAATTATTTGGCTTCATTTGGCAAAGAACTATATGAGAAGATGAAATCAGAAAGGAATTAAGCAGAAATTAAACAGAATAGATAAAAATTCATGGCCTTGAAGAGCTAGAAAAGCATAACTCTTTTATACTCCCAACAGGAAAAAATAATGTTAAGAAAGTCTTTGAGTGGAAAAAGCCTATTAAAATTCAGTCTTGTCAGAGATCAGATCAAGCATGAAGCCCTTTACAGAAGCTCAAGACAGTCTCCATTAAGAGAGTATAGGAGGTGATAAAGAAAAAGAACAGATACGAGAACTCTGTCTTAAAAATAACTGTGAGTATTGTTACAGAAACAAGGAAATGTTAGAATCAAACAAATAAGTTTTTGAAAGAGTTGAACTGTCGAAGAAACCAATAACAGAAAAAAAGAAAATCATGAATATTCAAGACTTAAAATGACAGTTGAGTGCCCATATTACAGGAGTGACAACTGTACAGTAATCAGAGAGGTCATCCTCAATGCTCAGTCCAGATGTGGCCACAAAGAGGAAAGAAAAAAAAAACCAAGAGAGAAAGAAACTCCAAGAATGTAGGAATTAGGAGCCACAGACCACACCGAAGCAGGGAGCAGGATCAGGGCCTCACTGAACAATCCTCCTAACCCCAGGTCAGGGTTTCTCAGCCTCAGCACTGCTGACCTCTTGGGCTCTTAAGTTTTTGTTGTGGGGAACTTCCCTGTGTATTGTAGGATATTTAGCAGCATCCCTGACCTCAATTCACTAGATGCCAGTAGCATCTCTTCCCCAGTTGTGACAACCAAAAATGTCTCCAGACACTAGCAAATGTTCCCTGGGGAAAAATTGTCCCTGGTTGAGAATTACTGACCTAGTTTATAAGGACCCCATGAGGTCTACCCAGCAGTATTTCAGAATCACCATGGACTAGTGACTGCTGTGTGTTTCCTATTCTTTTCCTTTCCAAAAGAGAATGTTGTAGTTGTGGCTCCCCCATCTTATTTTATGATTACAGATGCATGTAGGGTAGAAGTATAGATACTACTGTCTCCAGACCAAGGAAATTTACATTCACACCTGATTTATCCAGAGATCATGGACTCTTGAGTTTAATGCTGTAACTGGATGGGATATTTAATTTACTCCCTAGGGAGTGTATTCTGTATGTGGAAGGGAGAATAAAATGAATATTTGGTAACCAGAAGTGTCGATTGTGGCAGAGACAATGCTATCCATTCAAAAATTCTATTTCAGGATTTCCAGACAAGATGGTTGAATAGGTAAGCACTGTGTTTGCCTCCTCTCAAGGCCACATCAAAAATATAACTAAACTACAGAACAACCATTGAGAATCACCTGAAGTCTACCTGCACAGAAGTCCTACAACTATAGGACATACAGAAGAAGCCACCTCAAGACTCATAGGAGAGGCAGAGATGCAGAATAAGCTGGTCCCACACCCATATGTGGCAGTTAAAATCAGAAGGGATATCTCAGCTGTGGAGGTCCCCCTCCCCAGAGGAGCAAGTGGTCCCAGTCCCACACCAGGGTCCTCAGTCTAGGGTTCCAGTGCTGAGAAGTCCCCACAACTTCTGGCTGTGAAAACCAGCAGAGATTGTGGCTGAGTGAGACAGAGAGTGGCTGGAATCCCAGGAACTCCTCTTTCAAAGCCCACATATGGACTTACTTGCTGACAGACTTACTCACTCTGAGCTCCAGCACTGAAAGACACCAGGGACATATGAGGAGAAACTGAATTATCTGTCTTTAGGGTGAGGGCTGGAGGGGCAGCTTTCTCCCAGACAGAACTACTTGCAGAATCCATTTTTTTGTTGTTGTTGAGCCCTCACCTTTTCCAACACACAGACTTAGACAGACTCCATCAACCTAGCTAAGACTGTTTGCCTCACCTGGTGATTCCTTGAGACCCCACCCTTCCCAATTTGGTGACCCAACCAAACCAATTCCAGTGATTTTTCCATATAAACAGTCTATCTTGCCTCATGCTGTGGACATTCCTAAAATCTCTTAAAGGTTCATAAAACCTAAACAAGCAGCATCTAGCCTCAGCATGCCCTATTCCTCTTGCAGAGCAGCCCCAGCCCAGCACAAGTGGCAGCAATCTGAAGATTGCTTTGTGGATCATGTCAGGTGGCCCCAGGAAGACACAGGCTGTGGCTGAAATTGGCCTCCAGTAGGGCCCATCCCAGGAGGTCCTGGGGCTGGCACACTGGGTGACCAGCTTCAGACCAAGCTAGGGCATCACCTGGTCACCTTCAAGGATGACATACCTAAAGGGCAGACAACAGAGCCCTATTAAAGTGAATCCTGCTTCATAGGGTCAGCCCTTGCGCAACAGCTCATCCACTGCAGTTACAGCCAGCCTTCACATCCAATCAGCCCGATGGTCAATCCCTCCCATTGACATGCAAACAGCAACCAAGGTTCAACTACAACAGGAGGGCACACACAACACACAAGGGACACACCTGAAGCACCCAGCTCAGGTGACCATGGAGACTGCATCACTGAGCCCCATAGTACACCTACTACAAAAGGTCACTCTACTAAGACTGGGATGCATAGCAGCCCTACCTAATACATAGAAACAAACACAAGGAGGCAGCCAAAATGGGGATACAAAGAAATATGTCCTAAATAAAAGAGCAGAACAAAGCTCCAGAAAAAGAACTAAACAAAATGGAGACAAGCAATCAACCATATGCAGAGTTCAAAACATTGGTTATAAGGATGCTCAATGATCTAAGGGAGAGCTTGATCAAAGAGATAGGAAACGTTAAAAAATGAAGATAGAAAGCATAAAAAAGAACCAGACAGTAATAAAAAATACATTAACTGAAATGAAGAAAAGTTTAGAGGAAATCAACTACAGACTAGATGAAACAGAGGATCGAATCAGTGATTTGGAAAACAAGATAGCAGAAGACACCCAATCAGAAAAGCAAAAAGCAAAAAGAATCCAAAAAAATGAGTATCATTTAAGAAACCTCTGGGACAGCAGGAAGCGTAACAACATTCACATTATAGGAGTACCAGAAAAGAAATAGCAAGGAATTGAAAACCTATTTGAAGAAATAATGACACAAATTCCCTAACCTGGTCCATGATGCACAGAGTCCCAAACAAGATGAACCCAAACAAGCCCACACCAAGACACATTATAATTAAAATACTAAAGGTTAAATACAAAGGGAGAATTTTAAAAGCAGCAAGAGAAAATTACTTAGTTACCTATAAGGGAGCTTCCATAAGATTGTCAGCTGATTTCTCACAGAAACTTTGCATACCAGAAGGGATTGGCAGGAAATATTCAAAATTATGAAAAACAAGGACCTACACCCAAGATTACTCTACCCAGCAAAGCTATCATTTAGAATCGAAGGACAGGTAAAGAGCTTCCCAGACAAGAAAAAGCTAAAGGAGTTCATCAACACCAAACCAGTATTACAAAAAATGTTAGAGGGACTTCTTGAAGAAGAAAGAGGAGGAGAAAGAGAAGGAGAAGGAGAAAAAGAAGGAGGCAGAAGAGGTGGAGGAGGAGAAAAAAAAGATAAAAAATTCATAAAAAATAAAAAATAGACTTCAACTGGGAAAGCATATGGTCTGTGGGTTTTGGTAATGATCCAGTTAAACATCAGTTCTTTAATATGATTCCTCAGATCATTAATTGTCAGTGGATCTTTCCTTTAATGCTCTTGAGTCAGTTAGCATTATGGTGTACAGAATATGAATAATAAAATGTCAATAACTACCTATCTATCAGTAATTACTTTAAATGTGAATGGATTAAATGCTACAATCAAAAGATAGGGTGGCTGAATAGATAAGATAAAAAGACCCTTACATATGTTGTCTACAAAAGATGCACTTTAGATCAAGATACACAAGGACTGAAAATAAAGGGATGGGAAAAAGTTATTTCATGAAAATGGAAATGAAACATAAAATTAGGGCAACAATACTTATACCACACAAAGTAGACTTTAAAACAAATGCTATAACAGGAGACAAAGAAGGACCAGGAAACCTACTTCAGAATATTTATCTGAAGAAACCCAAAATGCTACTTTGAAGAGACCCATGTATCCATATGATCATTGCAGCATTATTTGCAATAGCCAAGATATGGAGGCAGCCTGGTGTCCATCCATGGATGAATGGATAGAGGTGATACATATGTACAATGGAATATTACTAAGCCATAAAAAAGAAAGAAATCTTGCCATCTACAGCAACATGGATGGACCTAGATATATTGTTCTGAGTGAAGTAAGTCAGACAGAGGAAGACAAAAGCCATATGATTTCACTTATATGTGGAATCTAAAGAACAAAATAAATGAACAAACAAAACAGAAACAAACTCATAGATACAGACAACATTTTGATGGTTGCCAGCTAGGAGGTGGGTTGGGGGTGTGAAAAAAGGGAAGAGATTAAGAAATACAAATTGGTATAATAAATATAAGATAGTCATGGAGATGTAAAGTACAGCATAGGGAATATTATCAATAATATTGTAATAACAATGTATGGTGTCAGATGGGTACTAAATTTATCTGGGTGATCACCTCATAAATGTCTAATCACTATGTTGTATACCTGAAACCAATATAATATTGTATGTAAACTGTAATTGAAAATTTTTTTAATTATTTTTTTTTAAATTCTGTTTCATATTCCTCCTTCCTGGGCACATGGTAACTACCCCTCCCAGCTTCCTTGCAGCTCACTGGGGCCATGTGATTAGTTTTAACTAACAAAATGTGGTTAGAAATGCTTCTTGCAAAAGCAAAAAGTAAAACTTTCATTGGGTTAAGACACTGGGATACGTGGGATGTTTTGTTACTGCAGCATGGCCTAGCTAGCTCAGAAGTCATTTCCTTTGTGAAGTCGGCCCTGACTCCCCAGCTCTAGGCCATGTCCCCTTTTTATGTGCTCCATGCTTCCTCTCACGTGGCACTTACCATGCTGTATTGTACTTGCCTATTTATTTGTCTCTCTTATGGAGAATAGGGACCACACTTACTTATTATTATACATATTAGTATGATCACTAATCTTAACTTGGTGGGGTTGAAATTCACTGAACAGAGTATAGAGAGGTAAAGCCAGTTGTTTTAAGTGTTCATATTCATGGAAATAATCAGAAGGAAAAAGCCTCAACTGGGGCAAACACTAACCCCTTTAAAGGTTGTGGCAGATGACAGATATTTCACTATGTTCTCCATTAATCATAGTAGTCTTCCTACCAGAACATGGAGACAAGTAGGAAATAAAATAACACCTAAACTTCTTTCATCCCAAGCATTGTTCTGAAAAATTCCATGAGCTGTTCACATAGATTTAACTTTCATGACCTTTCATTTTCTGAGACATGAAGGAGAGATTGAAAAAAAAGTTCTTAGGGCTGGAGCAAAACAATTTTCTCCACAAGAATGTGATACGGAGTGTGTTCAAGTCAACCTGTACACCATAATGCTAACTGACCCAAGGGCATTAAAGGGAAGATCCACTGACAATTAATGATCTGAGGAATCAGATTAAAGAACTGATGTTTAACTGGATCATTACCAAAACCCACAGACCATATGCTTTCCCAGTCGTGGTTATAAGAAAGAAGTCTAGAAACATTTTAATATGTGTGGAATACCATACTGTTAATTTTCTGTTTAAATTGATGATTATACATCATCCGTGTACTAGATGTATTAGATTACTTGATAGGAAGCCAGCAGTTTACTGTATTAATATTTCAAAGTAGATATACCAGATGCATATGCCTCTTGAAGATAAGGAAAAGATAACTTTTATTTGCCTGGAAAGCTTTTATTCATTTAGGAGGGTGTCTCAAAATTTCCATAGCCCTTCTTAATTTTAATGCTTAGTGGAGAAGGTGGTAGATGAAAAAGACTACTTGAAGGCACACACAGAAAGACATTAAATGGGCAAAAGTCCTAATTCACCTGGTTGAAATTATCCTTGGCCAATGCCAGTTTTATCTACACTTTATAAAATCTGTTAGATAGATAGTAGTCCAGGTGAGACTGGGAACTGGTCCAGAAAACATTTCTGCTATTACCTTCTGGCCATGGCACAGCTACTATTGAGAATTAAAGGCCTCTGAAAAGGATAATTAAAGGACTTGGTGGAATTTTAACTTTGTGAGGCAATATTTCAATATCACAAAGTTATTTTTAAATCTAAAAAACCCCACTAAATACATACATATATACATACATACATACATACATACATACATACATACAATAAATTGACAGAGGTATCAGGTATAGGCTGGGTCAATAGTTAGTTAGGAAATGCAGTTAGAAATATTTTGTCTCTGTGGAGGTTGGTATGGAGAGGAATCTGAGGGCTTTCAATGATTTGCTGGCCTGCTGGCTCGAAGTCACTCCTTTTTTTCTTTTCTACTACCAGTAAAACTGTACTAGGAATATAAAAGGAGTAAAAAGCTCAGTTTTACCAGCAGGTGTCTATCAAATAGTATGATTTGACACTTTGTCTGTGAACAGAATTTTGGCTCTGAAGTGGGTGATCAATTCCCTTCATAGATATTTGCTAACAAAATATTCCTTACCTATGTGCTTACTAGTGCCAGCTTATCACCTCAGAGAGGCAAGTAGAAGCCAAAGGTCATCAGGATTGGAGCAGATCAAGACCATTAAACTTTAAGCTTCTCTGGGCTCATCTTCCATGAGATGTGGGGACTGGCAGTAAATTAGAGCAGTTATTCAGCCATTATGCACTGTTCCGGCTAATAAAACTGGTAGTGGGAGGAAGTATGTAAGTACTTTTTGTACTTTACGCTCTTTTTTTTTTTAATATATCTAAAACTTCTATGAAAAATAAAGTCTATCAATTTTAAAAAATTGAAACACTGCCATACTTATTAATAAATAGGCACTGGCCACTGCCCGATAGCTGCCTCCCACTCCAGCCAATTACCTTGACTTCTCCCCTCAATGCTTTTGCCTCTCCTTAAGCAGTGGCTAAGAGACTGAGAAGCTGAACACAGGTTTCAGTCGTTTCATGGGGCTGAAAAGACAAAAAAAGGAGTTGTGTCCACAAAGAAGAAAGGGTCCTTATAAATGTCCAAGGATTCAGTTTGGACTCCTAAAGAACACTACTCTAGGACAGCGGCTCTCAACCTGTGGGTCGCGACCCCTTTGGGGATTAAACAACCCTTTCACAGGGGTCGCCTAAGACCATCAGAAAACAAAAAGATATTTACATTACAATTCATAACAGTAGCAAAATTACAGTTATAGAGTAGCAACAAGAATAATTTTATGGTTGGGAGTCACCACAACATGAGGAACTGTATTAAGGGGCCGCGGCATTCGGAAGGTTGTGAACCGCTGCTCTAGGAGTAATGGTAAACTGAAAATAGAGCAGCCCTGACAGACTAAACTGTCATTCCCCATTAGCTCAGGCCCTGATTAGATTAATCCTAACCACATGCCAGGAGCAGAAGGAACTCTTCCCTGGGAGAATATAACATCATCCAAGGCCTCAAATTATCTCTGTAATTTTTCAGACACCTTTTTCTGTCTGAAGATAATTAACCATGCAAAAAGATAAGAATTAACCAAAAACAAGAGAAAAACAGCAGTTAACAAACCCACAAGATATCCAGATATTGAAATTATCAAGCATGAACACTAAAGAAACCATGACGACTTCAAGAAATTAAATAACAAGATGGAAATTTTCAGTAAAGAACTGAAAACTATAAAAGAAACAAATGAGGATTTTGGAACTAAAAAAATAAAACATGCCCTGCAAATACTAACCAAAATAAAGCTGCAGTAGCAATACCAATATCAGACAATGTAGACTGTAAGGCAGACAATGTTACTGGAGATGAAGAGGTGTATTTCACAAGGATAAAAGGGTGAAATCAACATAAATATATACATACCTATCATAAATCCATATACACCTAATAATATAGCCATGTCAAAACATATAAAGCAAAACCTCACAGAATTCAAATGGTCTTTATTAATTCCAATAATTATATACATAGAAATTCCAAAGGAATCTAAAATTAAACCATGAGAATTAATGACTGAATTTATCAAATTCACAAATACAAGGTCAAAATACAAAGATGCTATATATATTGTATATCTATATACAGCAACATTTAGAAAGTAAAATTTTAAAAATTACCACTTAACAATAGCATTAAACTGGTCTAGCAATATATCTAATGAAAGATGTACAAACCCTCCATACTGAAAATTATGAAACTTAATTGAGAAACATTAAGAAGATCTAAATAAGTAGTGATATACCACATTCTTGGATTGGAATGATCAATATTATAAAGATGTAAATCCTTTCCAAATTAATCTATAGATTCAAAACAATCCCATTTTAAATTGCAGCAGATTTGAGTTTTTGGTAAAAATTGATGAATTCTAAAATTTCTATGGAAATACAAAGGGCTAAGAATAGTTAAGATAACTTTGAAGAAAAAAAGTTGGAGAATTTATACTGTTAGATTACAAGGCAGCTTATTATACACCTATAGGGTATTGGGTCAAGGATATCCAAAAGGCCAATGAAACAGAATAGAGAATCCAAAAATAGACTTTCACATACAGAGATACTTGATTTATGGCAGAGGTGTCACTAAAGATAGTAGAGAAAGAACATTCTTCTAAGTAAATTGTTCTAAGGTAATTGAATAGCAATAAAGATGAAAATGAATCTTATTTCTCTAATTCATACCATTCATTTCTAAGTAGATTGTAGACCTATATGTAAAAGTTAGGACAATTAAGTTAATGGAAGATAACATGAGAATATCTTCATGATCTTGGGGCAAGCAAAAATTTCTTAGCGCACAAAAAGCATTGACTAAAAAAGGAAATAAGGGCCGGCCGAGTGGCGCGATGGTTAAGAACTGGCTTGGGACGCCAGAGGGCCCCGGTTCGGATCCCACATATGAGGGCCAGTGACACTGCCCTCCGCAGCTAAGATGCTGAATAACAGCTCAACCTGGAGCTGGGCTGCCGTGAGTCGCCGGCGACGACGTAGGCTGCAGCCCCTGTGGCAGTGGGTTGCCATGGGCTACCGTATGTAGCCAGCAGCCAGCATGAGCGGCCAGCAGCCGCGGTGAGCAGCTGTCCAGAAGCCGGCGACTGATCTGCCTCACCTGGGAAGAGTGCAATGATGGTGCCAATTTGGGCCAGTGAAGCAACGTCCTCCACAACTAGACTGAAGAACAAAATGACAGCAACTTGTCTGTTCCCCTTCCCCCAATTCCCCAATTAAAAAAAAAAGGAAATAAATTGAGATACATTAAAATTAGGAATCTCTGACCATCAAAAGACAAAGGTAAACCACAGAGAATGAAAAGTTTGTGATACATATAACTGACAAAGGACCTATTTCCATAACATATAAGTGACTCTTACAAATCAATAAGAAAAACAAACCATTTTTTTAATTGAGCGAACAACTATAACACTTTTCAAAAATTATATGAAAAGATGTTCCACCATATTACTTCATTCATCAGTGAAGCACGAAGTAAAAATCACATGTGATACCCATTATGAATATCTCACTTGGCAGAATAGCAGACATTAAGAAGACTAAAAATACCTCTATTAGCAAAGATGTAGAGCAGCTGGAAAACTCACGCATTGTGTGTTGCCGTGGGAAGTAATTGTCACAAACAGCTACATGTTTGTAAATACTGCTAAAGCTGAGTGAGCATATGCAAGCCATATTATATTCCTAGGCATACTCGGATATCTAACAAAAATGCATAACCAGTGTGATAAAAAAGTAACATTTTTCTTATTGCCAAAAATGACAACTAATCACATATCCATCAACAGTAAATGAATAAACCAGTATTTTCAAACAATGGAATGTTATATGACAATAAAAATGAACAAACTTCTATTCCAAAGAAAACATAAATGATTATCACAATTGTATTGTAATATGGGGTGAAAGAAGCTAGAAGGTATAATCCATTAATTTAAAGTTCTAAAACATGCAAATGGAATCTATGGTTTTAGAAGGTAAGATAGTTACCTTTGGAGATGATTGAGAGAGGGTTCAAGAGGGTCTCGGGCTTTCTGATAATACTCTATTTTATTTTCCTAAGTTGTGTTTACACAGATATGTTTATTCTCCGTGATTTATTCAGTTTTACATTTATGATATACACCCTTTTCTGTCTATATATTATACTTCAATGAAATTTTATTTAAAAAATAAACATAGATACACATTTAACTTCAAATATATCAGAGACGGTCTTTAACTTTTCTCTTAATATACTCTCCAGTAATAGAACAAAAAATACTTAAATAGTTAGAACAACTTAAAAAGAATGAAAATATTCTCCAGCAATAGAAAATAATTGTTTTCTTTAATAAATGAGAGATAAACAAAAATCCAATGAAAATTTTGTGTCTGTAAAATCATAGAAGTCTATAAAAGATGCCAAATAGTATATGCAGTTTCTAGAATTTGTTTTTAAAATAAAAGAACATACATATATGCGGAAGTTAATCTTCAAGTGTGAAACCTACAGAAAACAGTCTTCAAAATGCAAAACTCTCCACATGAGCACTTCCTGAAGAATCTACTATAGAGTGAGCTTCTTTCAACCAAAAGATCAACACAGAAAGTTCAGCAAAAGGGCTGATGGCGACCATTAAATTTATTTCATTATAGTTCTAAGACCTAAACAAGATACATATGAAAGTATAATGAGTAAATGTTGAATATTGAGTCAAAATAGAAATAACACAACTTTAAAAATGGGAAAAGGCAAGAAAAAGGAACAGTATTATCAGATGAAACCATACAAAATTGCTGATAATCAGCTATTTTGGACCTATAAAGACAACATTTTAGGATGGTTGAATTTAATAGAAAAAGCTTATAGATTGATTGCTATCTGGGTAAGAGGCAGAAAACTCAGGATATCATTTAAAGCCAGTAAATCAAATACAATAAGTCCTCACTTAACATTGTTGATAGGTTCTTGGAAACTGACTTTAAGCAAAACAACATAAAGAAAACCAATTTTACCATAGGTTAACTGATAGAAACAAGAGTTGAACTTCTATGGCATATTTCTGACCACAAAAACATTACCAAACTTCTAAATAAAGACCCAAAACACTTCTAATATTAAACATTGGAACAAATGTGAGCTATACATGAAAGATTTTTTTAAGAAGGTAAGGTAATCCTTTTCCAACCACTTATTCCAGTTCAGGGTTGAGGGTGGCTGGGGCCGATCTGAGAGCTCAGGGAATAAGGCAGGACCCACCTTGAACAGGATATGTTTCCATTGAAGTGCTACTCACACACATACCCACACTCATTCAGACTAGCACAACGTAGACACCCCAATTCACTTCGCATGGGATATGTGAGAAAAACCCACTCAGACACGGGAAGAACTTGCAAACTCTACACAGACAGTAGCCTCAGCCAGGCATTGATTCTTTTTTCTCACTTATC
>NW_017731903.1:1366788-1367591 GCF_001890085.2 Hipposideros armiger | reverse complement strand
CAAAGTGATTCAGAAAGCTAATGCTAAAGGTGTAGGCAAAGCTATTTCAGGTGAATGCAAACAAGAAGAAAATAGGAACTGAGATCCTGATAGCAGGCAAGGCAAAATTCACATGAAAAAAGCATTAAATGAGACAAAGAAGGATGTTTTATAATGTTAAAGGCAACAATTTACTATGAATACATATGAGTTATAAATATCTATGTACCAAAATAACACAGCAACCATCCTCATAAACAGAAGATAGAATATACAAGGAGAAATAGAAGAACCACTCTGAGTTCAAGGCCAGAAAGTGGGCACAGAATAAGAAAGTATGTGGAAGACCTAATTGATTATTTACATAATCAATTACGTAAAGCTCATGTACTTATACCAAAATGCATACCTTAGTAGTGGAAAATATATCTTCTTCTCAAATGCACATGGAACATTCATTGAAAGGGCCATATATTAGATTATGCAGAATCCTCAATAAATTAGAAATAATTTTAAAATTATCTGATTAACTGTATAAGTTATATAAATGTTTAACTACTATGCTAGGCATCTGAAACTAATATAAAATAATATTAAATATCAATTGTAACTAGAAAAAAATAAATTTTTTAAAAAAATTATCTGATCATAGTGAAAAATATTAGCAATTAATAATAAAATGTAAGAGTTTCTTTCACCCAAAAACTATTCTTAAAACCTCTTTTTTAAACAATTTCTGAGTGAAAGGGCAAGTGTAAATCAAATCACAGAATTTCTAAAATATAATGATAAAACACTACCAGAAACTATTAGGTATAATTAAA
>NW_017731903.1:1360614-1363872 GCF_001890085.2 Hipposideros armiger | reverse complement strand
GCCAAGGAGAGAGGCCTTAGAAGAAACCAAACCCGCTGACGCCTTGATCTTGGACTTCTAACCTCCAGAAATGGAGAAATAACTTTCTGTTTAAGTCTGTGGTACTTAGTTATGACAGCGCTAGCACACTAACGCGGTCTGGGGTGGGGCTCCAGAATTTGCATGAGCTGCATCAGATATACTTTCACTAAGGTAGATGAGCACATTTACGGGCAAAAAGGGCAAACCCTAACCAGTAAGCAGCTGGAGAGCCACCCATACGCAGTGCTGTTGGCAGGGTGATTTTTACCTCCTTTGTTCTCCTTTTCCATATTTCTAATTTTTTTAATTATCCTAAATTACTTAGAAATGGATAGAATTTTTAAATTAAATATCCCTCCAGGTCATGTTATGGAGCCACAGGTGAACTTAATCACCATTCTTCCTAATCAAGAACTGTGCCCAGGATAAGTAGAGGAGTAAGTAGAGTCTTTTCACAATTGCTCCTGAGTGGGACCTAAATGCTATCTGATGCATTTCAGTGTCTCTCCAGATCCCTGTGTGATGCTTCCAGTGCCAAGAGATAAGTGAGTTTCACAGCAATGTACTATAAATAGCTGCATATGCAGAACTTGAGGAGATGGCAAAACCGTCAAACAAGCAGCCATCCAGAAAAATCTCAGTGACCTCCAGGACTGAGAAATCACTCTGACTGGAGAAAGCTGAGGAGATGACTCCATGTGACAAGGTAAACCCTTCCCTGAGTCTCCAGTTGCATAAGACAATCTGCCCCAAGGAAGGAAGTTAGCCATGATATTCAGGTGGGCATGCCTGTAGGCACATTTGGGAGCCAAAACAAACAAATGAACAATTATCACAAATTTAAACCAATTTTGTACAGAAGGCTCATTTTGCAACCTTGGGAGTCCTCCAGGTAGAATTGGAAACTGGCCCCTTCAGATGGAGGGCAAAAAGATACCATGGACAAAGGCAGATCGCTCCAGACTGGTAGGGGCAGGTTCAGCAAGCAAGGGAACTTACATACAAGGCTTGTCATGAGTGGGCCCAAGATGAGTAGATCTCTACACACCCACCTTCCAGAGCCTTAAGAGTTTACATAGGAGCATTAGCTAAGTTCAGTCACATATTTGGTCCAGATGGTCTCAACCAAACATTACTCTCTTAAGGCTACATACATCCTTGAAACAGCTCCTAAAGTCAGAATAGTGGGCAGAATGTATGTTCCAAGGACAGATAAGAGGGTAAGGAGCGTCTGATTGCCTGGGGCCCACACCTGAGGGTAAACCAGCTGTCATACTCTCTCAAAGACCTCCTCCATCAAGGGTCTTGCAACATGATAGTTTCGTCATTTTCCAGGAGAAGCTAGTTTTCACAAGTTAAGGAAATCACTTCAGCCACATTGATTTTATAGTATAAGTTTCCAGAAAGTATCCCTGATTTTCCAATTTTAGAGACTTTCTCTTTTAAACATGTTTTTAATTAGTATTAAAGGAAAATATATTTATCAGGGATATTTGGAAAATACTAAAGAATAGAGAAAGAAAAAGTTAATCATCTCTATGCTACTACCACTATGGATATTTTGATGGGTCACTTTCCAGTCTTTTTATATATAATGTATGTAATATTTTTTACAGAATTAGCATCAAATTATAGACTCTGGTATCTTATTGCTTTCCAAAATCTATTATAAGCTCTTTCCCGCATCATTAAAGTAAAGCTGAAAATGTGATTTTAATGGCGGGATCACATATGGATGTATCATGAATTATTTAACCAAACTTGAGGTATTGAACATTTAATTTGTTTTCATTATTGGCTATTATATTTAAAGTTGCAGTGAACCTTCCTAAACAAAAGTCCCTGTGCATATCTCTGTTGTTTCCTTTAGAATAAAAACTTAGAAGTAAGATCACTGGATCACAAAGATATTGTTTTAAGGTTTTCAAATCCAAATTCAAATTGTCCTCCAGAGAGAGTATATCAATTTAGACTTTTACCCAAAAGGATTTGCTGCCAAAGCCCTGATAATAAAGAATGTTCAGTCCTGTGGGATGAAATAGAACACTGGTTCAGGATTTCAAGACCTTGGAATCCAGCCATCAATTTCTTTGTGTCAAGGGACCAGATACAAGGAGACAAGATCAACAACAAAGTGTTTAAAATCTACCAGCACAAGTTATACTTGGTATTACACAGTTTTCTCGCATTTAAAAAATCTCTGAATGTGTTGCTATGTTTATTGCAATTTTCGTTTACTTCAAACTTGTAATCAGAAGTTTTGTTTTAAAGTTTTCATTCTTTATATAATAAATTACATTTTTCAAAAGAACCATATTTGGTCCTATTGTCTGGGGAAGGATGAATAATTTTTGAGTTAATAAAACATGATTTAAAAAACGTTTTAATTGAGCCTATTTAATACCCTATACTTTAGAAAGAGGTGACAACATATGAAAATGTTGATCAAGCCTGAGCTCTCTCTGTTAAATGTAATATATTAATATATGAAACACAGATGACACATTTTTATATTTTCATAGCTCTTATCTAGAGAGGACATAACAGAGGCCACAAGTCCTGGGAAGTAGAAGTAAAAAAAGAACCATAATTGATATACAGATGGCCTCTCACTCAGACAATGGTTTACCTTACAAATTTTTTACTTTACGGTGGTGTAAAAGCGAGATACATTCAGTAGAAACTGGACTTGGAATTTTGAATTTTGATCCTTTCCCAGGCCAGCAATACGCAGTACGATACTCTCATGATGCTGGGCATCGGAGGTGAGCCCCAGTCCCCAGGATCATGAGAGTAAACAACCAATACTCTACAGTGTAGTATGAAATGCATTTTTGACTTATATTTTCAATTTACATTGGGTTTACTAGGATGTAGTCAAGGAGCACCTGTATTTATTAATTTTTTATCTTCCCTGCATACGTTAGCTACAATTTTAGTCTTTAGAGAGGAATGTCTATTTTTAATTTTATTCCTCCTTTCTTTCCTGCTTTGCAAACATTTAGACTCTCATAGTCACTCTGCATCTTCTTCAGCTGTTCATATATACTCTCCTTTAAAAGTTTCCCAGATAAATACACTAAAATACTATCAGCCCCTGCCCGTGCTGATATGGGTTTCCATCTCAGAATCTCACAATGATATTGTTTCCATGGATGGCTGTGCACCAGGAGTGTGTTCTTGTTAGCTCTCTCTCTCTCTCTCTCTCTCTCTCTCTCTCTCTCTCTCTCTCTCTCC
>NW_017731903.1:1355737-1360434 GCF_001890085.2 Hipposideros armiger | reverse complement strand
GAGGACGTTGCTTCACTGGCCCAAGTTGGCACAATCATTGCGCTCTTCCCAGCTGAGGCAGATCAGTCACCAGCCTCTGGACGGCTGCTCACGGAGGCTGCTGGCCGCTCATGCTGGCTGCCAGCTACACATGGTAACCCATGGCAACCCACTGCAGCAGGGGCTGCAGCCTATGCCGTCACGGGTGACCCACAGCAGCCCAGCTCCAGGTTGAGCTGTTGTTCAGCCTCTTAGCTGTAGAGGGCAGTGTCACTGTCCTTCATATGTGGGATCCAAACCTGGCCCCTCTGGCATCCCAAGCCAGTTCTTAACCAACGTGCCACTCGGCCAGCCCAGTTTCAAGGCTTTTTATGATCAACTTCTTTCTCTAAACCACCTCAGACAACCCGAGGTCATTACCTCCCTAAAGGCGTGCTGATATCTGACTCCCTTGAAGAAACAGTCTTTACACTGGAGCTCCTTAGACCACAGCCTCTGTCCCTGCTCTGACTGAGGAACCACACTGCCCTTTCATGTTCCCACTTCCCTCAGCTCAGTTCAGACAGGTCTCACAGCTCAGTAAATGAAACCATGAGGAGCAAGGGCTGCGTGGAAAATGGCTAGCCTGAGAGAAATGTTTCACATCCACATACAGTTATAATTGTAGTATCCATGCTGTTAGAAGTGCTGAGAAAAGGTCAAAGAGAGTAACAACACATACAGCATGTAGAACAATGCCGGGCCGATGGTAAGCACTGTTTAAACGCCAGCTACCCTCCCCTTCCTCCCCCTGCTTCCCGTTATTATTAATGTTTATTGTTGTTTTGTGTTGGCAAGATTTATAGTCTGATGATTTCTGATCGGTTGCTGCCTCCCCATCTCACACCACCTTTCTAAATTCGACCACTTTCAGGAAATTTAACCCAATTTAATACAGATGTATTAATCATCCACTCTGGGCCAATCACTGTATGGAAGGGAGGGCAGCCAATGATTAGTTGAATAACATGGTTCCTGCCCTCAGAGAACTAACAATCTAATTTGAAAAAGGTCTAATGTACACCAGACAGTTTGCCTGGTGAAAGGACTGGCGAGAAAGGGAGCCAGTGACAAAGAGTAATTCATCAACACTGGAGGGGAGCAGGGGATGATTCCACACCAGTAGCTTCAGGGGACCCTAGTTTATGGGAGTATAAACACAGCTGCTCTCTCTTTTCCAGCCAACTCCAATGTCCCTTCTCATCAGACAAGTGGCTTCAAGCAATAAGGGCAGGGGGTTGAGCTAAGAGAACAACAGAACAGGTCAGAGCCCCACTGGTAGGTTGGGCTTTGCTGGGAGGTCAGGTGAGAACCCAGAGGGAGGACTAAAGCAGAGGAGTCTGGGTACTCAGACATCTGAGAACAGCGGCTGACATCTGCCCCAGGTTGGTGTACCAGGGGGTCTCCCTACTGCACAAAAGGCCTAGAGGAAACACAAAGGATGAGCTAGGTCCCCCTGCCCCTGAGGTGGGAAAAGGTGAGGGAGATGGAAGGCAGGGAGGCTTCCTGGAAGTATCACAGCAGAACTCTGATGGCCTGTGTCAGTATGTGGGGGAGGGGTGGCTAACCCTAATACCCACTTCTTTCTTATCCAGTGGGCAATCCCTAAATGCCTACTGTTTAGGATACTCTGACCCCCATGCCCAAGCCCTGGTAACCCAATAAAGAAACCAGCAACCTATGCAAAGATACCTAGCAGCCAGAAAATATGAAGCTGGACAGTCAGGTAAGGGAGCAGCAGCTGAAAGAGATAGATAAACACCTGAGTAAAACATTACAATAACAGTAAGTGTCCTTAAGAAGATTCAAGTGCAGAAAAAGAAAAGATGATCTTCAGAAACGGAACAAAAATATTTTGGCTAAAATATTCAGCATCTGTATTAAAAGACCCAACGGAATGTCTTAGAAGATCAAACGCAAGAAATATCTCTAAGCACAGAGGAGAAATATAAAAAAGATAAAAAACATGAGGAAATTTTTAAGAAGCTTATAGAATTGCTTTTGAACATTTTTTTTACTAAAATCTATGGTAAAAAATTGTATATCAAATACTTATTCATTCAGAGTTGTAATGGAAATAAATTTTCACAAAATAATACTTACCCTTGCTCTGTGTGTTATGCACTCTGACATTTTTCTATTCTGTTATTTCATCTTGTAAAATACTAGTCATTACCAAGTGGTCAGGAATAATTTTTAAAACATTCAGAGGATGGATCTGGGAGATACAGTATATCCATAATAAAAGTCCCAAAAGGAGAAAAAAGGACTGATGGCGAAGAGGTAATGATTTCAAAAACTACTAGAAGAAAATTTCCTTGAGATGAAGAAAGAACTCATCTGGCTTCATGGCTGGAATTAAAAATTGTAAACCCACACATTTCTAAAACTTGCTTGAAGTGAAGACTGACACATTGTAAAAACGCAGATTACTAAGCCCCATCCGGAGCCTACAAAATCAGAATTTTCAGAGGAACTGATAATATGTTTACATAACGAGCAACTCTTGGGCTTGCCAAGTGGCTCAGTTGGTTAAGAGCTCACTCAAGAGTGCGAGCTCTGAGCAGTAGCGGTTCGATGCCCAGCCCAAACTGAGCTGCCACTGAGCTGCCAACAGGTGGCAGAATGGCTCAGCTAAAAAAGAAGAGATTCTTGTCTTCTGAGCAACTGGAAAACACTAGACCAATTTTAAGCTTTTCAAACTGTAATGTGCATACACATCACCTAGGGTCTTATGTAAATGCAGATTATAGTTTAGTAGTTCTGTATTGGACCAAGAATTTGCATTTCCAACTAGCTCCTGGGTGATGCTAATGCCACTGGATCAGAGATCAGAATTCATATTTCTGGCCATAGTTAAAGATGAGATAAATTCATTTTTTGATGCAGAAAACTAATACTAAAACCTGATCAAAATAGAAAAGGAAAAAAATCTAAACATTAACCTCACTTAGAAAAATTGGGGCAAATATGTTAAATAAAACATTAGCAAGTTGGGCTCCGGCTGAGTGGTTCAGTTGGCTAAGAGTTGGCTTGGGAGCGGGAGCTCTGAGCAGCAGGGCCGCCGGTTCAGCTTCCACATGGGCCAGTGATGCTGCGCCCTCTACAGCTAAGATGGTGAACCACAGCTCGACCTGGAGCTGGGCTTCTGTGAGTGGCCAGCGACGGCATAGGCTGCAGTGGGGCTGCAGCGGGCTGCTGTGAACTACCGTGAGTGGCCGGCAGCCAACATGAGAGGCCGGCAGCTGGCAAGAGCTGCCGTGAGCCGCTGTGAGTGGCTGTCCAATGGCCAGTGACCAATTGCCTCAGCCAGGAAGAGCGCAATGATAATACCAACATGGGCCAGTGAAGCGACGTCCTCCACAACTAGACTGAAGAACAAAAGGACAGCAACTTGTCTGTTCCTCTTCCCCAATTCCCCAACGCTGTTCCCCTCCCCAAATTCCCCAATAAAATCTTTAAAAAAAAAAAAACCAAACCAAAAAAAACATTAGCAAGTTGAATCCAGCAATATATCAAAGGAATGGTACAACCTCTGGCCCAGCAGAATTTATCCCAGGAATAGTAGGGTGGTCAATGTTTGGGTCAGTGTTGGGAAGTCTACCCACTTAATCCATATGGCAACAAATTAGTGAAAAAAAACTTACACACTCATATCAGCAAATCCTGACAAAGGAATTTAAAAATAAAGGAAATTGCAAAACATTCCTATTAAAACTTCAAGGCAAAATAAAGTAGAAGGAAACTACTTAAACATAAAAGACTGTTGAGCAAATTTAACAACAATTATCCTAAATGGCAAAAACTAAAGCTATCTTAATTAAATTCAGAAACTATATGAAAATACCAGCTGTCATTTTTATTTAATATTGTCTTGGAACATAATGAAAATTCAGTGAGAAAATAAAATGTTAGTAATGTGATTGAAAACTAAAGAAACTCGAGTAAAAAACAATAAAATGTTTGAAAAATATATTGAGATGGCTAGAATACACACACACTCACACAAACACATATACACAGAAGTAAATAGGTTTTCTTTGATCTAGGATAAAAAGGAAAAAATATTTCATTAACAATAGGAAAACAACTACAAAATACATGGAAATAAATTTACTCAAAAGACTAGATCTATTTTAACCAAAATTATAAAATGTTTTCGAAAGGCATAAAACAAGACTTGAAACAATAGAAAGGCATACTACATTCTTGGATGAAAAAACTTAATATAAAAACATTAATTTTGTGAAAATTAAATTAATTCCAGGCAGTTCCATCTACAGTGCTAATGCAGCTTGCTTGGGTTTTTAAAAATTGAATTAAAGTTTAAATGTGATGCTCCAAAATCGATAAGAAAACCATGAAATGAGCACTCAGGTGAACTTGCCTTATCAGATATTATAATAGTTTATTTCTGTATTAGTCAGAATAAGCTATATCATAGTAGGTAACAAATTAACCCCAAACCCTAGTGTCTTAACACAAGAATTTGTTTCTTGCTCATGCTACATGTATGTCCATAAAGACTTAGCAGGGGCCTATATACAGTCATTTGGGAATTCACGGTCATCAAGACATGTCATCTTATAGCTGCATCATTTGGGACTTGGCAGGAGAGGATACATGAAGTCTCTCTCTCTCTCTCTCTCTCTCTCTCTCTCTCTCTCTCTCTCTCTCTC
>NW_017731903.1:1285509-1355091 GCF_001890085.2 Hipposideros armiger | reverse complement strand
TCCAGAAGCCGGCGACTGATCTGCCTCAGTGCAATGATGGTGCCAACTTGGGCCAGTGAAGCAACGTCCTCCACAACTAGACTGAAGAACCAAAAAAAAGGGACAGCAACTTGTCTGTTCTCCTTCCCCCAATTCCCCAATAAAACATCTTTAAAAAAAAAAAGTAAAAGTAAATATTTTACATAATATAAAATAACAAGCTCCAGGTGAAGTAAAGACCTAATGTAAAAAAATGAAACAATAAAAAGCTGCCAAGAAAATCTAGGCGACTATGTGAAAAAAGGCAGGCTTTGGGGAGACTTTTTAAAACCAAAATGGTATCAAAACTCAATACTGTTAAAGCAAATGCAAACTACATTAAAATTGTTTAAGTTTTTACATTAGAAAAAGTATTTGAAATATTCATGATGGGCAAAGTGTTTGCACCTGTAATATACAAAGAACACTTATGAAAAAAAATGAGTGGAAAGATATCCAACAGAAAAAGGGATAAGAGATGTAAATAGGAGATTTATAGAGAGGACAATCCACGTAGCCAAAAAATCTTTTAACAGGTTCAAATTCTCTAGTAGTCAGGATAATAAACATTATGTATTAGCAATGTTATCATATTTTACATACTTGAGACTGACAAAACTAAAAAGACCTTTAATGCTTATTACTGGAGTGGATGTGGGAACAAGGGTAATTTAATTGCTAGTGAACTATAACAGTTTATCACACTTTTGGAAGGAAATCTGACAACATTAAACAGAAATAGGAATATACAATACACACACACGTGCATTTGAATATAAATATAATCCATTATCTAGCAATTCCACTTAAAATCTATCCCATAGAAATAAAACATGATTGTGGAGACATATGACTATGTAAAAATGTATATTATAGCATTGTCTTCAGGAGCAAAAACTGGAAGCAAAGTGAATTTTCAAGATTAGGGAAAGAAGCGTATAAATTATGGTGCATCCATAACATAAGAATAATATTTAGCCATTGAAAAGAATGAGTTAAATCTGTATTTGTTGACTCTGACAATATTTTGATTGAGAAAACAAAATTCAGACAACAGTAAAAGTCTTATATTTGTATACACTTACATATATGGGTATTGCGTGTGGTTGTATTTCTTTTATATAGTATTAAAGAACCTAGACAAATATGGAAGGATTTATACTAGGCTGTCAACAGATTTTCTGTGAGACTGCTGGGCCTGTGTTGTGTGTCAAGGAGGGAGTTCAGTAGAAAGGAGAGTTGAAGAAAAAAGAATAAGAGAAAAAAATATCACATCTTGGAGGGAATAAGCCTACCTTTAGTATCTTATCTATACATTTGTGCAAAGTTATCCCTTATATGGGGAAGAAAGTCTCTATAGAAGGGGCAATGCTAGAGAAGGTCCCTCCTCCCAGCATGTGTGCAAACCAAGGATACCTTCTGCTACTGTATGGCTGAGGCCTTCTTTTAAATGTGAACCCATCATAAATACGCATATGCTGTGTGAGTGTGTGTGTGTGTGTGTGTGTCTGTGTGTGTGTGTGTGTCAGAAATTAAGTAGGACATGGTTACCTGCTATGAAGAACCAGGAGCAGGAGAGAGAGTCGCCCAGGCTAGCCTCATCCACATGTCAGGGCAAGAAATGAAGATTCTTAAAGGTCAGAGTAAGGAATGTAGGTGTGCTTCTAAGTGAGCTGGGCAGTCCTCCTGGACAGTTAAGCAAAGTGACATGGTTTGACATAAAACGTCTCTCTGGAATATTCTCTTCCATTTCACCTTTGGCTTTTTCTCATCCTCAACACATTCTCCAGGCTTCTCCACTGATATGATTTTCTACCCTCCTCCCTGACTCCCCTCATTGTCAAGGTTACGGTCCCCCATCTTCTCCACTCATGCAGAGCCTAGTACCTTTGCTCATCGTAATACTGCCAGTTTGTGTAATTGTCTCTTTCTCCCTCGCTAGACTGTGTTTGATGGCTGTATCTCCAGCACAGTGCCTGGCTCAAGACATCGACTTGTTCTACTAATGAAGGATACATGGATAAATCCTTATTTTTTTTAGCTTAGTTCCACAGACACACACACACACACATCTTTCCCCACTCCCCACTCCAGTCCCTTAAGCACTGAGCAAAGTTCCTTTAGAGAATGTCAGCCTGCCGGCCCTGAAAAGAAACAAAAAGAGAGACAGCTTTATATACATCTAGGGAGGAAACATTAACGGTGGACACGCACACACTCTCCCTCAGCTCTGCGAGGTGGTGGAAGGAGCAATGAGAGGTCCGGGGTGGTAGAGAAGGCGATCCCTTCGCTGCCTGCCCCCCGCCAATAAGGGGGCGCTGTTCTCTTCAAGGCATCACTGGAGTTTTCTACTCAGGGTTAGGGGTGCCTGGAGGGCCGGGCAGTGCAAGGTGCCGTTCATATAAACGCTGAAATTCCAGGCTTCAACAAAAACGGAGTGAACTAGCACATTTCCCACCCCCGAGAGAAGATCCGATTTTAGCCAGGCATAAATCGGTGCAATAAATTTCTAAACCTTGAAGCGCTTCCCACGACACACTTTGCGCGCTAGCGGGAGAAGCAAGCGTGCAAGCAAGCGGGACTAGTGCGTAAACGCCGCTCCGGGAGAGTGAGTGCTTGCGCCGACCCGAGCCCCCGGTGCTACACATGCGGGCCGGCGTTCCACAGTTCCGAGTCCCCTCAGTGAAGCCTGGTAAGGTCGTGGGCAAAGGGTAGATGGCCCCCAGAAACAGTGTGCAGGTTCGAGTCCTCACGGAACCGCATCTCGTTGGCAGTCTGGCTGGAACGCGCTCCGAACCTCAGCCCATCTCGGCTTTTCCAAAACCGGTTTGCAGCGACTGGCGAGCCCTTCCCACCTCCTCCCAGTGCCCGGTACCAGCTCGGCTGTTTGATATGGCCTTGGACTGGGAGATCAGGCTTCGAAGCCCGCCAGGGAGGGGTAATGAGGATGTTGTGGCGGAGAAAAAGCGAGCCCTTTGCAGTCCTTATGCAAACCTGGGCGGAAGAGCCCCCAACGCCACCCAGGTCCCCGCTTTGGCCCACAAGCCGGGGAGGCGCGGAGACAGAGGCTGCCAGGTCCCCAGGCGACGAATGCAGTGAATACTGGCAGAGAAAGCCCTGAGCCGCGCGTCTGGGCGGCACACTGCTTATGGGTGACCCCTGAGCTCACCAAGCTTCGTCTGCACAGGGGTCTCATCTGGAGAGCTCAGCTGGAGCTTTTCATGGAGCCAAGGGCCAAGCCGCCAGAGTGGAGGGGTAGATGTCCCCAAAGCTTAGAGCCTATCCCTGCTTCCCAGGGAAATCGGCACGCCAGGGAAAGAAACTAGGTATTTTAGGGGTGTATCCTAAACACGACCTCGGCAAAGTTGCTTTCCGGACACCTGGAACCGAGCGTAATCGCCTCTCACTTCTCTGTAGCCTCCAGAACAAGCCCGAGATGCACTCGAGCTGGAGCGCGGACTAGAGCGCTGCCCAGAGCGCAGCGCGGGCATACCGCCCCCCACACTTGCCCAATTCCCACAGCCACAGGCAGGCGCCTCTGCAGAACTGCCGCAGCGCTCAGGGCAGCCCTCCCTGGAAGTTGAGTGCCCATCACTACAGCAATTTCGCAAATCCTTCCTTTCCCTTTGGTGCATCTGTGGTTCCAGCTGCAGACCCCAGCTGGCGCAATTACTCCGAGGCCACCTAGCGTCCCCTGGCGGAGTGCGTGGGACGCCGGACTTGCGGACTCCCATAGCAGGTAGCTGCCAAAGGCGTGGTGGCTGCGACGCTGGAGTGAGACAGTTGCCAACAGCTGGTGCAGCTGCCGCGCTGCGCACCCGGACTGGCGAGTACGCAGCCCAGGTACTGCCCCTTCCCGGTGACGTCTCTGCAGCGGGTTATAAAAAAACGTCGCGCTCAGTCTGCCGAGGTTCAGCTAACTCACAAGCGGTGCAGGACCCAAGCCAAGAGGCGCCTGCGAAGCTGCAGGCAGTGGCGGCGGCGGCGGCGGCGAAAGCAAAGGAAAATTTTTCAGCCTGACACGGGGACCCAGAATCTCGGCCTTGGACTCTGAACTTTTACAGGTCGCGTTGTGACGAGCACCCCCCTTGGCTCCCAAGTCCTCACGCAGCAGAGTTTTGCCTTCCCCGCTGTGGGTAGGGGGATTGGCGTTACAAGCAGCAGCAGGTGTAGGAAGGCAGGGGTCTCCTGCTTCCTGGAACAGTGATCCACGGAATTTCTTTCCCTTTTTCAGTCCAACGCAGGAGAGACGCTGTCTCCAAATGTTTCCTGAAGCTTGAAAGTGGGGGAATTCAGAGCCACGAGAGCAGACAGCACATCAAAAGCATTCATCTTCCTAGCGCCAAGTCTCCTACTTGCGAGGAAAGAGTTCTGCCAGAAAGCCTGCAAGCCCTCCTGTCTTGGTGAAGCAGTACCCTGACCCCAGGCGCTGGCCTCGGGACCCTGCTGCAACGTGGGTGCGTGTACAGGGAGAACAGCTTAGCCACTTAGCCGAGAAATGGATAACGTCCTCCCTGTCGAGTCAGACGTCTTCCCAAACATCTCCACCAATACCTCGGGGACACACCAGTTTGTGCAGCCAGCCTGGCAAATTGTCCTTTGGGCAGCTGCCTACATAATCATCGTGGTGACCGCCGTGGTGGGCAACGTGGTGGTAATGTGGATCATCTTGGCCCACAAGAGAATGAGGACAGTCACCAACTATTTCCTGGTGAACTTGGCCTTCGCCGAGGCCTCCATGGCTGCCTTCAACACAGTGGTGAACTTCACCTACGCTATCCACAACGAGTGGTACTATGGCCTGTTCTACTGCAAGTTCCACAACTTCTTCCCCGTCGCTTCGGTCTTCGCCAGCATCTACTCCATGACAGCCGTGGCCTTGGATAGGTGAGCTTGCCCTTTGTAGAAAGTGGAGAAGGCGTCCACAGAGGATGATGGCTTTGCTATGGAGAAGCAGGGTTGGGTTCTGCCTGATTCCAGGTGGAGGGTGGTCACCTGTACCCTGGGATTTTTACTGACAGCCAGTTGTTGATGGGGGACTTTGTCTTAATCACCCTTTTCTATTCTATTTTCTCTTTCCTTATCTCCCCTTTTCCTCCCATCACCAATCTCCCTTTCTTCACATGCCTCCTTTTTTTCTTCATTTAACCCTCTTATCTTCATCCCTCCTCCACTCATCTCTCACACACTTTCCTTTCAACCCCTGCTTTGCTTCTTTCTATATATTCCTTCTCTCCCTTGTCCCAAAAGCCTGAAGGGGATACTCAGGGCTTGGCCAAGGGGCCCGCCCCTGCCTTGGGCCTTGGAAACCCCTGCATGCTTGCTTTTCTTGGGCAGCCTCTTGGTGCCTTCCAGTTTTAAGTACACCTGGCCAAAATTTCTCATTTTTTACTTTTCCCTGAAGATTCAGAGGCATCCTGCTCCCACCTCAACTTTCCAATATTATTTGGATGTGAAGAGCATTTCATTAGAATCATAAATACTCAGAATTCTAATTCAGCTCCTGCCACCCTGCTAGGAGTTCTCATTCAGGAATGAGAGGCAGCTATGCTGTCATTGAGGAACTCCATAGCTAGGGAGTTTACCCAGGAGTTTTTCTAAATTTCTCTTGTAATGTGAGGTCAATGTTTTTAGCCTGTCTGTAGCCACAGAGAAACATGGTTGGCAAAGGCAACTGAGAGCTCTTTCTTTCCTGCCACCAACAGGTTAGGGTTTGCAAGGCTGATTGAAAGTGAAAAGGTTGGCATTTTCAAACACTGGGGCTAGTGCTCTGGAATGAATGGGCCCTCAGGTGGCGTGGCAGAAAATTATAAGAGCACAGCTCTATCTGTATTGACTTTTTGTGGGTGTCCTAGCTCTGCCATGTGTATGTCTATAGGTGCATAAGTGGTAAATGTTTACCGGGGATGTGGAGATATGTTTGAAATACCTGCCACTGTGATTTTAAAAAGGGTTCTTTGATGGCCTTGCTGAGATAAATGAATGTGAGAAATCCAAAGAAGGAGCTAGGAGAAAAACTTCAAAAAAATTTTTCCCAAACTAAACCTTTTTACATAAAGGTTGTTGACAATTTGCAATTGTTTTGTTTTGTTTTGTTTTGTTTTGTTTTTTGGTCTTTTTCAGCTTCTATAGTGAATGAACACTTGTAAGAGCAGGGAAAGCTATGTTTCCTTTGCTGTGGTGTCCACATGCTGAATTTTAACTCCCATGTTCACTTCCCTTTATGCAACTCTTATGTGTTTGGTATGTTGTGTGTAAGACAAGTTCTGGTGAATCAATTATATTTTAAATGTGGAAGGCAAACCAATTATTCAAAGTAGTAGTGAAATGAATTCTTTGTAAATGTATCTTTCATGTTACTCTAGTTTTCAGATATTCAGTTTGCTGAATGAGGCACTCTTGTAAATCTTTCTGCGCTGACTTGTTCCTTTAACCTCACAGCAGCCCCCTTAAACTTAGAAACCATGTAGTGTGATATATAACCAAATATAGGCACGATGAAAACTGGTGTCTGACACATGCTCTCTTGATGATGCCTACATTAGAGGGAAAGTTGTTATTTGTACTTCATTGGGCCTTGCTTGAGCTCAGGAGTCCTGTCAGTCAGCATGAGTCCCATGGCTGTTTCTCTTTGGCTTACACAGAAGTGACATGTTCCACGGCCCTGCTCTTTCCCTTTGAATTTAGAAGGTTAAGGGCAGGAGTCAGGGTCAAAGTCTTCACAGTGGATTGAACAAGGAACCAGGTTTCAGCTGCCTTGCCTCTGGCTTCTCATGCTCCACTGTTTTTCTCTAGGCAGTCAACAGGCAGGACCCTGACCCTGTGTGTTCCCTGCTCAATGAGGTCAGAGGATCTCTGGTGCCAAAGCTGAGGGAAATGACAGCAGCGAGAAATGTCCCCATGTCTCTAATGTACAGAACAGCCCAGGGAGATTACCAACGTCATGCTCAAGGTTCAAGCTCAAGGTAGAGTTAGGGATACCGTGTCAAGGCTGTGTCTCCTAGTCCACCCGCTCCTTCTATTTTTCCTTGCTCAGCTCATGAGCACACAGTGGATTAATCCCCTCAGACCGTCTGAAGAATGTAGCTCCCCCTGCATTTGTGGTCATCCGTTCTCTCCCAAGAATGTTCTGGTAAGGAAGGGGCTTTATGCTCTCTCCATATGAATGATCTCTCTCCTTTCTCCACCAAGGCAGTGCAGGCTTTGAAACAGTGTTAAGCTATCTTTTTGTGTGTTCTTTGAACTTTTAACAGGTAACCTTTGAGTCAAGCCTTAAAAAATGAAATCAACATGGTTTTCCAGATGATAACATTAAACCTTGTTCATTGTAGAAAATTTGGGCAGTATGAAGAACGTAGACACAAAAATACAAATCAACCATCACTTCCCTGTGCAAAAATAACACCTGTTAACATTTGAATTTCTCTCATGACTATTACACTACATAGTTGAAGTCAGATTCTACATAATTTTGTAGCTTATTTTTTTCCATTGATGTGAATGGAAAACATTAATAACATTTTCCCATGTTATTAAAAAGTCTTCAGTAACATAATCTTAATGGCTTCCTATTATTCCATTATATAAATGTGCCATTATTACTTTAAGCATCCCTCTACTGTTGGGTATTTTGGTGATTTCTAGATTTAATTTTATTTTATTTTTTTGCTATTATGATTGATATGCTAATAAACATTTCTGTATGATAATTTTGTTTGTGTTCTTTATTATTTTCTTAGGGTAGATTTCCAGAAGTAGAATTACTGGGTCAAACCAAATGAATTTTTAAAAAATGTTTCCTCCTAATTTTAAAGGATTATAAACTCTGAGCAGAGCAAGGAACATGTCTGTTCTGTCTTGTTTACTTTATCTCCTCCGCATAAAGCCAAGTGCTTGGCATCTAACAGCCACTACATGTTAATTGAATAAATGAATGAGTGAATAAAATAATACATTTTCCTAGAAGAACATTTGGAAAATACATAAAATTGTAGAGAAAATGTAAAAATCATCTACAATCCCACTTCTGACAGTTAACCAGTTAAAATCTTGGAATGCTAGCTTGTATTTACTTTTTCTGTGTTATTTATGCCACATACAGCCACTCATACTTTTAAGGATAAATTTTGGATCATAATAAAAGCAATGTCAATGTCTGCTTTTTTGTTTTTGTTTTTTGTTTTGCTCCTTTAACATCATGTCATGGGTATTTTCCATGTCACGAAGTATAATAGTTTTCAAAGTAACATTTTTAATGGATGCATTATATTGCATGGCCACAATTATTTACTTACCCATTTCTCTAATTTTAGATGTAAGTTGTTTCCATTTGTAATGATTACAGGTAATTTTGAAATGAATACCTTGGACATAAATGTTTTAGAACAACCCTTGTTCTTTCCTTAGAAGAATCTCATTGAAGTGGAATTGCTGGGTCAAATTGTCTTGGTAAATTTTGCTCAATTTTCTTCTAGAACAAAAATGTATGCAGAGGAAAAAAAACTTGAGCAGTAGATTTTAGTACTAATTTAAATCTTTTCTATAATCTTTCCATAAAATAGGGAGAGAGAGAGAGAGAGAGAGAGAGAGAGAGAGAGAGATCCCCTCCAAAAGAATATTTATTTATTGAAGGCAATGGTTACCTAGAACAAAAATGTTGCAGAGACCAATACATCTAAATAAGACCAGGTCTACCTCTAATTAAACTCCAGTGAACACCAGGGATTTTACTTTTTGAAACTCTGTGATTCTCCCATTTAAAATAAAATTTAGAATGATTTTCCTATTGTAAAACCTAAAAGGTGTGTGAGATGTTTCATTAAATTAGAAGTTGGAGGACTCTGAGAGCTGACTCTTCCATTTTCACGGGCTGCTGGTAATAGCCAGCTCTAGTGCTGTGAAGCAGCATCTAAGAAGGAAGGTGTTTGGGAGTGGGGGGTGGGAGGGGTGCAATCCCTAAGCCCCACAAGAGAGGCTATGGGGCAAAAGGGAACCTGACCTGGAACCAAGCACACAGCAACAGGAGCACTGGCTGGGTAACACTGCTCCTCTACCTGGTGGGGACAGGTATAATTTCAGCAAGATGAAAGGTGAAGACTGCTCACTGCTTACTAGTTCTGGGTGTGTTGTGTTTGAGTGAAAGGAAACATCCAAATGATAATGGTCTCTGGACAATATGAAATATGGTCAGGACTGGAAATATAGTTGCTCAGATAGGGGTAATGATGAAGGCAAAAGATGGAATGAACTCTCTGAGAGAGTAAAAGAGGAATCAAGAGCAAAAATATGTATCAATAAAAAAACTTCTGCCAAAAGATCTCTGGTGTCCATCCCACCCAGGCATATCCACCTACAAGTTTAAATAGCCTGCTCCCCAGGTCTCTGCTAGCTGTGCAGCCTGTCCTTGTACCTTACCTTGTTGGTTAGACTTGGATCCCATTGTATAACTCAGGGCAGTCCTTCCCCACCCGGAGGCTGGACTGAGATTCCAGGATCCTTTGCATTCATTTCAATGGAACTTACAACCCATGACCAAATACCCCTGTAATGCTGAGAACAATCATTCACTAGAACCCTGTCCACCACAATCAGCTCCGTCTTTTCAAACCAGGAACCTCAAATGTCTGGGTGGACGTGGATCACACTAGAGTTTGTTACATCTCAGATGGGTCATTTAGGCTGCTGGGCTTTTCCTGGAGAGGTTCAATGCCCACCTACTCCCTGGAGCTTGCCACATCCTCCTACTACTCATGGGATCCCTCAGTGTCCTGAACTGTCAAGGCCCTTCATTTTTTTAAAAGAACTGGCAGGAACATAGGTTCAATTGGAGAAAAATAAAGACTAATTCTCAATGTAAAAGTACATAGCAGGAGCACAAAACTTTGTTACTGTTATTGTTGTTGAATTAGCAAATGGTAGAATGAAGGAGCAACATTCACAGTTAAATTTAGACAAAAGTCTTTAGTCCATCAAGGGATAATGCCACCACGTAAGGTGAGGTTTTCTAACCCAGGGCCTCATGTCTTTCTTCAAACGGCTTATGCTACATACAGGGGAAAACAAGACTGATTGAGAGATAACTACTATATAACGTGTTAACAATATGTTTCATCTGGTTTGTACAGACAAATTCTATAGGAAAGAAGAGAAGGAGGTCATGTCCAGCAGTGATGATCAAGAAGTCCTCAAAAGGTGGCAACTGAGTTAGCTGGTCCTTGAGGATTAGATAAGATTTTCAGAGAGTATGATAAAGAAATGTGACATTTCAGGTAGAGGAAACTGTATGGCACAAGTGTGGAGATAAGTTGCAAAGTGGGGAAAACGAAGGGCTGACTCAATTGAAGGGAATTCACAAACGAATTACGGAATGAATGGAGGAGTTGGTGGGAAGAAACTGAGTACAGTTGGATTTGATGTGAAAATATAACAATTAGTTGGAAATGCCCAACAAGCTACTTGAGAGGTGGGACTCAAGAATGAAAAGCCAGGGATCACAATGTAGATTTAGGAGTTTTCCAAACAGAAGGGCTATTGGAGTTTGGAAAGTGGACAACATCACTTTCATCTATATACACGTTTCCAGAGAAGACACTAAAGATTCACAGGAATGTCCTAGAAGGCAGTAGGAAGGAAAAGAAGAAGAAATAGATAAAGATGCAGTGGAGAAATCAGGATATGTGGAGTGACAAAGGTTAAGAGAGGCGACTTGTGGTTGGTTATATTTATTTGTATCATTAAGATCCAAGAATAATGATGACGTTGGATTTGGCAATAAGAACATTGGTGACCTGTCAGAGAGAGGGTTGGGAAATTATAGAAAGGTGAGATAAAATTAGATGGAATGAGAGATAGGGCCTCTTCCTCACCCATTCATCCATCAAAACCATTATTGAGCACCTACTATGTGCCAGATGCTAAGGCAATAAAGCACTGCCTTTGCCTTTGTACTCTCAGTCTTGGGGGATTGACAGACCCATGAATATTATTATAACCCAATGCAATTAATGCCATGCTGAAGGAGTTTGGAGACAGAGCAAAGAACTACCCTTGGGAACATAGGAAAGATTTACGGGTAAATTAAGAAAAGGAAGAAGAAGAGAAGGAGGAGGGGTGGGGGGAGAAATAAACAGCTAAGTACAGAAAAAAACAATGTGGAGCTATGGGGGTTTTTTAATTAACTTCAAGAATACTGGATTGGGAATTCTTGTAATGATTTATTAATGTTTGTCACTTGGAAATGAAAAAGGAGATTTCATGTTAATAGAATTGATAATGATACCTTTATACTTGCGTGCTCTCCGATCCGCTGTCTCATCTAATCCTCAATACCAATGGGGATTCCGTTTCTACTTTGGAAAGACTATTAGACACAATTTCGTTTAACATTGTCCTCCTGCTCTGCACTCCCTCATAGCCTGGAGACCTGTGCAATTTGCTTTCATATACCTTAGACATCGGCCTACATACCCTGCTCAAAGTGGCTTTTGGATGCCATATCGTCTAAAGAAAGCTGTCATTGAAGGCAGAAAAGTGATGTAAGTGTCCTACTGTGCAGAGTAGACATTAGAGACCCTTTTGACAATTTTCCACCCAAACCAAAATTCAGCCCCACAACCATAACCTAGACAGGGCCATTGTAAGAAAATCAAATTTTGCTTAAATATTTTACTCAACTTGTTTCATTTGTAAAATTCACTCAATTTTGAGTCATTGCAACAGTATTCTTTTTGTTGAACTGAAATCTCTAATTTTGGGTTTTTCCTATAGTATAAAGAACTTCATGTGGTAGACTTTCTAATATATCCCTCCTGAAGCTTCTCCATCCCTGGTTAACAGTCCCTGGTTCCTTCATCTTTCCATCCTTGTTTGTCTCTACTGGCTATCCTCAATGCTTAATGATCCTCTTAACTGAGAGCTTAACTAATGCCCAGAACTTAGCCCTGATACCATTACCTTGTCCTGCTCCACCTGCTGTAGAGCTGGCATCCTAGCTGGTGACTTTGTTGTCCTCCTAGACTTAGTTCAAGTGTCACCTCTACTAAGAAGCTGACCTTAACCTGCAAGTCTAGATGAGGTGTCCTTCCTATCTATTCCCACATCATTTACCCAGTGAGGTTGTAACTGCCTGTCACTTGCCAGTCTCTCCCACACCGCCCTGCCCACTAGGTTGCAAGCACCATGAAAACATGGTGCTTTATCTGGTTTCCTGTTCCCAGAAGCTATCCAGTTGCCTGACACAGAGTATGTACTCATTAAAATGGGTGTATAGTGGTTGAATTGATGTACCCCTCTCCTGTACACATCAACTGAAATCTGAAAACTGGAACTAATGCACCAGGCAGACTGCAAAGCACACCTATGATGCTATGCCCTAAAGCAAAAGAAAATTGGGCTAAATTTATGCCTACCATGGAGTTTTGCTACCATACAGAACACTTTTGGCTCAGAACCCATGTTTGAGAAAAACTACGTGTTCTAATTCACACTTGCCTCTTCCACACTCCACTTGACTGGGCCCCACTGGATTCCTGACCCACATCCTGCCCCCAAAAGGTATTGTACCCCAGGGAACACCTCGAATGGGGAAGAGTTTATCATTCCCACCTTAGCTGCAGTCTAGCCAGGCATACTGGAAACAGGCATTTCATAGACCTTTCTCTGGCCCAACTTTTGTCAAACCCCCCCCCCTGCCTTTATCTCCAATACCCCTACTAGCAACAGGAAGGCACTTTCTGCTTTACTTGTCCTTCCTGCGGCAGGACCAGCAGAAGCCTACCCCCCACCCAGCCCTCCAAATCCTGAATCCACAGTAGTTGTCTGAGCAACCCTGTCCATATTAAAATATTCCAGACACAGGAGAATCCCAGCAGAGTGGCCTGAGATAGACTGGGGAACTGGATGACATTGCCCAAACCTCACCTCTTGCCACATTGAGAGGCTGTGATTCCACCTCATTGGAAGGGGAGATATGAGGCTCTATGGATGAGGAACTCCAGGGATGAACAGATGCTTTAATGATATCCTTGAAACATAAATCTCAGCGTGGAAATTAACATAGCACATGAACTGCTTTAGGGAATCTGTCTAAGCAGCCCTCAGCCTGATTACTTGCTCTTCTCTTTTATAATTCTCCACTTGATCTTCTTTCCAATTCAGTTTTATCACTATGTTTAATATTTGGGACTCTCCATGGGGTGCCTTTCATGTCCTTTGTGTAAGAATGTCCTTTAATAACCTTACATCCACCCCTTGACTATGGAGTTGAGTGTAGGAAAGAGCACAGGCAGTGGGTTCCAGCAGTAATTCTATCGCTTGTTAGCTGTGTGCACATAGGCAAGGTACTTAACCTCTCTGGGCCTCAGTTTTTCCACATGGTAATAAAACGTACCTTGTAGGGTATTGTTTCAAGGAGAAAGGGAAAGGACAGGGATGGAAAGGAATAGAAACTCCCTGATTCATTGCCTGACATCCAGTAAGAGCTCAGATAAAAGTAATATTATGATCTCTAATAAACCCTGACACATCATTATATACATTACTCACACCCATTCTTGTTTCCACATCCTCTTGGGTTCTGGTATAACGGCAACAGGGTGAAACATTTATATCCTTCCCCTTAAAACTATAGTTTAAAATCCTCCTAATTGAACCAGCCAACTTTGTGCTAAATGCTATCCAGCATCCTTCCCATCATTGCAGATGCACCCAGTCTACCAGAAGCCCATCATTTAGACATATCACAGTCCAGAAAAATCAAATCATTTTCTTCTATACCATCTCCAAAACCAAACATTCACTTCCCACATCCTGTATGTCCCAGTCACCACCCTCACAAGAAGCATCATTTGCATATTTAATGTCTGAGGGAGAACTTGGTCATCAAAAAAACTCTAACAGCTGTATGTGTTTTAGTTAATATTCAATTTGTTAAAGTTATTTCTTTCGCCTTTGAACACTTAAATCTTGGAAGTTTTCTTATAAATCTAGTTTATGCATGTTAAAATGTTAAACATTCACTTTCCTTTATCCTTTGACTAATGCCCAATTAGCTCTTAAACATGAGATGGAGTCCTTCCCCCTAAATATTTTAAGAACATTTTCAAACTTCATCAATCAAACAATCTTACATATTTCTAATTAGTCACAAATATTTGTAAATTTAATAAATCAAATAAATCTTAAAAATGTAAACAGTGCTTATAAACTTGATTAATTAAATTCCCCTAAATATTTCAAACTACAATCATAAATTTAATACATCTGGTTTTCTTGAAACTTTCAAATCCCTAACAGGATGACTTATAAATAGGAAAAGAAAATCTTCCTCAGGACTTACATAGTTCTGATAAATCTAATAAACCAAAACCTCTAAATTTAACATGTCAAATTCTCTTACTGCATTTCAACCTCCTAAGAATTAAACTTACAAGTGCAATAAATAACGTTCTTGTGAGCATTTAAACATTGACTACAAAATTAATTAGTTAAATCCTCCTAAGTATTTCAATTAAAATTACAAACCTGGTTAAGTCAAATTCTCTAATGTACATATCAGATTCTCATTTCCAACATGTTAAAAAGAAATCACATACAAAGTAACATATACTGATCATAAAACTCACTGCTATACACATACTTCCTACACAGAAGTACTACCTCATCATTGTCTATTTACTTTAAAAGATTACGAAGTTACACAAGCAGAGGTAGCAGAACCATCTTTGTAAGGAGCCGCTGAGATTGTATAATCAGAGTTAAATGGAAGATCTGAATCTGGGCGTGCCTTTCAGGGACCTTGCCCAGAGCTGCAACCCAATGCCCTAGCCCTTCTCTGCCTGCTCAGTGCCCACGGACCCACTCACACCTTGCCACTGGAATCCAGTCATCCCGATGTGCCCTGTATCTCCTTGGCTTCCTTCAAATTTTACACTTTTCCACTTTTCATCTCAGCATTCCATCATTTGCATTAATTACATAGATAGAATCATGCAGAGCCTTACCCTAGCCCTAGTTAGCCTCCCACTGCTTTGCTACCTGAGTAGAATTAGCTGCACTCTGTACCCTCCTACATTTTACCTTCTTATCAACCTCCATTTCAGACTTGCTCACAGACATGGATAAAGTGACCCCAAAAAATCACCATCTGTCCTAAGTCCTTCAGATTCTTTTCTGAGACTTTCAGGTCATGAAAAATATAGACCAGAATGTTTCTCTGTTGTATCCTGTTTCGTCACATGAATCATTAAAAAAATGGAGGGTTGTTTCTTTGGCCTTTGAACACATCTTATAAACCTTGGGAGTTTTCTTATAAATGTTATAGTGTTAAATATTTCTTATAAATAGTGCCTGTTGGTTCTGACAAACCCAGGCTCTCAGCATGTTTCAGATACGTGCCCAGAGATGCCATGTGCCTCCTAGGTAGAAGGGCTACACAGTAGCTTCCAACCCTCTTGACGTGAAGTCCTCAGTAGCAGGGCTTTTCTTCTTGGAGCCTGGAAGCCACCTGTCACTCTTGAATCTTCCAACTGGATCATGAGATGTTCTTTCTTCAGATCAGCTGGGTTTCCCCTATGAGGACAGAGTCTCATGGCTTTTTCATAGCTCTAGGTGTGCTGCATTCCTTTACCTTCCCTCCTTTCTCAGTGTCATAGATTCCAGATTTAAAAAAAAAAAAGAGTGATGCTCTGTTCTTACATCTCAAACCAGTGCTTTCAGCTGTATATGAACCAATGAGCCAGCACCTTCACAAATCACACAGCTGCCTGAGCTCATGCAGGGAAGTTGCTCAACAGTCACACTAACTTCCGCTCCACTCTTTCTATCAGAGAACATAATTGACACTAATTTTTCAACGCCTCATGTGCACATTTAGTGGCATGTGGGAGATTAGGAGAAGAGGCTTAAATACCCACCTTGTATGATTTATTAATTTTATTTTACTGTGGAGAAAGGTCTTCTTGAATAATTAATATGTTTTCCTAA
Organism: Hipposideros armiger; assembly: GCF_001890085.2. Taxonomy (NCBI): domain Eukaryota; kingdom Metazoa; phylum Chordata; class Mammalia; order Chiroptera; family Hipposideridae; genus Hipposideros; species Hipposideros armiger. Next base: position 1,339,092 of record NW_017731903.1, on the reverse strand, counting down.
GAGGATTTGTCTGACTCTGAAAACGTTTAAACAAAAGGAAACCCCACAAACAGCTGAAATACTCTCCTAAATAGTCCCAAGGAGCAAGAGGGGGCTTAAAAATGCCCTAATTCATGACTGGAACTAAAATGGAAGCCGCCATGAGGGTGAAATACAACTAGTTAGCTCGACAATGGAATTGGGCCCTTCAAAGAGGAGTTAGGTGATAACCTAGAAAAACTTGTGTCTGAATCCTCACTGGGAGCATCATTTAGTTTTGTTCCCAAAGTCGGACCAGTTCCTTTGGAGGGAAGAGGGTCTGGAAGTTAATACGTTAAAGACTCAGCTAGAATATGAGCCACACTGAAGCCATCGTTGGTTTCTAGTGGCCTAGTTAAGGCACAGCCAGCCTAAAACTAGGCAAAATGCAAAGAAGACATACTATCCTCTTCCCTTTCTGGCAATGTCCATCCAACAATGTTCTCACCACCTCAAGCCTGCGTGAAGGTGCTCCCCCAATTCTGCCTCACACATGCATGGTCTCAAATTACTGCTCCATTCCATTTGCAGCCCAATCCAATTTAGTCAATTGAGTTGAACCAAGAGAAGAGTGGCTGATTAAAATCACACTCAGGTGGGAATGCGATGGGCTTCTACTCCTGAAGTCCCATTTATATCTTCAAATGGAAATGTGTCTATTCTAGTCACCTATTCCTTGAGCAGGAAAGAATGCAGAGAATCAAGACAAACTTAGCCCTAGGGACCTGGGATTTAGGTTCTAACAGAAGTATCCAGAGTGTAGCAACATGGTCCATGTCTATACCAGGAAGACTGCTGGGAAGCATGAGGACCTGTCATCACAAGCTGCCACTAGAAGACCTTCTCCTGCCACAGTCAGAATTATCTTAGCCCTGAGGTGGCAGTGCAATCGGCATTTGTGTGTGAGTAACGAAATAAGGTTGAATTTACTTCTGTTCTTCATACTTCTGTATAAGTCACTAATTCTCTTTGATAAGTACATAACACTTGTATAGCTTGGAAGGATAGTGTCATCAGTATCCTGTGGGGCACAGTCCCAGCCAGTCTTAACAGTCAGGTAGGTTGGGGTTAAAAGCAGCACTGTAGGGCAGTCCCCTGTTTAGATGGCCAAGGCAGATTCTTCATATCTTCAGCATATTTGTCCATGGATTCATGCTGTTTACGAATCCTGGGGCCAGGTTTCCAAGAGCTGGGCTTTCTGCCAGGGCCTGTCTGGACCCATCCTTCAACTAGAAGCTTGCATCCCTTTTTCTTCATCTGTGTCTTTCCTTTTCCCCTTTCTCTCTACACCTGGATCAAAAATTTCTTGCTCCATTTTCTCCCAACTCCTCCTCAGCATTTTGAAAATAGCATGGCTTCAATAAATGTCACTGACCGAAAAATGAAGTTGGAGCAGACAAAAACCAAAAGCTGTGCTGTATAAAACAATCCAAGAGTAGATTTACACAGCAATAATAAAAATGTAAACTACTATGATTCTGATTAAGCAGATGAGTCCAGGAGGATCCTGAAAAGACTCCTTAAGGCTCTTTATTTAGGTATAAACTTAAGCTACTTAAAAAAAAAGGAATGTATTTGACATATAGCATTGTGTAAATTTAAGGGGTAATAAGCTACTTTTTTAAAGAAAAATAACTTACTATTAAATATCTGCACAACTGCAAATTCTCTATGGATAATTTTTCATGTACATACTTTTAAAACTGTAAAGTATTATATTTTCACTAAGGAGAATTAGGACCTTACCAAAGAAAAAATAGTATGATGAAGAACAAAAGCAAAATCAACCCTCATCTCACTGCCCAAATTGTCACTATTGTCAATTCTTAGGAATTATTTCAATACAGCACTTTTCCCCTATGCATGGGATATTTTACATAATTATAGTCCTATGGAATATATAATTTTTTTAATTTAACATAATGAAGTAAGAAACATTTCCTGTAATTAAATAAATACTCTATACAATTATGCTTAATGGCTACAAATTGTCATAATTTAATTAATCCCCCATCCTGAGACTTTGCAGGTGTTTCTAGCTTTTCTACAGTGCATAATTTGTGATCAGTATGTTTTAGCTAAACTTGCACACATGCATGACTATTAGGATAAACTCTTAGAAGAAAAGTCTGTTCAAAGTGATGGACATTTTAAGGCTTTGGCTTTATTCTGCTAAATTGGTCTTCTGAAAGCGTTAGCAATTTAGCAGCATGAATCAGAATAGATAGACCCATTGTATAGGAGTGCTCCTCTCCCATATGCCTAACAATTTCAGAAACATCTTTTCTAATTTAAAATATTTGTGTTTTATTTAGTTATTTATGTTTGCATTTCTTACTAGTGAGGTTGAATATTTTTGTATATTTTTTATTCCTTTATATTTCACCTTTTTTGTGAATTACTTATTCATAACCCTAGGAGATTTTTGAATTAAATCTTCATTTTTAAGTTACATATTGAATCGCAGAAATTGCATACCAAGGATATAACCTTTTAACTGTCACATGCTGCAAATATTTTTTCAGGTTTCTGGTTAAATTTTTAATTTCCCTTTCTATGATTATCTTAAGTTTAATTTTTGTTTATAGTTATACCCATTCACCTTTTTTTTATGGTTTCTCCCTTGGGTGCTATGCTTAGAGAGGCCTTCCTGAATGCTTCACCTTTTTTTCTGCCACAATATGCAGTGTCTCAGGAGATGCACATCCTTGAGGGCAGACACAGATTTTGACAAAATCCAGGAAAATGTAACTGATAAGCAAAATATAGCAGAGCAGAATTTTTCAGCTTGGGTGTGAATTTTGTAAGACTTTGAACAAGGCTCTGATTAATAAAACTGTTTATTTAAGGACCTCAGTAATTAAGATTTTAGAGGGAAAATTAAGCATTGCGATTTTTAAAAATAAACACAATTTTTAAAAAGTAAAAATTTTACCTTTAAAACATTAAGTTGTAATTTTTCCAGACTCTCCCTTCCCATAAACAATATGAATAAGGCAAGCAAATAGATACTATTAAAGAAGAAATATAAAGAAATCTTACTTTGTCGTTTTATAAAAATCATACATACAGGGTACTGGTTTCTAGCATGTTATTGTTAATACAAATTGAGTTTGGCAACGTTTTATTTTCATCATCACTTTGCTTTTCAAGTGGTAATTGTTATGTTCTACTAACACTGAACCCACTCGTCCTGTGCAGATGTCGGTATAAATTATTTATAGAGAGCCAATACCATACATACCTTGGCTCCAGAGATGCAATAGCAAGAATCAGGCCTGATTTCTGCCCTCAAACAGATATTAATAAGACATTATTCCAATCAACATATAATTATAAACAGTCTTAAGAGCTATTAAATAATATTAATGTTATTAGAGTATATAGAAATTCAGTTTTTCTGAATGGTTTTGGGCAGAGATCTAAAGGATGAGTAGGAATTAGGATGAGCAGTGTGGCAGACACTGTGGATCAGCTACACATAAGCCATTTACAGACCCCCTTCTCCTTTGCCATCCTCTACTAGAGACACTATCATTGTCCCAGCCTTCCCTGAAAGGAGCACTGGCCATATAACAAAGGGTAAGGTGCAAGGGGGAAGTATTGACCTGAAGAAGCCTTCCTCGAGGAAGTCTCTAGGTCGACCTTCTCTTCCTGAATAAAAAGGCAATGGCCACAGGAGAAAAACCTTTTTACTCCTTCCCTTCTTCCACTCTAGAACAAGGACAAGAGGCCTGGAAGGCAGCAGCATTTTATCTATGAGAACAAACCTCTACCCACTAAGGATTGTAGGTCAGAAAGTTAGAAAGAGCCTGGAACCCTGAGTGCATCACTGACCCACATACCAGCCCTCAACTACTTTGCTTTGGCCTTCTTGTTATGAAAAACAATGAAACCTCTATTTCTTTACGTCCCTGGTAAACAATTCTTTTTGTTGTTGTTTGCAGACAAACACTATCCCAACTAAGTAAGAGTGAGGTTGGGTGAAATGGGACGAGTTCTAGACAAGTTAACGGCACGTATGAAAACCCTGGGCAGAAGAAAGTATGTATTGGAGGAACCAATACTTTTCATTTATACTTGCCATTTATCACATTACAAATTTATCCATGGATAAAATGAAAAGAAAATGGAAGAAAGATAAAGATCACAACTCCTAAGCACTGTAGTAATTTATTACCATCTTAACTATTACTGGAGCAAATTCACTGCAAGCTGTGGGATAGTCAAGATAGGCTGAGAGTTAGAAATTTTCACTCTGAGCCCACCTTTTATGTCAAACACAGGAGAGCAAGTGAGTCGGTGACATGATCATAGGGATCATGTTAAATCCACTTTTATTTATTTTTAATAATCTTAATATTTTATATTATGTGAAGAGTAATAATTATTTAGACAGTTAAGAACCAATAGGCTGGATTATGTTTGCTTTTGTTGCTATTGTTTTCCTAATTAAACTTGCTCAGGTTATATTTCTTTAAAAATACCTAGGAAATAACTTTTTTAAAGGAATTTGCAAAAAAAGTTTTTCAAAGTGACCCCTCAATGTTTTATCTAAAATCCATATTTGTTTTTGAAGTTAATAAAATTAACAGAAGTGGGGAGGAGCTCTATAGTAGGGAAGAAACAATTGGTAAGAATTTCAAGTAGGAAGTTATAATAACATTGAGGTAAAATATCAGAAGAACTAAAGCACGTGGAAAACCAGATTCCAGAGACCTTAGGGTAGAATTGTAGGATTTATGAGACTATTTGCTGTTTGGAAGGGAGTAAGAGTTGGAGAAGAATGAAAGGAAGTGTTTAAGCTTTTCCCAGTTTACTAACTTAGAACAATGGGTGAACGGATGGTCAAATCAAGAACATTGCAGGATAAAAAACATCTACCCAGTGTAGAACATTGACATATCCACTGTAGACATTCCATAGCTATTTATTGAGCCCCCGTTTTATCAGTTATCCACTGTCACAATAATGCTGTATAAACAACCATAAGATCCCAGTGGTAAACAATTGTTTAGTTCATTAGTCTGCAGTGTTCAGCTAATTTGGACTGGGCTTGTCTGAATTATGGCTGGGCTCATTCACATGTTTGGGGCCAGCCAGCTGCCAACTGACCTAAGCAGACCTCAGCAGAGATGACTGGGGCAGCTCAACTCTGCCCCATGTGTCTTTCATCCTTTCACAGGCTAGCCAAGGTATGTCCTCATGGTAGTGGCAAAGGTGCAAAAGACAAACAGACACATGCAAGCACTTTTTCAAGTCCATTCTTGTATCACACTTACTAATAATCCCACTGACCAAAACAAGTTCTCAGGATAGACCAGATTAAAGTTTGGGGAACCAGATTCCACCTCTTTAGTGATAAGGACTACAAAGACTCATAGCAAAGGAATTTAAAATTGGAAATATTTGGAACCATTAATGCAATTAATCTACATGTCAACTATGTGCAGGTACATTCCAGTTCTTAAGGATACAGCAGAGAGAAAAAATAGATATATATGCAATACACAAATAAACTTTAAAAATATGTAATTTTAAGGGGATAGAGAGTGGTAGAAAGTAGAACAAGACTATTTTAAATAGAGAGATCAGAGAAGCCCTTTCTGAGGAGATGACATCTGATCAAAGATCTAAATAATAACGGAGTGTGCTATGTGGTGATCTTGGGCAAGGGCTTTCTATTGTAGGTAGAAGGGGCAGCTAGATTAAAGGCCCTGAGTCAGAAATGGGCTTGGCAATAAACCTGGGTGTGGTTGGATTGCAGTGAATCAGGGTGAGAGAGGCTAATGAGGTTAGAGAAGAAGGCAATGTAGACCACATGTATTAGTCAGGGTAGGTAATCATATGTTGCAGTAACAAGCAAACCCCCAAATCCCAAAGGTTTAATACACAGAAGTTTATTCATCACTCATTCTAAGTCTACTGCAGGTTCAATTTCTGTCCTGGGCAGCTCTCTGAAAACATTACTTTGTTGTAGGCTATTTCCATCTTGTGGCTCAACCATCTCACCCTGAGCTCCTCAGTTGCTATAGTAAAGGAAGAAAGAGCTGAGAGTCACACAAGAGCTTTAACCTGTCCCAGTCCAGGGGTGATACACATCACTTCTACTCACAATCCATTAGCAAGAACTAGATTTATGGTCTGGCCCAACTATAAGGGCTCTGGAAAATGTGGGAGAGTAAACGAATATTTAGAGAGTATTAAAATTTTCTGCCACAGCAAGATAAGTTTGGTTTTCACTCTATGTGTTATGAGAAGCTGCTAGAGGATGATGAGCAGAGAATCGACATGATCTTATCTACACTTTTAAAAGATCATCTGGCTGTTGTGTGGAGAAGACAGTAGGGAGGCAAAAGTGGAAGCAGGGTGACCAGGTAGGAGCTCTCCTGTGGAGAGAGATTATGGTGGCTTAAACCAGGATACAATGGTAGAGGTGGTAAGAAATGATCAGATTTGAAATATGTTTTGAAAGTAAAGCCAAATGGTACGCTGATGAGCAGGTGTGGGATAGAAGAGTACAAGAGCAACTAAGAATCACTCCTAGTCTTGAAGCTAAGCAACTGGAAGAATGGTAACTCCATTTACTAAGCTGGGGAAGAATGGAGAAGAAATAGATTCAGGAGCAGAAAGCAGGAGTAATTTCGATCCTGATAAGTTTGAAATAGGTAGCAAACAGACAAGTGGAGCTATTGAGTGGACAGTTTTTTTAAAAAAATTATAGTTGGCATACAATATTATATTAGTTTTGGGTATACAACATAGCGATTCAACATTACATACCTTACAGAATGATCACCACGATGTCTAATAACTATGTGCCACCCTACAAAGTTATTATTGATATTATTGACTATATTCCTTATGCTGTGCATTACAACCCCATGACTTATTTATTTGATAACCAAAAGTCTGTACCTTTTGACCCCCTTTACCCATTTCACCACCCCCCACCCCACACCCCGCCCCATGCCCTACCTCTGGCAACCACCAATCTGTTCTCTGTATCTATGAGATTGAGTTTGATTTTGTTTGCTTGCGTTTTAAATTCCACATATAAGTAAGATTGAATACAGTATTTGTCTTTATCTGACTATTTCAGTTAGCATAATGTCCTCAAGATCCATTCATGTTGTTGCAAATGGCAAGATTTCATTTTTTATGGCTGAATAGTATTCCATTGTGCATATATACCATATCTTCTTTATCCATTCATCCATTGATGAATACTTATGTTATTTCCATATCTTAGCTATTGTGAATAAATGCTGCAATGAACACTGAGGTGCATATATCTTTTTTAATTAGTGTTTTCATTTTCCTTGCATAAATACCCAGAAGAGGGATTGCTGCATTATGTGGTTGTTCTAATTTTAATTTTTGGGGAACCTCCACATTGTTTACCATGGTGGCTGCATCAATTTATATTCCCACCAACAGTGCACAAGGGTTTCCTTTGCTCCACACCCCCGCCAATACTTGTTATTTCTTGTCTTCTTGATAATAGCCATTCTAACAAGTGTGAGGTGATATCTCACTGTGGTTTTAATTTGCATTTCCCTTATGAATAATGATGTTGAACATCTTTTCATGTACCTGTTGGTCATCTGTATATCTCCTTTGGACTGATAGTTTATTTTTAAATTTGGAGTTCAGGAAGAGTGGTAAGGGGTAGGAATCAAATGTGGGAGTCATTAGCATATCTCTAAAACCACAGGGCTATATGCAATTACCTAGGGGGAAAAGTGAGATAGACACAATTACTGCTGATTGAGCCCTAGGGAACTCCATATTTAGAAAGTCAGGAAGAAGAGTAGAAACTAGGAAATCTGACCAAGAAGGAATAGCCAGTGAGTTAAGAGAACCAGTAGGCGAGGTATTCTGGAAGCTAAATAAAAAACCTTTCAAGGCAGAAGGAAATAGCTACTGTGTCATGAGCTGCTAAGAGATTAAGATGAGGACTAAGACTGGACCACTGGATAGGACAAGATGAGATCAATACTGACCTTGACAAAAGTAGCTTCAATAAAGTGGTGGGAAGTGACTGGGATAAGCTTACAGAAGGCTGTGAGGAGGGAAGTGGAATTATAAATGGGAGAAGAGGCAGAGGAACTTATTAGTTTAAGGAAGGATTTTTTCAAGAAGGAAGAAATTACAGCATGCTTGTATTGGGATAAGAATAGGGCAATTGGGAGAGAGAAATTTATGATGCTGATGAGGGGAGAATGCAGGAGCAAAGCTTTTGAGTGAGCAAATGGGCGTGGCTCCAGAGTTCATTTTCAGAAAGAAATGAGACAATACATTACAGCTAGAGGAACAATGGACAATGGGTAGAGGTGAAAACAGAATAGATTTGATGACAAAATTACATAATTTTATTGCTCCTGCTTTCCTAGTGAAATGCAAAGCAAGGTCATCAGCTGAAAGTGAGGAAGGAGAAGGTGTTAGAGGCTGAGAGGAAAAGTTGCAAAATAGTCGTGTTGAGGAATTGGGGAGTAAAGGAACTAGAAAATTCTTTAGGATTGTTAAGCAGTATGGAAGGGCCACTTTAGATATATGAATTGACAAAAGAACCTAGAGATCAGTCAACATAATGTGTTTATTTTCTATAATGTAGGCTTAGAGAAGGCAGAAAATTATTAACTTGGAGTTGTGTCAGATGAATGAAATAGAGACAGGGAGGAACGTGGAGTTAAGAGTATATGCAAGGAGTGATTATAGAGATGGATCATGGAACCTGAGCCGGGTAAATGGAGAAACAAGGACATGAGGAGCAATAGAAAATAAAAGTGGGTAGATCAATGGACTAGGGATTCTGATGAATATTAAGAATTGTTGAACTTGGAATGCCAGAGGTCATGAACTGAAAAGATAGGAGATGATAGAGAGTAAGAAGATTGAAATCTAAATTTTGGAAATGATCTAGTTACTAGTGAGGAAGAGTCCAGGTGAGGATTCACCATGAGCATGAAAGGCTAGAAGCAAGTGGAGGAAAACATAACCGAAAGTGAGGAAGTCAAGGAAGCGAGTCAGGGAGTTGGACTGATCACGTATGTGGATATTACAGTCACCAAAAGGAAGAGAGGATCAGTGGTGGGGAGGAAGACAGTGAGCCAGGGGCTAAACTTGCCAATGGGTGGGAGAGAATAAGCAGATGAGTCAGGGAATGGCTGCAACAAGTGTAGCAGGCGGTGTAGTCCCATATCATGTGCTTCAAAGAGGCCAGGCTTTAAAAGCAAAAGAAGGAATGATGATCTGGAAGTGGAGGTGAGAAGCAGAGAGTACCTCTGCCCCTGGTGCAAACTCTATGGTGGGTGGACTGTGAAGGAAGAACAGCCGCCATCTGAGACGACTGCAGTGGTGGAAGGGGTCTCCTGACACAGCCAAGTTTTAGGTAGCAAAAAGGTGAAGGTTAAGCCTTTGAGGAAGAGGGTGAGGATTCTGTTAATGACATGCTATGTGTTCCATGAGGTTGGGAGGATGGTAGGGTGCATGAGACTTAGGAAATGTTTGGAGTCATATTGGAGATAAGACCCAGGGTAACCATTAACTGGGGAAGCACAGACTTCTGGTGGTCATTGGATGTACAGAGAAGTAAGGAGAGATGGGTCTGATCCTGGTGGTCATTAAGAGCAAGGCCCATAATGTTCCCAACTAGAGTTTCTCCTTCGGTACCAGACACTAAGACATCTTGTATTGATAAGGAAGGGACAGGGTAGAGGTCTTATCGCAAGCACTCAGACTCCATAGGAGTGCCTAAAATCCTACTGTGAGAACAAGGTTTGCCAAAGTCCTCCTCCAGAGATCTTCCTTGAAAGTTCATGATCTTAGAAATGGAGTACTTACCAGAACTGTAGACTATGTCATGGAGACATTGCTTGATGCCCTTGGCAAGAATAGGTCCAGTGGGGTTTTGAAGGAGACTGAAGAGAGTGAAATCCAATGCCTAGATGATAGCGTTGGGCAGGAGAAAAGATACTTCTTCAACTAAAGGTCATCTCAGATGAATTTGAGAAACACACATCAAACTCAATGCCTTATTTTTATAATAAATACTTACTATATGGAAATAAAATCCATAGATATTTTAATCTACCTATACACATATTTTCAATAAAAGAAATCAATATAATATTCTAACCATATTATAAAAAATAAATAAGAGAAAAACAATTTTTAATAAAATAAAATGCATTTCCATGTGGAAATGCTTGAGCATGCAATCATTGACATGATGTTGTTAATGGAGATCAATTATTAGTAATGAATAAAATACAATCTTCCCTTATTTATATGGTAATTAGGTTCTTAGAAAAATCAGGACTTTTTTTAAGTTCAAAAATACACTTTATGTCATAGGCAGAATAATGGTCTCCCAAAGGTGTCCACCCACATCCTAATCCCTGGAACCTGTGAAGATGTTAACTTACATGGCACAAGGGACTTTGCAGATGTGATTAAGTTAAAGATCTTAAGATGGGGAAGAGTATCCTGGTCTATCTGGGTGAGCCCAATGAAATCACAATCCTCATAAATGAAAGTGGGAGGCAGGAGGGTCAACTTGAGAGAGAGATCTAAAGATACCAAACTGTTGGCTTTGAAAATGGAGGAAAAGGTCATGAGCTAAAAAGTCAGTCAGTCTCTAGAAGCTGGAAAAGGCAAGGGAACAGATTCTCACCTAGAGTGTCTAGAAGGAATGCCGCCCCGCTGACACCTTGATTTTAGCCCAACAAAACCCATTTCAGACTTCGGACCACTAGGACAATAAAATAATAAATTAGTGTTGTATTAAGTAGTAGGAAATTAATTCACTTTATGTATATGAATATCAAAATTAGGCCTGGATTTGGCTAATTATAAGCAGGCTTGTCACCTACATGACTGACTATCTGGAGATACAATAAAAAATTATTGGAGTGTGGGACAATGTTTCTTTGTGTAGGAATGCACCACTCATTGCAGGACATCCGACATTCTTGGCTCCCCCAAGTCATTGTGACAACCAAAATATGCCTCTACAAATATTCAGTTTGCAAAAGAAAGTACCCATCATCTAGAAGCAAGAAGAGTGAGGTCATTTATATCTGAGGATTTTTTTGAACTAGAAACCCATTTTCAGAAATACTTTCATGAACCTTTAGCTACTTGGCATTCAGTAGCCTCAAGACAGACACTGTTTCAGAGTAACAGTCAATAAACTATCAGAATTCTGATCAATCAATGAAGACTCCCGATTGATTCCTTAAAGGCCTGTGTTTAACCCCTGCTTATCCCCTGACCCTGAAATTGAGACTGAGAACAGAATCTCCACTTGATTATAGAAGCCACCGCAATCCATACCTTTCTAATTTCCCAGGGAGGCATCTAATGAAATCCCCAATCATTATAAAAGTTCACAAGTGGAGAGAATTAATGCAATTAAAATGGAAAAAGACATGATTCTTCTTTCAGTCTCCATTACTTTGAATCATGAGGAAAAGAAAAGAATCTTCTTTTATATAATGCCTCTTCCTCCCTCACTCAGCAGCCATTGGCTACTGTCTGTGAAGGTGATGCATATATTGCAACTGCTTTCAGAAGAGGAATATTGGAACACAATATGTGATAGACCTCTGTGTTACAGTTACATGGATGCAAATAACCTCGATGCCACTGGAGGGTCCACTGGGGCATTCTCGGCCTAACAGAGAGGAAAGGGCCACAGACTTCAGAGAGAATAATGTACAGATTGGGAACCAAGACATGGAAATTGGGTTAGAAGTGCAGCACTGGAGTGGGTGAGGAGTCAGGCAAGAAAATGATTGCTGCGTTCCTGACTCCTGAGTTCCTGACGCACAGTGAGTAATTAGCCCTCACCAGGGAGACTAGCACCAGCATATTGTTTAGCACATTAGGCATCTGTCCTCTGGGAAGCCCGTGTGGCTCAGAAGAATGCAGCAGGATAAGACAGCTCATTACAGAACTGCTGTCTGCATAAGAACAAGGAGGTCTAATTTCTGCCTTTCTCTCTACTTAAGAATGCAGCTTGATCATTACCAAGTCAGAGGATGTTCTTTTCAGGGAGGGAAATGTAGGATAAATATTCTTTCAAGTTAAAAGAGTAGATAATTGTTGTATAATTAGACAAAACTTCACCTTAGGATTTGCTCACTGCTCACCTCTACAGGAAGGTTATGAAAAAAGTTGCTTTCCTCTGTGTTTTTTTTGTTTGTTTGTCTGGTTCATTATGGAGAAATCAGCAGCTCAATTCCCCCAGTCACTCCCATCCCTCCTTCATTTTCAACACTCCTTTAGTTGTCCAGATTTATTTTGTCAAGGAGATCAAGAGCCAACTTCCTAAGTAGAAAAGGACCCCTAGTTATTATTCAGGATTCCATAAGTAATCCAAAAAGAACGTTAAAACAATTTGCAACAATCAAGTATGGTAGCGGTACAATGGAACAGACTCTGAAAGTACTTATTTATCAACGAATACTGATGATGGGCACCTCACAGTTAATCTGGCAGTAAATTAATAAAACCTGACAAAGCCTCTTCAGGATTTTTGCCTGCAATACAACACTCAGCAAAGTAGATAGAATTATGGAAACCGGCAACAGCATTGCGTACTAAGATTAACAGCTGAATGTACGCCAGTGTGTGGCGGGCAGTTTTCCCTGCACTGCCAGAAGTTTACCAAGAACCGTGAGAAAGTAAGCTGCCGTTGTTTAAGCCATCCAGCTTGCGGTGCTTTGTTCTGGCAGCCCTAGCAAACTAATACAAGTATCTTTGGCTGCTAACATGAGGAAACAGATGTTGCCGCCTCCATAGCAAGTCATCATTTTCTGAGGTGACCAGAAAAGCATATTCACCCCAACCTCTTCCCCACTTGTGAGCCTCTTGTCCTGGGAGGCTGCAACTCCCGGATGCAGGGGCAGGTACAAGACAGGGAAGGCACCTGAGCTGTGTGTGCAGACCCCTTAGAAAAGCATGGCAGGAAGTGAGCTCTGAAGGAAGTGTTCAAGGAGCTGTTGTTTCTTATATTCCTGCTCATATCAAAGAACTGTGTGCTCATAGAGAAGTGGGCATTTGGGACATGAGAAAGCTCCACCTCAGTTCGACAAAACTACACAAGATTAATACTTGCTGGGTCCAAAACTTGGGCAGGCCCTGTTCAATCTGCCTTCTAGATTTAGATTCTAAAGGAATTTCTACTTGCTCCCAAATGCTCAAGGGGCCCTGTTTGTGTCAAATCCAGATTTGGTTGGCACTCTATTTAAGAAACCATGGGGCTTATGAAAATATTCTACAATGCAAGATGAGGAGAGCATTCTTCTGAAGAATTAAAGAAAATGATTATTTTAATAATTGTGCACAAGAAAGAAAAAATACCCACATTAGTTTCTCTGAATATACAAAACAAAAATTCCTCTCAAGTGGGGAAGTCAGATGAGAAGAAAATCAAAAGGGTCAGGATAAAAAAGGATCTGGCTGAGAGAAGAGAAAACCACGAGGAGACTAAAAATGCAATTTCAGAATTAAAATTGCATTGGCGGTCATAAATAGCTGAACTGACACAGAAAAGTCAAATCAGTCACATACAAGAAAAACACAAGGTGTTCTGGAACAAAACACAAAAAAGGAGAAAAAAAATAAAATTTGAGAGACAAGTTATTAGTTATTAAAATATCAAAGCTAGAAATCCGACTTCATATACCAGATGTTCTTGCAGAAGGAGCTACCTTAGAATAAAACTTTCCTGAGCAGAATCTACTTAAAATGGGCTCACATATTCAGAGTAACATAAATAGAAAAAAAAATCTATACTCATTAATATGACTTTCGCTTTCTGGTAAATTATTGAATTCTAAGTTAAATTTTAAAAATCCCTTTATATATCCCATGAAGAAAAATAAAAGCCATCTAAAATGAAACAACAATTACTCTGACCTCAGTCTTCTGGTAGATAGCAATAAATATCACCACCTGAGCAATGTCTACATAGAATTCTTAGGAGAAAATATTATAACACAATTATTATATATATAGTTACACTGTAATTCATGTGTGAATGATATTTTCAGATATGCAAAAACCTTGAAAATAGAATAGTTGCAACCTTTTCCTGGATAAAAAAATAAATCAATGCACAGACCTATTACAATCAATGAAGAAATTAATCAAAATTTAAAACTCAAAGGAGGAAGAACTGGTATAAAGAGTGACAATGAGAATTATCTGACAAACATGACTTCTACCCAGTTGCTATATAATAATGAAATTGGAAGCAAAAGTTAAAATTGAAAAAGATATGTCTTAGAAGAGATTTAACATTTTATTAAAAACAGTAATACAATAATAATTGTCAGTAGCATAAGGCTAGGATTTAGGCAGGGTTAGGAAGGTAGAAGTAGATGTTTGCCATAAGAAGGAAAGCCATTGTTGCTTTAATAATTAAAGAAATATAGCTTAAATGTATTTTACCTAACACTTGTTTGTATTTTTTTCTGAGAACAAAAAAATATATATTTTAGAAAATCTGGAAAATAGAAAATCAGGTAAGAAAAAAGTCTCTTATAATTTCAGTACCCAGAAATAACCATTGCTACTCTATCTACATTTCATCATTGAAGCTAGACTGCCATACTTACAGTTTTGTAATCTGCTTTTTACTTTAACTGAATAAATTTTTAACCAATATGATTTTTAATGTTTATAGCAAAGTATTAAAGCACTTATATTAGTTTCCTATAGTTGCTATAACAAATTACCACAAACTTAATGGCTTGAAAGAACACATATTTATTACCTTACAGTTCTGTGGATTAGAAGTGTGACATGGGCTTAAATCAAGGTGTTGGGAGGGTTGTGTTCTTTTCTGGCATTCTGGGGAGAATCTGTTTCCTTGCGTTTTCCAGCTTCTAGAAGCCAACTGCATTCCTTGGTTCATTGCTTCCTTCTCCATCTTCAAAGCCAGTAACATTGAATCTCTCCACCCATTCTCCTGTTGTCATGCTTCCCTAGGACCAAAACTGAGAAAGATTCTTCACTTGCAAGGACACATGTGATTAATTGGATCCACCTGATAATCTGGGATACTCTCCCCATTGTAAGGCCCTTAATTTAATCACATCCAGAAGGTCCCTTTGCCATGTAAGGTAACAAATTCACAGGCTCCTGGGATTAGGACTTGGACATCTTCAGGATAGAGGAAGCATTATTCTGCCTACCACACTATTTATGGCCATAATTAATTTAACCAATTCCCTTTGGTTGGACATCCGCTTCAAAGTTTTTAAAATAATAAATAACAAATATTTTTCAACATAAGTTTGTGCAAACTGAGTATTTCTATAGGGCAAATGTCTAAAATTGGAATTCCAAGTCAAATATTATTATTATTATTATTTTAATACCAAAGCTCTTGACATGTTGTTGAATTTACTTCCTGAAAGATCTAAACTCATCTCTCTCCAGTGGTGTATGCTCCTTGGCAACTGGGGACTATGTATCTATTTTTTAAATATTTGACAAATTATTGAGTGAAAAATGGTATCTCATTATTATAACAACTGCATTTCTTAGCTTACTAATGAACTGAATTTTTTTTCACATTTTCATTGGCCATTTGTATTTCTTATGTTTTGAAGCTGGTTTAACTCCTTTGCCCATTTTCATATTAGGGTTTATTTGCTTATTTATTAAATTGGTTTGTAAGAGTTGTCTTTATATTAATGATATTAACTCTTTAATGTAAGGTCCAAATATATTTCAAGCCTGTTATTTGCTTCTTAAATTTTTCTTTTTTTTTTTAAGATTTTATTGGGGAATTGTGGGGAGGGGAACAGCGCTGGGGAATCGGGGGAAGGAGAACAGACAAGTTGCTGTTGTTTTGTTCTTCAGTCTAGTTGTGGAGGACGTTACTTCACTGGCCCAAGTTGGCACCATCATTGCGCTCTTCCTGGGCGAGGCAGATCAATCGCCGGCTTCTGGAGGCTGCTCACTGCGGCTGCTGGCTACACCCGGTAGCACATGGCAGCCCACTACAGCAGGGGCTGCAGCCCACGCCGTCACCGGCAACTCACGGCAGCCCAGCTCCAGGTTGAGCTGTCGTTCAGCATCTTAGCTGTAGAGGGCAGTGTCACTTGCCCTCATATGTGGGATCCGAACCGGGGCCCTCTGGCATCCCAAGCCAGTTCTTAACCAACGTGCCACTCAGCCGGCCTGCTTCTTAAATTTTTCTAAGATACTTTTGACATTCAGAAGTTTTACATAGTTCATCTGTTAAGCATTTTTTTTGCTATTGGTTTTAAGTTGAGAAAGTTCTCTGTTACCCCAAGATTAGATATTTATCTATATTTTATCCTAGTTATCCTAGTTTTTATATGTGGTGAGGTAATAAAATATTTTTCCAGGTAGTTTACCAATTATGCCAGAAAGATTTCTTGTCAAAGCTTTCCTTTTTCCATAAATTTATAATGTCACAGGTATTTTATACTAAATTTTTATATGTAGTAGAGTATGTTTCTAGGCATTTACTATAGTTGTTTGATCTATCGTTTTATCCTTGTGTTACTACAATACTGTTTTAATAATTAGGACTTTATTTTAATATCTGGTGAGGTTGAAAGATGCCTCCCACCACCAACCATCCTGTACACATGTCATGCTAATCTCTCTGTTTCTGACTTATTGACTCTTTGGCCAGTTTATTCTCCCAGATGAACTTTAGAATCACTAAGTCATAGTCCAAGAAAAATCTCCCTATAATTTTTGTTGGAATTGCATTAAAATATAAAATTATTGGGAGATAATTGATTCCCTCACCATAATTAACCTTCCATTTTTAAGTTTTCCATTTCACCTCTGATAAGCACTAAATGATTTCATCATGCAAATATCCTGCACATTTTAGATTGTTCCCATAGTTTATTTTGTTGTTGTTATTGTGGACATTTTTTATCATAATTATTATTATTATTATTATTATTATTATTATTATTATTGTGAGTATACATAAAAAAACATTATTTGGTATCTACCTTATAATCAGCTACCTCCCTGCATTAGCTCAACTCAAGCTAACACAAGCAAAAAAACACATTTGTTTATTTGTTTGTTTTTTGTAAGAATACAAAGGCATATCGCATAACCCAAAGGGAGGACTGCAGCTCCATCTCAGAATGAACTAGAACTGGGCTTTCCTGTATCGTGGCTCTGGGCCTCTGTGTATGTCTGCTCCATCCTTCATTCTCTTCCAGCAAACAGCCTACCTCAGATAACTTGAACCAAATAAAAAAGGATGTAACCTCTAATAACATCCAAATTCTACATTTTGAAACTCCAGCCACCCACAATCTCTAGCCCACTCACTTTCTGTGCTCCCATTCTCTCACTCTTGCTCTCTCTTCTAACCTTGGGAGGAGACTATTAACCAGATTGATTGCAGTTTCTACTTCTGGAAGAGTCCGTGATAGCCCAGAGGCCAAAGGCCAATAGCAGTATATGAGAGGAGGAGGGAGATGAGGGTGCTGATTGCTTGGCCAACAGTCAAGTAAGTGTCTATGACAATCCTCTTGAATTTTCAAGCTAGATCATTATGTTATTGTGTTGAATTGCTTAAAGCATTTATATTAACTATAGTAGTAAGAGTAGACATCCTAACTATAATAGGAATGCTTTTATAACTTTATCATTCTGTATGCTGTTTGTTGATTTTTGATGCTTTCTATCATGTAAAGGAAGGATCTGCCCTAATTTCTAAAATCATATCAAGAATGGATGTTGGATTTTATTGAATCTATTATTTCTGGTCTCTATTGGGTTGTCGGAAAAGTCATGACATATTTTTTTCTGTTTTTTGTTGCAAAAATGCGTCATGACTTTTCCGACAACCCAATAGAAGGCCACATGTTTTTCTCTTATAACCTAATGATGTGGCATTTTGTTATTAATGAAAGTCCTAATATTAAATCATTCTTGTTTTAATAGAGCAGTGTGCCTATCTGTGTGTTTTGGATTGTCCCAGAGTCCCATTCTTCTCTAGTCACCGTGAGGGGAAAAGTGTCGCTTTAGGGAAGATTCATTTAGGTGACTCTTTAATTAAGGGATTAGGACAAAAGGGAGATCTGTGTGCTCCTTCATAGATGTTAATTGTTTGAATAGACTCATTAACATATGAAGTTTTTTTCCTGTTAGAAAGTCATTCTGAAAAGTGTGAGCTTGACGGGAGAGTTCGCTGTGTAACAGGCACAAGGAGGCATGAGTTGGACAGTAGCTCCTGACAGAACGTGGCTGTCTTCCTGCCTCCACTGCTGGTCACTTGTAATATCAGAAGCGGAAGACTAAAGGACAGAGACCTAGAGCTAAAGGAGTTGCATGGTGAGCAGCAGAGTTAACCAGGACCTGCCCTATGTCATAGCTCACTCCCTAAGGGCAGAGAGGTCAAAGGCCCCTCCCAGGCTACTTGAGTGGCCAATGTTCTGACCCGGAGAATGGAAGGCAGGACACCAGCCTCAAGTGAGCATCATCTCTTGACTATTCATAAAGAGATTGTAATAAGCAGATAGATCCTTCTTCCTCCAACTCTTTTATAATCTTCTGCTCCAAAAGGGCCAGAAGTGAGAGTTGCGGCTCATTTATGCTGACATTTTAGCTTAGTGGCTTTCTTTATGGGAATCCAATCTGAACCCTAGTCTAGCTTCTGACAAGTCAAGCTCCTTTGGGAGGATAGTAAGACTAATATTGATGCTCACGCAATTCATCCAATGTTCCTTCTATGCTGGGTCCAGGGCATCTACCCCTCCAACTCAACATACGTACCCCAACGGGAAGAGCCATAAAATTCTTGAGCAGGAGTGGTGCTAGTTCAGTATCAGATTCTTAGGGACCCAAACTCATGCCTTGGCTTTCCCCCATAACTTCCTATAACTAATTTTAAATAAAGTATTGATGGAGTTTGGGACTAAGCATTTTCAAGAGCCTCTGCAGAAGTCAAATCAAGACTTGAGCTGGACCAATTGAGGATGACTGTGGTGAACTAGGAGCCCAACAGAAGTGTCTTCTTGCAATCCTTGGAGCGAGATTCACTATAGTCATGGATAATTCTACTTAGGCTGTGATGTGTTGTCTGCCATTATACTCATGAAATTGTATTGCAAATATTTTACTTAGCTTTTTTGAATTGAGGGAAGACTCATGAGGGCAGACTGGTGACTCATTAAGATTGTGCTTCCTGAAATGAATTTGGAGGCTTTACCTCTTTTTCTTTGTATTTATATATATCACAGGAATCATATGATCTCTTAAAAAAAAAAGAACGTAAGTTTACCTATTGAACTGCATGGGCCCAAAATCTTTCAACAGATAATTTTTTCATTTTCTTCTGAGATTATTGTTCTTTTTAGATTGCCAGTTTATGCTTCAATTATTTTGGGTAATTTGTATTTTCCCAGAAAATTATCTATTTCATGTGCTGCAGTCAATTTTTGTGATTGTTATGTCTTTTTAAAAATAATGTCTTTAATCCTTACAAAATAATTCATTTAGTCATAATTATTTTTTCCTATTATTTTTATTTTGTATAATGTTTATATGGTCACTCCTGCTTTTGTAGTTTGTGTTTGCCTGATTGGTCTTTGTACATTTATTTGTTTATCTTTTTAAGGGCATGTTTTTATTTCAAGACTAAGGTGACAATGTTTACACCACTTCATGAAACACTCCAAAGAAATAAAACAATTATTTTGTACAAAACGTAAACTGGTTAACCTATATGGAGAAACAAGTGATTCATTTAAAATTCCACTGAATAGAATGAATAAAGTCATGAAGAGTAACACTGCACTACTGGGATAAAAATCAATATCACTCTCCCATCCCTTCCTATTAAGGCATCTATATTTTTTTGTACTGAATAGACTAACTTCTTCAAAAGAAATCATAAAATGCTTCAAATGAAAACAAAATTGAATGTTATATTTTTAATGTACCTGTGCACCAACTTTCTGAGCATAAGTCAATAGGAAGTTCAGAGTTCAATGTTCTTATCTCAGCTTGTTTCCTGTTTATCTGCTAAAGATTTACTTAAATAATAATAAACGTGGCAGTATTTGCTTTTGATCTACTAATCAATCAATGTAGAATTGCATTTAATAAAACATGTCAATGAAACACAAAATTAGTTATTAGGGCTTATATAACTGCCTTTATTCTAGAGTTTGTACATTTTAGCTGCTGTGAATTGATTCACATTTTTTATTCAAGGAAAATATTTATAGGTTCTAAGACACTTGGCCCAAAGAAAGCACAAAAGCCTATGTTAGGGTAAGTATAATAACCAACAGCAGATGCAATAGACAAACCTTGAGTTTTCAGTAGTTTATTTAACACAACAGTTTGCTTGCTCTCCCAAAGCCTGATGTGAGTCCAAGGGGGCTGTCCTCCATCTGGACTCAGGAATCAAATCCCCCTCCATCTTGTGCTATCATTTCAACATGTGATTTCTAAGGTTTCCACGACAGAATAAGGGGGAAAGTGGAGGTGGTATATCAGCTTGTAAGTGTCTTAGCCTGGAAGTGACACCCATCACTCTCACTCACTCTTTGTTGGCTAGACTTAGTCACACAACCTTGCCTAGTTGCAAAGAAACCAGGAATTGTAATCTTTCACAGGACCAGAACAAAGCAAATAACTGGGTATAGAAAAGCACCAGTGATCTTCTACAAGTGATAAACACATAGTGCTTCACATTCAGTATAGCAGACTGTAAATAGAATGTAGCACGGAACTTTAACAACCTTGAAGCATCAACAAAATTTCTCTGAGTTATCTATCTTTGAAGAAAATGGTAACATAAAATTAATGTACAAAAAGATCTTAAGTAAAAAAAGTTAGCATCCTGAGTGTCACCCAGACATAAATAGTGCCCCCCAAATGCTAAAAATATAATCATATTGACCTTCAAAATTACAGGAAACTGTATCCTTACCCAAGAAGTCATGAAATATAATTATGTCTGAGATAGGACCAGAGCTCAAATAAACCTATCCCTTTGATAGATTTTTCACTTCTAGCCGAAGCTTCTCAATTTCCAGGGGCATGTTTTATTGTGCTAGTGCTAAGGTTTTCTTTCCTAAAATAAAATAACCAAATATTGTAGATTTTCATATGCAGGCACTGGCTTTCTTCATGTATTATTCGGAGATCCAGCACCATTTACCACTGACTTAGATTAGTTAAGGTATGCTACACTGTGTGCCTCTATCACATTTTTAAAAAGCAATTGTGTCATTTTTCTTAAAGAAACATTAAGGTGGAGTCATGAAAACATGCAATATTTTGGGATGCCTTTGACCTTCCTAAGTCTGATTATGTAAACTTTTCAGTGCATGGCTGTCTTCTGAATTTATAGGTGTCACAAAGGAATAACATTTTATTCTAAAGTGCACTTTCAGAATATTTTTTGGCTCATATGCTGCAAATAGATTTCCAGTATGCTCCTGAGTGATATTAATGGGAAGGAAGATTTCCAACTTTATTTTTTCTTTTTTTTAGGGACAGTCTATACTTGTTGGGCTTCTCTGCTTCAGTTTTGATATATTTATCCAATATTCACCCTGGATTAGTGATTACCTGATGCACCCAGTTGCTCTGGACCCAACACTGCCCATATTTTTCTCTACAGCTGCTAAAGAGCTATATCTCAATTCGACCAGCTGAAATTTGTACATAGGGTGTCCATCTTTTTATTTGCAACTTTTCCTACATAATAGTTTTGTCTATATAGTTGTTTATATGCTCCTGATCTTTCAGGGTCATTTTCTTTTAGTAAAAATTTTTTATGCATTAACATTTCTTGTCATAATGAATATGCCTAGTCTGCTTCCGCTTCTGTTTTACACGATTTTTTGTTCCTATCTCTTTACTGTTTTCTATTTAAATCCCATTTACTACCTGGACTATGTGTTTTGTTTTTTACTTTATTTTCCCTAGTGATTTGAAAGTTATGTGCTCTGTTGTTATTTTTCTAGTGATTAATTTCACATTAAAAAAATTACTTGAAACTATTCTTATCTCTGCCAATGCCAAGAATAAAACTGTATTTATTGGCTATCTCTATGAAAGATTAACATTTTAGCATACATTTTTAATTCCCCTTTTCTTTCTCCCACTCTCCCAGGTTTTTTGTTTGTTTGTTATTATTATTATTATTATTATTATTATTATTACATATGGAATTTTTTTCTGAGGTCAAACCATTTTATTAAGGAGCTTATTTGGGGGGGGGGGTTAAAGGGCTGGGAGGACAATGAAATTGAAAGTTGGGATCTTCCTAGCTTTGCAGTAGCCGAAAGCAATATGTGGGATTGTAATTCATTTTTTATGCTGTATTTTATGCTGTATATTTTCTTTTCAAACAAGATTTTTAACATTTGTATCAAGCCTTTTAATAATATTACAACTATTATTAAACCTTAAATTTCTATCTCAGTGGTTGCAATGTGAGCCATAATCTTTTTAGTCAACAACTTTCCCTTTTTTGTACTATTCTGAGCTGATCCTCTCCAATTAAATATCTTTGAGTATTGTTTTGGGGTTTTTGTTGTTGTTTTTCAGGGATGCTATTGTTTGTATACTTTATGAGCTCTTTTTCTGAGAAGTCCTTTCTGTAGCCTCAACACATGAATAACAACTAAGGCAGACAATTCTCAGACTATAAGATTTCTCCTTCCATAATTTTATAAATGTGGCCTCTTTATTTCCTGGCATTATAATAAGAGAAAGAGTTGTGAGGCCAGCTTGATATTTTCTCCCTATAGGCAAAATGTTTATCATCTTGAATTGCTGATAGAATTCTTTCTTTACTCTTGAAATAAGGAAAAATATATCAGAATATCACTAGGTGTGTATCTCCTCTCCCACATACATTGATTTTGTTTAGTATAAGCAGCACCAGGTCTTTATTCAATTCAGGAACATTTTTCTTCTATTATGTCTTAAATTATCACTTCTGTGCAAATTATTTAGTTCTGTTCAAGAATCCCAATTTCTTCATTATTTTTATCTTGCCATTCTTTTCCTTTTTATTCTGGAACAGCTTCTATAGCTGGTTCATTCATTACTAATTTGCTTTTCTGCAATTTACTTATTCTAATGCTGAATTTCATTCTGTAGCTGCATTTTTAACTCCTGCAAAATTATTTCTCGTATCAATCAACTTTTTTCATTCCTGCCATTGTTTTTTAGCTAGATCTTTTTTCTACTTCAGCTTTTATTCCTTTGATCTCATCTTTGATCTGTTTCATAGAGCCCATGTTATCCTAAATAGTTTTTAAAGCCCAAAGCAACCTGTATTAAAAAAGGTATTTCTAGAACCTATAGTAAATCATTTTTAAAACTACATTCTTTGTCTGCCTTTTGACAGTTATGTTTTCTTCCTTTTATAATACACACTCGTAATTCATTGGCTCATAATTTTTTTATTTTTTCTCATCCTTTAATATAAAGAGGCCTTCTCAGTTTTTTACTATAAACATCATTTTTTTTTAACTTGGCTCCCCTCACTGTCCACATAATTGCTGACAGAATTCTCATTTCAGATTTTATGATCAAGTAGTGTTTGATATTCATACTTCCTAGCCCTGTTTTTGCTGTTTTGAAGTCTTCTATTTAGTGTGAATGTGTTGCCAGGAGGTGACACCTAGTCCCACTGCCTGTTTATCTTTACATGAATGGCAATAATTCCTGCATAGTCAGACATTCTTTATAATTTTTTACTTACCTAATCCAGTGAATGGTAGATTTGCTTGGCACATAGTAAATGCTCAATAAATGGTTCCTCCAGCATTCAATAGAACTCTCAGAATGTACCACAACTCTGTCAGGCTCAGCTCCTTCCAGTTGCCAGACTGACCCTCCTAGATATAAAGCACTCCCAGTCACACAGCATTGTGGGTAATTATAGTCCCAAAATTGATCCAAGAAAACAGTAGATAATGACATGAAAGATGTAGTAAAAATGGCTCTAAATATTCTAGAAGTCAGTTCTAGGCTGGCTTTCCTTCCTCTGATGTGTAGACTTCATGTTTCTAAGGAAAGGATTTGTAGTAGACATAGCTTGATCAAATTCTCTATCACCCTTTTCCTTGGCTCTTTCTGTAAGCTTCCTCAAGACTTTAGCTAATAGAAATTCTTTCTATTTCCTAGCATATCATTGAAGAATACTTAGAGTTTCCAGTTTTACAGAAATTCCTTTTTGTGGTTGTTTTTCTTTAATTATTTCACAGTAAGTTTGGTGGAGAGAAAAATCACAATTTATTAGATTTTTAAAAGAAAAAGAAAATACAGCAATTAATTATTTAGGTTTACTTGGGTTCAGTATTTCCAGTTTACCTTTTATAACATACCTTTCCCATTTGAATTCTTAATTTTGATTTGTGTCTCAGGTGGTCCAAGTACTTAACACTTTAAATGACAGGAAAGAAGGCTTGTGTTTGGGATATGCTTGTCAAATCCTTACAGATCTAGAATTAGTTCATAGCCAAACTGGACTAGAAATCAGGTCTCCTATTCCTTGGCCTTTCATACCAAAATAGCTATTTTACTTATCCCTCAAAAAAAAAGAAAAGTACCAATAAAAAGTTGTTTTATCAGCTCATGATTGTTGTAAGAATACATGAGATCAGATATCTAAAACATTTAGTACAACACACTTAAAGGTTGATGCAACTACTATCTCTGTTTTACAAAGGAGGAAGCACATATCCAGAGACTGAGATACTTGTTGGAAGCCACACAGCTGGTGGAGGCGGAGCCAGGGCCGGGACATGGGACCATCTCAGTCCAGAGGAGAGGCTTAGCAGTCACTAAATAGCCACAGAGCAAGCATCTCACTGTCCACTGACTCCTCTTTTCAACTCTGCTTCCTCTGCTATCCTGGCTGTGTTAATTTGAGGAGTACTCAGCTTTCAGGGCCTAGCTGCCAAATTAGATTATGCTTCAAAGAGTCAGCTGTCTCCCTGTGCTACACCACATACTCAGCAGGCATTTCAACAAAAATTAATTGATGAAAATCGATGGCAATCACCCAAAGTCGACAAAAACAACTTTTAACCCTGCTGTTAAAAACAAACAGATTCTAAGGTTAGAACTTTGCTTAAGACCTGGAATAGAGACTCCCTCTTAGGATTATTTCCATTTTTGCTCTTTACCTAATTAAATATGTATTTTATCTTGGAAAACAGCTGTCCTGTTGCCAACTCTTATAATCATCCTTTTTCTGAAGTCAGACCCTGGGAATGCACAATATGCTTGCTCTGCCCAGGAAAAGGGCAGAAAAGAAAGGGGAGTTAGGAAGTCTTAGAAATCTCTTGATGGCTACTTTCCCTAACTGAAATTATACTGATTAGGATACTGGCATAATGCCTTTCCCATAAATACCCAGGCTTTTGCCCACCTGAAGAGCTCAGAGACATTATCCTGAAGAGAATTGGATCCCAAAGTAGTAAGGAGTGTTGGAGAACCAACTTGGGTCATAGTTAGAGCCTCAAATTCTCTGTCCTCAACTATCTCTGTGATCTTAGGGAAGTTCTCAACATAGCTAGGCTCCATTTTCTCATATATAGCCAGGTTTAGACCTAATCCATAAGGTTATAGTGAGAATTGCACAAATCCATGTGTGTATATCAAGTTCTTTCAGAAACAAGCTCTGAACTAAAGCTCATTTCCATGGGAACTTGGACTCAGAATGCCCTTATCTCCCTGTCTCTAGGTAGAAATGCTGTAAATTGCTTCACTGTTGTGAATGCTGTCTCAGTAATGAGAAGATTTTCATTCAGGCTTCTTCCCACATCTTCCTGATAATGGCCAGTAGCCAGGACTGAAAGAACAAAATGAAGTGTTTAAATTGCTTAAGACCCGCCTCTTCCTGAATATAATTTTTTAATTTATATTTATGTAAATATACATTTGCAATTTTCTTTGAGGGACAGTTCCACCTGGCTGTGAGGGCAGTGCGTCCCTGTGCTTGGCCTCTGCCCTGGGTGGGGGTGTGGTTTCCCCTGATGCCACTTGTCATGGTCCTGGCCCTGGGCTATTTGGGGGCTCCCTGGGCTACTTATCCACCCTTCTTTGGCACATTGTACATAACAGGTGGGGAACTAAGTGGGTGCAATTCTCCATTTTCAGCTCTTTCCAGTACTTTCTCTGATTCCACTAAGTCAAATCCTTGTCTTTATAGGTTTTTATCTTGCCTGTGAAAAGCTTATTTGTGGGACCTGACTCCTCTATTTGGGGATTGTAGGAAAGGGAAGCGTGGTACCTACCCAAGTCACCAGGTGGCCCTTGCTTCCATGGGTTGATGGGGAGAACTACAGTGGGCAGAGAGTGCAAAGGAAAATGGAAGGGAAGGTGATCTGTTCAGACTTGTTAGAGTGGGGTCTAAGCCTTCCTCCAAGTCTCAGCTACCAGTTTGCTCCAAGGTAGTCTCCTTTCCTCTTTCACTTTCCTCCTGTCACGCTAACCCCCATCCTCCCACTACCATAAATCAGAATGAAAGCTGAGGAGATAATCTGGTCCAGGCACTATTTCCAACCACCCTGATCCAAGGCAGCAGCTGGGATGCATTGGAGAGATGAGTCCTTTGGAGAGATGGATGGAGCACCCAGCCCCCACTTCCACACCCCCCATGGGAGGGGGAGGGGTGTCAGCTTCACTGTATGGACACACGCACACTCTCTCATTTTCTTATTCATCTTAATTTAATAGAAATGCAATGTATCCTTACATTGTGCTACCTCTTTGGCTCCTTTAGGAAAAAACTAAATTTGAATGAGCATAACAAAATACAATGTAGAAATACAAATTGGAACAGGGGTTGGAAAACTTTCTTGAAAAGGCCAGTTTATTAGTTTCCTAGGGATTTTGTAGCAAATTACCATGAACTGGTGGCTTAAAACAATAGAACATTCATTTTTCTCACAGTTCCGGAGGTCAGAATTCCAAAATCAAAGTGTTAGCAGGGCCACATTCTCTCCAAAGACTCTTGGAGAGAATCCATACTTGCTTCTTTCAGCTTCTGGTGGCTCCAACTGTCCCTTGGCTTGTGGCTGCATAATTTCAATCCCTGCCTTCATCGTCATTTGGACTTCCCCTCTGTATCTGTATCTTCTGATCTGTCTCTTCCAAGAACACTTGTCATTGGATTTGGGGCCCAGTAATCCAGGCTGATCTCATCTCAAGATCCTTCTTTTCATCTGCAAAGACTCTTTCCAAATAAGGTAAAGTGCACAGGGGCCAGATATCAGGCCAGGGACGGATCTTCTCGGGGCCACCAATTCAATCCAGTACAGCCAGGTCATAAATATTTTAGGCTTTATGGGCCATAACTGTCACAACTACTTTATGTCCCAGCTGCTCAACTCTGTCATTGTAGCTAACATAAAAGCTGCCATAGATAATATATAAATAAATGAGCGTGGCTATGTTTCTGGAAAATTTAATTTATGGACACTGGAACTTGAGTTTCGTAGAATTTTCACACATTATGAAATATTATCCATCTTTTTATTTTTAATCAACCATTTAGAAATGTAAGAACTGTGCTTTACCTATAGGCCATATAAAAACCAAGCAGCAGGCCAGATTTGGCCCACAGGCTGTAATTTGCCAATTCTGGGTTAGAGTTACAGAATATATTTTAAGGTATCTTGATTTCTTTTTGAATGTCCCCCATAACCTTCTGATAAGACTAACTATCTTTTCTCTGTCTCCATTATTCTAAAGATTTCTGTGTCTTTTGACACACATTGTGGCTGCTCTCCTTTTCAAAACTCTTCCTCCAGCCATGTGGATATGCTAAAATGTAAATGCGGCTTCACAAGAAAAATGGTAAGGGAGGCCAATATGGTGACTTCCACAGCAGGAAGGTGATGGTCTTGACATTGTCTATGTGTATCTGAGCTCTGTGACCTATAAGAACAAGATATAGTGACCTCTGTGGAAGGAAGAGAACCTTCCACAGATGAGCTAGGTCAGACGATGTGGGGGCGGGAGATGAATGGGGCATTTGTGAGGAGCTAATTATATTAGAAAAAAAAGAGATACAGAGAGAGGAAAGAAAGAGGGGAGAGGGAATGTAAGCAAAGACAAAGGGAGATAAGAGAAAGAAGGGAAAGAAGAGACAGAAATATAAAATGAGGTTGCTTATGGCAAAAGAGGACATCAACCAGATGCTTCTAAGTGAGTGTGAGGCCTCTTAGGCCAGACCAGGAGAGAGGGCAATTAGAGACACTTTAAAGCTGAGGAGAAGTAACACAAGTTAGGAGCTGAAATCTCAGGAATGGAGAGAGCTTCCTTGAGGGCCAACGGTGAGATGGGTAAGGATGCTGGGGCTTAGGGAGAGTTCCTGAATGTTCTAAGGTTCGTTTTGTTATTTTTTAAATGGAAGACAAGGTGTAACAATCTTCCAAAATAAGCAAGTTATATTTACCAGCCCTATCTTTGGTATGGAGAGGTGGGGTTACAGAGGACCATGCTCAATGTGATTTGGGACCAGCAAAGGCGTGGGGAGAGCAGAGACTGCCAGGAAGGAGGAGAGCTTCCATTTCCGGTGACTGAGGTGGATGGGAAGTGGGCCAGGCATGGCTCTGAAGCCCGCAGCCCAGGGTGGGCCAAAAGAAGTGATGGGGACCTAAGAGGAGCTGGGCAGTGCTTGGAGAGTGCTTTAGGGGACTCCTCTGACAGCAACAGGGTGGGTGGACAGGAAGAGGCTGGAGCAAGAAGGCCAGAAAACACAGGACAATTAGGAGCCTCTGGCCACAGTCCAGGCAGGATGCACCAGGGCCTGCCCTCCAGGTGATGAAAGGGAGGGGAGAGATGGGGAAGCCTTGTCAGAGAGGCACCATGGCTGGGTGGCTGACAGGCTGGCATTTCTCACTCAGTTGTGCTGGGTTTGGTCCTGAATCCCCAGTGCTTTTTGCTTGGCTGGTTATCTCCCTGGGGCCAAACTTCCAATTAGAAATCTCCCAGAGCAAGCAGCTTCAGCAATGCAGTCCTCCCTGGTGACATGCTCAGTTGGAGGGTCTAACTACTCCCCCGTGGGCCCCTCAGGGGTGTTGCTATGTGGGGGTTTTCAGGAACAGGACATTCATGCCGCAGCATCAGTAAGTGTGACCCTGATCATTTGGATTGGACAGGAAGACTGGGAGGAAGACAACATGGGGCTCAGCCTTCCTGTGGGCCCAGCACTTCTTTGGGTACTAGGAGGGGCACCTGAGGGAGCTTGTGTTCTGCAAAGCAAGCCCCCCACCCCTACCCTTCAATTAATCCATTAATCAGCAGGCTCAGCTTTTACTGAAATCCTATAGTGAGGCCAGTGCCTTACCTGTATGTTCTTATACAGCAGGGCTCACCCCGGTTGTTTTCTTTATACAAAACCCTGAATAGAGCTGAATAGTGCTGTCCACAGTCAGCGACTCCAGCAAAAAGTTTAATGAGTCTGATTATTTATATGATGCTGGTGTGTTGCAAGCACCTGGGAGGGCAGTCGCCACATTCAGTCTCTTCCTGAAAGTCAAGGGGACATTAACCCCTCAGCAGGGCCCTATGTCCCTGCGTGGTACTCGTGACGCGCATGGGGAACAAAGTCCCGACACACAGGTTCAGATAGAGTGAGTAACGCAGCTTTATTTAGGAACCAATGTCCCTCCAGAGGCCAGTGCTCTGGTAAGCACAGAAGATTATACAGAATAGAATAGAATTTAATAAGGAACCAAGCCGCAGAGTCAATGGAGATAGAGAAGGTCCCTGGCCCGGGAGAGATGACTAGGCCCACAATGGGTCTGAGGCAAGCTGGTCTTGCAAGGAAGCGCTTCGGAGAGTCCCCGAGTATCGCGGCTTGCACCTCGCAGAGGGTCTTAGCTGCACTGCCCAGTCAGACTACTCACTGCACTGCTCTTGAGCTCTGCTCCTATCCTCTTTTCCTTGGACTTGTTTACTTCTTAGGCGATAACCAGAAGTTGTTTTGGTGAACGGGTTTACCACTCAATTTTGTTATGCTCAGTTTCACACAAAAACATAAACATCCTTATTTTCATGTATATGCTCTACACATAAACATGTTTACTTCCACTTTACTCTTATCAGTCTCACACCTACTAGTAAGCAACTTGTTTTGCAAACCTCAATCCCAAAGCAGCCTTATTTATAAACAACTAGTAAATAAGCCTCAATCCAATAACAACCTTGTTTATAGTATATTTGCTATGCTCTACACATGGTGACCTGGAACTAGCATGAGTGGGAAGAGAGGACATGTGGGGTGTCAAATTCTCTCCTACAGGAGTTAAAACTGTCTCCTCCATTTTGCTTCCCGGGTTGTCCTGCCTGGATCTTCCGCCCTGACAAGGGTTAGCAGCTCTGTGGAAGGAAATGGAAAATGGGTTGGGTGAATTTCAGGAATCATCCTGTTGCTTCGCCCTCGGTGGCCCACAACTACTCTATGAATTAAGAGACTTGTATTCATAGTTTTTGTTCTGACTCTAAAAATGAATCTTAGATCCTTAGATGCAGGAGAGACTGCAGAGCCTAGCCAGCTCACATTGATATTTGACACATGGGGTCAATGACCACTGAAAAGGGAATGACTTGTCCTGAGTTAGTCACCCCATTTCAGGACTATCTTCCTAGCAGCTGTCTTTCATACATAATGTCCCACTGAAGTATGGATGACTTCAGAAGATTCCTGTTGACTTCTGCTTCCATGCCATGCCACACCACGGTGTCTTAGATTCAATCAAGGTGATTGGGACCATGGTGCCATTCTTGGCCTGCTCTCCTGGTGAGCTTTTGCCTTAAACAACTCTTACAAGAAGAGGTCTTGGCCTCATCTTTCTTTGGGATTAATAGTCATTGGTCCACCTGCTGAGGACGACAGAATGTGGTGTGTAGTCCATTTTCCCAGGGAGCATCTGTCACTATCCTCTTAGAAATGAACTACCCTAATGGGAGTAGAGTTGTGGTGATTAAGAGAGCTGTGATCCATGCCTATGTTTGGTGGAATTTATCAATGTTTTAATTAAATTCAATTAGGCATTAATTGAATACCTACTATGTACCAGCTGCTAAGCTTGCTGTTTTCAGAGTTAGAAGCAGTCAGACCTCTGGCACTTCAACTCTTGGTCTTTTGGCTGAACTAGCTGGTTGCCCCTTTTCAGGGCTCCCATAGCACTTTGAAAATACATTTATTAAAGTTCTTATCTCACCATATGGTGATTAAGTGCTACCATGTTTCTCTTTTTCATGAAATTCCCAGCTCTTCAAGGGCAACTCAGTGTTGTTCATCTTTATGAACCTTTTCCCTGGCAAAGTGCCTGGCATTCCATAGATGTTTAACAAATATACTTTGTAGGGATGGATAAAGGAAAGAATGAATGTGCGGCTAAACCCATTATGTTATGACCACTTGATAGTTGTCACTGAAATGGTCCCACTGAGGGTCTGGAGAAATGTCAGCCTTATGGCCATTTGAGGTCTCAACAATAGGGGCAGAAGGGAAGGACAATTGAAATGTCAGCTAGTTTGGGCCATGTGCCAAGCATCACAGGGTTATGTTTGGTGGGGTGCTTTCCAGCTAAGTGCTGGGCAGGAACATGGTGTTTATTTAAGTGCTGGCATCTCCTTAGATAAACAGGAAAACATTCTGCCACCTAACTTGATTGGATCTGGAATTCTGCTCTGCATCTGATGGCTGAAACAATGCAGGGCATTGCAAAACATTTCAGATCAGTTGGCTTCCCTGGCAGCTGAGTTTGTGTCAGTGCAAAAACACACAGCAGATCATGTTTCTGTGTTAACAAGTCTGCAGCACCTGCCTTGGGATGCAGCACTGGGACTACCAAGGAGTTGATGGGGAAATTTTTCAAGGCCATTATCTCAGTATCATCCTCTTTCACACACTATATCTTAAAATAGTGCCTAGAAGATCTCCAGAGCTAAAAATAGCACCATCTGTTTGTATGGTGGTTTATATATAAAAAACAGTTCACCATCATTATCACACTTTTTTTTTTTAGCAATTGCAACTCCACTTTATAGATAAGGAAACTGAGACTCTTTAGGGTTGGGTGGCTTCACATAGTAAGGAGTAGATTCCATGTGTACTGTCCCTCCATGATTATCAGCATCATAAGAAATTCAACAATCCTCACCTCAACTTTGGCACCCTACAAGTCCACAAAAACTATTCTGGGTATTGTGACCAGCAATCTCCTAGAAGCAAAATATTGTGGACTCTCTTCCATTTTTATTTTGCCTGACCCTTCTGTAACCAATGACAATATGGACTACTTCCTACTTCTTAAATCTGTCTTCTTTGGTTTCTAGGATGCTGTTCCTTCCTGGTTTTCCTCCTTAATCTTGAACCACATCTTCTCAATCTCGTTTACTGGCACTCTGCCCCCGTGCCCTTTATGAATGTAGGTGTTCTCCGGGATTCGTCATTGGCCCTTTTCTCTTTGCACTCCACTCTACTAAGGAATCTCACCCATGTTCATGGCTACAACCCTTAACTCTACAGTGAGAGCTTCCAAATCTCTGTTTCCAACCCAGATCGCTCATCTGAATTAAAAATATACATCCTATCTGCATTCGGCATCTCTCCATGTGGATGTACAATAAGAGCTTCAAATTCCCACAATAGATTGTTCTAACATTGCAGTCAGTATTGAATATGCCCATTCAGCAGGATATAATGTCTCTTCACTTATTGAAATTTCCATTATTTCTTTCAGTAAAGGAATACTTAGTAGTTTTCTTTATGTAGCTCTTACAAAATTCAATAAGTATTTATTGGGTTGTCGGGAAAGTCATGACGCATCTTTGCAACGAAAAGCATAGAAAAATACTTCCTGAATTTTCCAACAACCCAGTATTTCTAAGTATTATATATTTTCGTAACCATTGAGATATAAATTGTTTCCATTATATTGTATAAATGGCTATGGTATTATATAGAAAAGCTATTAATTTTTACACATTGTTTTGAAACCATCTTCTGAAATCTCTAATTACTTTTACCTGTTTTTCAGTTGATTCTCTTTGGTTTGGTAGATAGGCTATCATCTGCATGTAATGATCATTTTCTCTTACTTTATACTACTTATGCTTCTTATTCCTTTTTTTTTTTTTAACTGCATTGGCTAGCATGCCTAGAAAGATATTACCACTGGTAATAATGGTTATTAGACCACTTCTATTTTTCATCATTAAATTTAAAACCCCTTCACCATTAAATTAAATATACTTTATTTTATTAATGGCAGATCATTCTATTTTACATTAGTAAAAGATGCTAAATTTTTATTAAATGTCTTTTAGGTATCCAAAGAAATGATTACAAGTTTTTTCTCCTTTGATCTAGACATATAATAAATGATATTAACAGAGTCTCTAATATTGAATTGTCTTTACAATAATAATTTTTCTGGAAAGGGCCCATTTAACTGAAGAAATTAAAATTTTATTCAGCTCAGCAGACTACATTATAAATTCATTAATTTTTGCTTCTCCTAGAATTCCAGTTGTACTATATTTTATCTTCTAAATCTACCCCCCTCATATCGCTCAGGTTTTTATTTATTATATTCATTTTGTCTTTTGCTTCTGGGTTTTTGGAAAATTTCTCAAACTAGATTTTTGAGTCATTGTTATGATTTTCAATCCTATCTAATCTGTTATTCATTACCACCACTTGCAAATAAAAATTTGAAATTTGAATTTACAAATTTATAAGATAAATTTGCATTTAATTTTTTTTAATGTTTAAGAACAATATTTCCAGATGTCAGATTGTTGTTGTTTGTAGATGGGATAGGTGCCCAAATTTCAAGTTTCATTGAGAATATGAATCGCTTTTGTTTTGTTTCTGATTTTAGTCTTACTTTTCGGAGTGAATTTCCTCCAGGGGAGAACATTTGCTCAGATTCTTCATATGTGTTTCCTTCTTTCAAACTGCTGAATCATTTCGTATGCCTGGTGTATTTGCCCAACTTTCCTGAGACAGTATGGTTTAGGATTGGGAATTACAATGGTTTGTGTCAGAGATCATGGAAACACTTATTCAAATCTTAAGTCCAAGCAAAAGAGAAAGGGAGACATCTGCAGCTTTAGTGTGTAGCAGTACAGTTGGCTGTGAGGATTGGGACGAGACGACAGCCAGAGACATCTGCTCAAAAGAGAACCTCATGTTGTGCTGAAGGATTCCCTCCAGTCCATGATGAAGTCCACAGTTAACTCAGAGTCCCACAGGCTGTGCCCACACTTTAATTATCACTCCTCTCAAAGCCGGGAGGGCTCTATCAGCTCCCACTGTATTTCCTAAATACTTATAAAAGACCATGTCTTTTGTCCCATTAATGGCTCCATGAAGTCCTGGGCCTGGTCCTCAAAATTAAGAACATTGGTGCCAACTTAGAACCCTCCTCGACTGTGGAAACTAGGAAAGTAGTTATGACCAAAGGCAGTCCCATGACAGGGAGCTTCACTGCTAAGCTGATGGGGACTCGCTCCTCTTCTTGTGTTGTCATAGGTACCAGCATTAGAACACTCCCTCTATTCCTGCTCATGGCCTCCCCTGTTTGAAGACCTTCCAAGCTTGCAAGTTAGGGGGATTGTACTATGTACCCCATCCACTCACCACCTGGAATAACTTCTCCTTCACATGCACAGAACTCAGGGCACTGGTTCATCAGTCAGTATGGATGACTAGCACCACATCTTTACAATATTCTAGGCAGTTATGATGCTGTGAGTAAGTGCTTGGTCTCTATAGCCAGGCTCCTTGGGTTCAAATACTAGCTCTACAACTAGCTGTGGGACTGGTGGATTTAGTTACCTTCTCTGTGCTGTGATTTCTTCATCTGTAATAGGGGATAAAAATAGCCCATCGGTGTGGATAATGACAGCACCTTCTTTGTGGAGTACATGATGCTAAGCATTCCAGACAATGCCTACATACAGCTAGTCAGTGTTAACTAGTGCAAAAAGTGTCAGCATTTTTGGTTCAAGGAAGGCACCCTTCCCCAATTATTCTCTTTTTTATATTTCTTTGCATATTTCCATGGAAATTTTAGGAAGAAGAGTTCAATGTGTAGGCTTAAATTTACATCGTGTTCCGGAAATTCTAAGGTAATCTTTCTGGAACAAAAGTTGATCATTTCACTCCCTGATTTAAACTTTTGAATGGTTGTTCATATCAAAGAGGGTAAAATTCAGACTCATTGGTGAGATTAGCAAGGCCACCTAGAATTTAGCCTACCTCCTGGCCTTTTCTCTAACTTCATCCTCCCTGACCCCCCCGGCTCTGGCTCATCATGGTAGTCCACACCGCAGGACCTCTGCTCATTGAGAGCTTTCCACCTGAAAGCCCTCCTCCTTCCCGGTTCTCAGCACGCCTGTGCACCTTATTTGCTCTATCGCAATTCACTTCAGATATGACTTCCTCTGAGAAAGCCCAGAATTGTACCAGCAAACCCTTCCTTGGGGCCCACACCACACCCAGCAGGTTTCTCTATAATGTGCCTATGACGCTTTATTCCCAATGCCATGATTGTTAGACTCAGCTAGGGAGCTTATTAAAAAATACAAATGATGGTTCTGGAAGATTCCAATCTTCCAGATCCAAATATATGGATCCAGGAATCCGTATATTTATAGAGGTTATTCTGAGGACCAGCTATGTTTGGGTTAATAATACATCTTTCTGGTTAACATGGGTCCTCCCTCGTTAGGCCTTTCTTTCTGATTAACCTGCCCTCCCAGTGGTTGCTGGTTAACCCGCCCTCGGCTCTGGTTAGCATGTACTTCACTCTGGTTAATTCACCTTCCTCTCTGGTTAACTTGCATTGCCCTTGTTGTTAGCGTGCCCTCCTCTTTCTAACAGAACATAAATTCCTTTCAAGCAGGTACCACATCTTATCTTTCCTACATCCCCAGAAAGTTACACAGTTCCAGGCACTCATAAATGTGTTGCATGAATGAACTAATAACTGAATCACCTCTTCCCTAAATGCTTCAGCCTCCGGTCTCTTTGATGTTTCTAGCCTTCATCGTTCATTGCTTTTGCCCACCCCCATTTGACTTTCGGGAACTTAATTGAGGAGCTTATAATTGAGGCAGGAACCATTGTTTCTAGTTTGGCAACATACACCAGACTTGTTTGCCAAACTTACTGTGACCCTTCTGTCTTCTTGAGAAAGGAAGCCCAGAGGATCAGAGGACCTATTGTGTAACAACCTTTTTCTGAGACTTAACTAGTTGGCAATTTCAAGCCTGGCATGAAGATTGGCATGAGGAATGAGAAAACTGAACACCTAGAAAGCATGAGCCGGCACCTTAAATGGGCTTAATGGGATGCTAAACCAGATGTGGGAGCAAGGCTGGAGACTCTGGGATTGAGCCCATCTCCCGTCCATTAGCCTCCACTGGCTGAGTTACTTTAAGCAAGTTCTTAACCACTCTGAACCTGAATGTCCTCATCCAAAAAAGAGGGATGAAAACAGATTATCATAGGGTTATCACAGTATATGTGAAAACACCATGTATAGTGCAAGAAATGTTTCCTCTCTCCTTTCTGTCAAATCTTGGGCTGTGGCTTGGAAACGTGCAGCAGAACAGTAGTGAGCAGCCACAGGCCTTAGCTTGGACTTAAGTGGTGGGTTGGGGCAGACAGTGGGGTACGCAGCTGCTAGAAACCAGAGAGTCCAGCCTAACAAGCATACCACAGTTTCAGGGGGCATGAAAAATAGACCACAGAGATAGACCAAGCAAACCGCTTTGTCAGACTATCCAAGGATCCTCATGGGGTTGCTCTAATGGGAGATGGTGTGACACATTTCCAGCACACATCAGTGCTCTTTGAGGAAAGGCTCCTACCTCATTCATCTGTGTAGTCCTCGTGTCTAATAGAATGCCTGATAGAGGACCAATAAATATTTATAAATTGAATAGTGGGAGGACAAAAGCATAGCTTGACACTGTCTCTCTCTTGTTCTTTGCTAGTTCTTTGTCCTCCAGACTATGTGGGATGGGAATAAGTTGATGATTACTGAGGATCAGACAGGCCATTTGGTCTGTGCCTCTGCCTCCATACCTGGATGTGGTTAAGACATCTCAGACAGAGCTCTGTCTCCTGTACTGTTCTTTAAAGTGTCCAGTCCACACAGCTTCCCCCCACATGATGACTGTAAGCTCCCTGCTCTCAGATCAAGTCATCAGTGGTGCAAAACACTTTTATTAAGACAAGTTTCTTGTTGAAGAGGCAACAATTGAAGCAAGTTATGTTTGATGTAGCAAGGAAAAGTTATCATTTAAAGCTCCGACTGTTTTCTAAGGAGGATGGGTCCCGTGATGAGTTGGCTTTGTTGTGCTGAGATACTATAGATGTGGATTTGCAAACTGGGAGAGCTGGAGGGTTCCACATTCTCAAGGAAGTGTGATTTGGGGCTTCTGAGGCAATCCAAGGGGAGATGAGAAAGGAAGAGAGTGCCAACAAGATGATGTGAATTGCCTAACGAGACCCTCTTGTAATCTCTAAATCCCCATCTCCTACTAGATGCACCAATTTATATGGAAAGCAGTAAAGAGTGAGTTTTGCATCGAAGTGAATGAGAGGAAAAGACAGATAGTCTACGCATTTAGGAACTAGTCACAATAGGAACCATGAAAGGAAAGACCATGAGACTCACACATATTATGTATAGGGCTTTGGATGTCACCAAGATTACAAAACGGAGAGCTTAAGCTAAATTAATCTGGACCACTGAAGGGCAGAGTAGTCTCAAGTGATACCTACATCCTCTGAACCTGGCATCATTCTAGACACCACAAAGAAAGCATAATTAACATGCAACCTGGTCCTTGTCCTCAAGGAGCTTATAGTCTCATTGTGCAGACAAGATATGGAGCTATTGGACAATGTGCTTTCAGGCTGCATTTTAGCCTCAGTAGAGTGGCAAAGGTGATTAGAGAAAGGCCTTGAGGAGGGCTTCTAGTGGGGTCACCCTTAGTTGAGTCTTAGAAGGGAATTGACGGGATTTGGTTTGGCAGATATGGGAACGGCCTTTTCAAGAACTCCCTGTGAGAACCTCCTAAAACAGAGCAGCTGGGAAATACCCAAGTAGACTGAAGCAGCTCTGCCCACTGTTCATTTAAAGCACATGCCTCACATATTCTGCCTGTGTGGACTTCACAGCCAAATCTGGCTTCCTTTTTCCTTAGCATGACTTTTAAAGTCATTTTTCCAGATGGACATTTGCCTGCTTTCATTCTTTTTCCAAAACAAACAAACAAAAACCCTTCCTGCCACTTCTAGCATCCCACCATCATTTGCATTTGCCCGAGACCTTTCTGAGTTAACTTGAGTAGGAGGAAGGCATGCACGTGCCACCCACCCAGCACTCTACTCTTTTTTTTTTATTGGGGAATTGGGGGATGGGAACAGCATTGGGGGAATCAGGGAAGGGGAACAGACAAGTTGCTGTCCTTTGGTTCTTCAGTCTACTTGTGGAGGACATCGCTTCACTGGCCCATGTTGGTATTATCATTGCGCTCTTCCCGGGTGAGGCAGATTGGTTGCCGGCCTCTGGACGGCCACTCACGGCGGCTCTTGGCAGCTCACACCAGCAGCCAGTCACTCACAGTAGCTTATGGCAGCCCACTTGCAGCAGGAGCTGCAGCCTACAGCCATCGCCAGCGACTCTCAGCAGCCCAGCTCCAGGTCGAGCTGTTGTTCACCATCTTAGCTGTAGAGGGCACAGCATCACTGGCCCTAATGTGGGATCTGAACTAGGGCCCTGCTGCTCAGAGCTGGCGTCCCAAGCCAGCTCTTAACCAACGTGCCACTCGGCCGGCCCCCAGCCCCCTACTCTTAATAAATAGAGTGTCTACACACAACTAAGGAAGTAGGCCACTCGGAGAATCCCAAAGTTGTAACTTTTAAGGGCAAATGGATGAAACTGAGTATTTCCATTTCTATTGTGTCCAGGAAAGGTAGAGATAAGCATACAGTGTCCATGAAATGGCTACTCCATACGATGAGACTTCAACTTCCATTTTAATGGAAACATGTTGATAAAAGGAATAAAAGCAGATTTCTGAGTCCTATGTCTTCTGTCCCCATTAACAACCTGGATGTGCACCTAGAATTAATAGGCTCCATTTGTATTCCCATTTTGCTGGTGGACACTGAGTGGGGCTGCTGCATTACCTGATGTCTAATACTAGTGCTTAACTCTTCACCTCGCTGTTACCCTCTTCTGAATGAGATGTTAGTATCTTGGCTGCTGTGTCTCAAAGAAATTTACAATTCAGGTTTTTATTTCTCCCCCAGTGGAGCCTCTCAAATCCCTTATCTTCATCTCAACAGGAAGGAGATTACTTTGTTACCAGACTATTGAACGCTGATGATTTACTTGTTTATATACAGGGGAAAGAAAGTTCTGAAATATTTGATTTTGGAGACAATTGTCCCTATTCTCTGTAGGAGGGACCCAGTGGCTGAAGTATGTAGAAAGATACTGCTTTACACAGCTTCACCGAGCCAGGGGGAAGGACATCAAAGCTCGTGGGTCAGACAGAGCTCACCAGACCCATAGTTACACCTTGTTGTCACAGCAGGGAAGCATGGAGACTGCTCTCATTTTAGAGCAGACACTGAAGTCAGACACCCAGACTAGAATCCTGGCACATACCTAATTCCAGCCTAATAGGCCTATTCAGACGACTGCTCTGCCCCAATTCCTTACTAGCAACGTAACCTTGGGCAGATAACTTAATTACTTTGTGCCTCAGTTTCTTTATAATAAAATATGGAGGATAATACCTGTTTATAGGAAATAAAAACCATGCCTGGGCAGCCCCATTTGTCAAGCATCCATATTAACTGCTTAAACAAAAGTTAATTTCCTTTCCCTTTTCTTTAGAAGGCTAAATTAACACTTTATCTGTTTGGTGGCTGGGCAAACTATGGCGGATGGCCCAAATCCGTCCTGTCACTTGTTCCTATAAATGAAGTTTCACTGGGACACAGCCACACACATGCATTACTTGTTGGTGTGGCTGTTTTCCCTCTGCCACAGCAGAGTTTAGGAGTTGCGATAAAGATCATATGACCCACAAAATCAAAACTATATACCATTTGGCCCTCTAAGAAGAAGTTGCCCACCCTTGGGTTAGCAGAAGGAGCTGGGTTTTAGAAACAGAGTCCAGTCCTGGCTCCAATGTTTATTAAGTGTGAGGCATTGAATGGGAAGTACACTTTCTGAGCCTACGTCTCCTCCTCTGTCATATGACAATAATATTACCAGCCTCAAAGGGCTGGGCTGAACATTAGGCAATAGAAAAATATATAAAGTGTCTTAGTACTGTGTCTGGTTCTTCCTACTTCCATTGTCATTGACAAATAGAAGGAAAGACAAAAATCATTATTTTGGAGCAAGAAGAGGCTCTGAAAGTGACCTGCTTCAAAGTCTGGGAGCTCTTCAAAAAAATACTGCTTTCTGGACCTCCTCCCAGAAATTCTGATTTGGTAGGTCTAGAGAGGAGAGTTGGCATCTAACTTTTTTTGACAGTTCCTTAGATAACAGATGACCAGCCTGGTGTGGGAAGCAGTGATCTAGCCCACATCTAACACTTTAGGGGTAAGGAAGCTGGTCAGTGAGCACAGAGTCATCGCAGCCTTCAAGGCCCCTGGTCCCTGGTCAGAGGTGGTCCTAGTGGCACGGAGAGCACAGACAGCCTTCCTTATGCTCGTCTCTCCTATTGGAGCAAGGAGACATAGTGGATGGACTTCATCCTACAGAGGTTTCATCCAGACCCTTAGCCACCAGTCCCTTCTATAGTACTTCTTGAGGCCCTGAGGACATAGGATGCTGGGACTTCAGTCTTCTAAATGAGCATTATTCTTACCTGCCCATAGCCACATGAGCACACATCCCAACACATCATGAAGACTTAAGGCAGAGGGTCCAGGATGACCCCAAATCTGTCATGCACCAAGCAGAGTTCAGAGAGCCAGAGTGGACTCTTTAGGGTACAAAGCAGGCCACCCAACTCCTTGCCTCAAGAACATGGAATGCTTCCCATTCCCCTCCAGTGACGACACCTCCTCACGCTGCTCGCTGCTCTGGAGTGAGGCTATCCGGAGATTCAAACTGTTTAGTAGCCATGTGACCTTGGGCACATTATTTAATCTCTCTGTGACTCAGTTTCCTCATATGTAAAATGTGGATCATAATAACATTTACCTTTTTGAGTTGTTTATGGAGACTAAATGAGTTCACATATGCAAAGCCCTTGAATAGCACTTGGCACAGTGTAAGCGCCCAATGGCATCAGCTATGATCATCATCTCACACTCTCTCCCTCTCACTCCCTGTGCTCCAGTGCCTTGAACAGGCCAGTCTCTCTCCCACCACAGGACTTTGAACACACTGTTCCCTCTCCATCTCTAGAATCACTCCACCCCCAGATCCAACTCACCTGGTAGGTTTCAGCTTAAATGTCACTTCCTCAAAGATTCTTTCCCTGACCCCCACGGCTGTCCAGATCCCCTTGTTACATGAACTTATGGCCCTTCTTCATAGCACTTACCACAACTATAATTGGATGTTTGTGTGTAGGTTAATTGCTTACCATCTATCACCCACATTGGACCAGAGTTCTCTGAGGTCAGGTTGGTATTTATTATCTATTTCTACACCCCAGCCCCTGCCATAGTGTCTGGCTCTGATAGGCTCTCAGTAAGTATTAGGATGAAAGAATGAGGGGGTGAGTTTCTAGGCTGCCATCAGTGATAGGTCAGAACCACAGAAGTGGCCAATGGAGACAAAGTTGAGAGGCAGATTTCCCATCCTTGGACATGACTACTATAGCCCAGTAGAAGTTTGTTTGCCATGGTGTATAGCTGTATGGTACAGCCCAAGGCTTCATCAGAACACAACCATGTCAACTGGGTGACATTCCCCACCTACCTGGGGTGAGCCTATTTAAACATCCCCTCAATTTTTTTTCTTATTTATTTTTTTATTTTTTTATCGTGAAATAAACATTTTTTTAATTAGTTTCAGCTGAACCCCCTCAATTTTGAGTCAACAAAATGGAACATACCTTCATGGGCAAGGGACGATTCTAGCCCTGTAGCCTATTTCCACTCAAGTAATGACCACCATTCTTGGGAAGAAGGCAAGAGTTCAGGTTAGGTATCTTCAGCCATGGGTAGGAAGCAAAGACCTCAGTGAGCGTATTCACTCATTGCTCTGCCCAGGGTGGAACTGTCTCACGGCACACAGCACCTGACACATACGAGGTGGTTCAAATCAATAAATTCCTATGCCTTTCCACAGGACCTCTGAACTGAGAAGAACTCTGCATACCCCTTCCAAAGCATGAGTTTTAGATTCAGACATAACTGATGGGTAGGGGTTCTATCTTTACTATATAACTGCTGCATGTTCATGAGCCCCAGTTTTCTCACATGTTGTTGAGGGATTACGTGATGGCAAATATGTTCATCTTTCTCAGTATACCTCTCTGCAGGTGTTCAAAGTCAAAGGCATTTTATTCAAAGCTAGTAAGTTGTCTTAACTGTGCATATGTTCTGAGCAGCACTGGTGAAACTTACCATTGTATTGTCAATATTCTACAGGTGTTTTATCTCAAAGATGATATCATGAACCAACATATTAAAGATCTAGGCATGTAGGACAAGTGGATTCATCTAGGAAGGACAAAGACACCCTAACATTTCAAGCATTAGAGGTCCTCTGAGCCAAAGCTCTCCACAGGCAGCTGGATCTCTAAGGAATATTTTTCTCTTAAACCTAGAGGAGGAAGGAAGTTGAAAGTAGCACCATGTGTGACCACTCTACCTACATAGCTAGGATTCTGTTTATAGAAACTCTATTTTATAAATACTAATGTTAAATAACTAGGGGTAGATTAAAATAAGCTGTTCTCCCTGTTGGAAAATTTGGCCTTGCTATTGAGCTCTATAAAGACATGGGATGTGTTGTTTGACATCCTAAGGATGTCAGAAATATGCAAAAGTAAGTGGCCACAGGGAGACCCAGTGTCCCCCAAAACACCCGCGTGGTTCATGGGATTGGTATCCAGGCTAAGACTCAAGCTCACTACTTTACTAGGGCAGGACAGCCACCTTACCTCCTTCTTAGGGTGCACTGCATAGACACCACTTGTAATTACTTCACTCAGTTCTGAGAGCACTTGGTGCTTTTCAACCCAGCAATGTCCCAAATAATAAGCCTCTCATAGCAAAGCTGTATTTCCTCCCATTTCTGTGTGCAGTCTCTCTGGCTCTAGCCCAAGTTCATTGCTCTCACAGGACTTTACAAAAGCATCAAGAAAGGAGCCTAAATACCTTGACTCTAATGCTTCAAGCTCTAGCAGCTTGAGACCTGGTTTCCAAGGTACAGTGGGTCATGTATTGGCCAAATATGTGGCCATGCATAATGAGGGTCACCAAGTTTCCAACCTGCAACTGCTGAGTCCTTAATATCTTCCTTTCCTTTCTCCAATAATCTAATGCCATATTTTAGATTCTGTTATTTATAGTATCCACTTACAAGTGCTAAGTTCTGTTGTCAGTTAGAATTCAGATCAGATGAGAGTATCTGAGACCTGACTGCTATGTCTTAAACACACAAGGATTTATTCTGTTATATAAAATAATTCCAGGGGAAGACAGATCAACATTCTAAGAATGCCAGGGACATACAAATGTTAAACATATCTGATAGCCAGTGGCCACAGAAGCACAGGCACTGTGGCCCTATGAAGCCATGAGACACCTGGACTCCTTCTATCTTTCTGTTCCCCTACATGTGGCTTCCCTTCTCAGGCCACTTCATGGTCCCAAGTGACTGCTGAGGTTCCAGTCATTGCATTCAATTCTAGGCAGCAAAAAGGATGAAGGGAGAAGGGAGAAAGGAGCTCTCCCTCTTGGAATTCTTACACAATCTTCCACTTATATTTTTTGGCAAGAAATTACCTGACTCAAATTAGGGTTGTGTAACAAAGAAAGAAGGGAAGAATAGAGGTTGAGGTGAGCCACCACTAGCTCTGCTCTAGACAGTGATTAGGTATCATTCCCAGTGGATGGTGAATTGAATATCTATACAAAAGGTGCCATTCTCATAGAATCTGAGAGGGGCACTGCTTTTCCAGAGGGGTAGATGATTCCTGACCCAATGGATACCCAGGAGCAAACAATGGTAAATGGATGATGATGTTACTAAAAATCAAACCATTACTATTCCGGTTGTTTCAATAGGTTCCTCCATCCCCTTCCTGGGCCCCAACCCATATCTTATCTGTCCATCATCACCAACCCTTCTTTAAAGATGAGCTTGAGAGTGGTGGGGATAATGAAGGGGGAAAGGCTTGGGGATGGACAAGTAATTTTCTGCATATTACTTCATATCAGGAAACATTTCTACATGTTGACCCCACCATGTTAAAAAAAAAAAACCATGTCAAATTTGTTTGACCAAATTGTTCTGCTTCATTTCAGGTGGGGTGTCCAGTTTGGTGACAGGGCCACAGTCAGATTCCAGCAGTCGCTTGGAAT
Organism: Hipposideros armiger; assembly: GCF_001890085.2. Lineage (NCBI taxonomy): Eukaryota > Metazoa > Chordata > Mammalia > Chiroptera > Hipposideridae > Hipposideros > Hipposideros armiger. The sequence goes on along the minus strand of NW_017731903.1, from coordinate 1,294,454 downwards.
ATAAACTATACAGTTCCTTTTAAGACAGGAGCTCTGGGAGTGGCCCATGGCCGTCTTTGTCAGTTGGCCAGTCACCCAGGGGACTTGCAACAACTCAGAGTAAATAGTAAAAAAAAATAAAAGAAAGAGAACGTTGAGAGGAGAGGCCTCAAAGACAGCTGGGTAGCTATGAAACAAAAACAAAGACATTGAAGCTGTTCAAACAAATGTCTTTAATCTGTTTGTGACACCTGTCGCCTAGGCACAGAAAAGACCTTGGAAGGTCAGAGCCCTTCAACATGCAGTGGGAGAGAGTCTTTTCCTGCCCCAACACTGGGCACTGGAAAGCTGGGCACAAATTGTCATCTTTTCTGTTTGCAGTTATTATTATCAGTAAAATCCATTGTAATGAATTCTGTCAGCCCTCCAAATTGCTTTTTAGTAATAGCGGTTGGTACTAATGAGTTTATTGCTAGAAATCACTTTTTCGATCTTCTTAATCTTGGCATGAGATGGAAGTGCAGGTGTTTCTCTATAGTGAACACCCATGGACAAGGCTGTACCTACCTCAGCTCCTCACCATTGCTTCCCCATGTCCCTGGCAGGGGCAGGGTGGGAGCTGCCCAATCCGGAGGGTGGGCTTAATGCCATGTAAACACAGAAGGGCCCGCCCTCTTCCCCCTTAACCTAAAAATGTTCAGATGGCCATACCTAGTGGAGAAGAGCAGGAGACAGAGTGGGCATCAAGCTGTGTGGGTACCAGAGGATGACTTTAAGTCTCTCCCATCTGCATATACTCTTCCCTCCTATTTTCTGATATAGGTAGTTGACACTTGCAATCTTATGTAAAGTCTTACACAAAAACAGCTTCAAGACAGCCCGACCAACTTCTCCTCAACCTGAATTCTTCCCTTAACCTTTCCAATATAGAAATTCCAGAGCCGCCCCTGGCTTTAAGTACAACTTGGCTTTAAACTTGACCTTGATGGTTCATGCCACCTCTATGGGCCTTGGTGTCCCTGTGTCTAGTGAAGGGACTGTACTGAACAACCTCTCACCTACTCCCAACCTTACAGTCTGCGTAGTCACTGAGGTCCCGTGTGCCATCAGCATGCAAGGAACCCATGTTCCTGGACAAGTTGCTTCTAGTATAGAGAGTTACAGTTGACCTAACAATTTCTCCTAACGGACCACATAAATAGTTAGTTAGGACTTCCTTATCCTTATCTGTTAAGGTCTCTGCCTAAGTCAGGTTGTGGGCACCAAGTGTTCCCCAGATAGGTGGCCAGCCATTCTGCTCTGCCTGCATCCACCCCAGTTGTCTACAATCTTTCTAAAACTTGGAATGTGGCACAACACACCTTTGTGAGCTGTCTTTCTTCCTGTCTTTCCTGGACCTAAATGTCTGTTTGGTGAAACTCTCTAACAATGCCTCATGTAACAATTATGAGTCTTTAATTTTTGTCTTATTTGATCTTCACAATAATTACATGAGATGAAAAAGTTAAAGTGCCTGTTATGAATCTAACCAACTTATGATGGGATTAAGGGGCCTTTGAGAGATACTGGCTGAGAGGTCCTGTAAGACGGGACAGGGATCAGGGAAGGGACAGGCCTCACTGGAGTTGGGAGAAGTGGCCCAGCTCCACCTTCAGGGCTGAAATTCACAGGAAAACACATATTCAGGCCTTACAGAAGTCTGCAGAAACTGTTCACCAATAAGGAAACCAAGGCTCGGAGAGGAGATGATTTGCCGAAAGCTCACGCTAGTTCGTGGCAGAAAAACAAAAGATTAGAACTCAGTTCTTGCTGCCGTGTTGTCAGAGGAGTTTTCATTTTTTGTTGTTGCACTATTCTGGTAAGCACAAATTCAGTGCATCCTCTGCTCTGGGCTGTTATAAGAATGAAGTAGAGAGGGCTAAGCCCTCAGGCCCACATCTCCCGAGGGAGCAACCACCGTGCAGGGCAGGAAGGAAGACTAGAGAGAAGGCTGCACAGAAAACTCTGGAAGCTTGAGGAGGCTGAGCTGTGCCCTGTCAGATGACATGCCTGAGCCCCTCTCCACAAAATTCCAAGTCCCACCAACTCCTGCCTTCCCCACGTGCTTCCTTCTTTCTTGGGGAGACACTTTTCTCCCCCTGTGTGGCCCCTACCTTCACCATCTGAGTGTCGGTCCTCTGACAACACCACACTAGTTCCTGGTTCACAACAGTTCTCTGGCAAACTTTTAACAACCATTCTCAGAAATGAGATTTATAAAAAAGGCAGTGAAACAGGATACTGAATGGAGGGGGAGTTCTGGAAGAGGCAGGAGAGGGTAAATCAGGTTCCTCCTTCAGAAAAGCCCGGTCTTGGGGTCCCCCTGCAGGGAGGTAATTCAATCCCACAAACCCTGGAGGAAGTCTGATGTATAGTTGGCTGAATTTCAGTGCCCCTTTACAGCCTGTGACACCAGGCTTTAGCAGCTGTCATGCTTAAATGTCTCAGTGGAATTCACACATGGAGATTGTGGGGATGAAAAATCCTGCTCCAATTTACTTTTTCTCATGAAATACTATTTAACTTGTAAATTGAGTACTTCCATTCTTGACAACAGCTATTAAGTTGACGCCACTGCCTTGTTGGCCGTTTGCTGTTCGAGTATCTTTGGGCGCCTGGCCTGGATCCAGCCAGTCAGGCTGACAGTGTAAGCAGTATAGACGTCTGGTGCCCCGGGTACCCGGGTGTAAGCTAGGGCTCTGGCCATGAAGCATTACACAGATGCGAGGGGAGACTGACTGTGTGTCCTCTGCCTACTGTGCACCAGGTGCTGTCTGTTGCCTTCTCATGTGTTATGTCAGTTAGCCATCATTACTCAGTAAATAGTACCTGCCCTTATTTACAATGAGAAAGCTGAGACTCTGAGAAATCACTTCAAAAGAGATTAAGTAGTTGAAAAAGCAATAAGAAAGAATGAGGGGGCGAGAGAAAGAAGCATGTGCTGTGTTGGAAGCTTCGTGGAAGGAGGAAAGTCATAATTCAGACAGGAGGGACTCCAGCCCTCCCTCACCAGCAGGAGAGGCCACAGGCCAGGCAGTGTTTACTTTCTGAAAAGCGTGTTTCCCTCTCTTGGACTCTTGTTCTGTTTGGCAGCCCTGATTCCAGCATCCTTCATATGTTCCCTTGGAGGCTAACATTCTCTCTGGGCACTTTTACCAACAAAGGCCACAAAACTGTGTCCTTCCTCACTCAACCATCTATCCTCTTTTTCCCATCAACATCTGCAGGGAGCAAACTCAGAGGTCATCTGCTTGCTTCATAGAGGGAGCCGTTAAATCAATTATCGAGTCATCACTAAGGGCTATTGTGTCTGGTCAGGTACCTGTGGGGGTTCAAAAGGATAGAAGATGCAGTTTTTGTTCCATCCTGATAAGCATCTAACAAAATGTTAGACGTGATCATAAACAAGCCATATCTTTTCAGTTCCCCAGACCTTTGTATAGGCTGATGCCTCCTCTGAGAAAGTATGTGGCATACCACTCTCCATAGATGTACATGTCAATTCATCCTTTAAGGTCAAATTCAAATAGCACCTCCACTGAGAAACTTTCTTGCCATCCCTGCTTATGCTGAAACAGACTCCTGTTTGCTCCATGCTCCCAACACACTGTAACTCTCTGGAAGCACAGAGCACATTGTACCTTCATTACCATGGAAGTATGTGCCACCTCCACTAGACAGACTACTCCTTCAAAACATGAATATACCGAGCTCTGACCTGATACAAAAAAGGGGATTAAATAAGGCTTATTGAATCAATGAATTAAAAAAGCAATGCAGGAAAAAGTATCAATATAGAGGTTTGTATATGCAGAGAAAGGAAGGCTGCACCCATTGTTGACAGTTGTTGTGGCAGCCCTGGATAGTGACATGATTAAAAGTAAAGCAAGGGGCAGGGAGACAACAAAAAAAAGCAATGCAAAGACTCTGAAGCCAGACTGTCAAGTTCAAACCCAGCTCCACCACTTGGTAGATGAGTTACTTAATTGCTCTGAGCCACAATTTCCTCATCTGAAAAATGGGGATCATAATAATAGCTGGACTCAAAGAGTTGATGAAAATAAAATAAATTAATATACAGAAAGCACACAAAATGGAGCCTGGCACTGCCCACGTGCTCTACATGTTAGCTATGTTTTTCTCATAGGGAATAGAGGTGGGAGAGAGGCTTTCCCTTTATCTCCTATAGTGTTTAAATTTTTATTCTAAATAATTAGACGATAAAACAAAAAAATAAAAATAAGACAGAACCTCTGCTTCCAGCAAAACAGCAGACTATTGGGTTGCCGGAAAAGTCATGACGTATTTTTTCTATGTTTTTCATTGCAAAAATGCATCATGACATTTCCAATAACCCAACAGACACCCAAATTGATGCTCTCGAAATTAACTAAAAAATTCTGGATAACACACACCACACACACACCACACACAACTTGTTAAATGAATTATCTTGCAAGAAAGTGAGAAATGCTCATGTCAAAATTTAAATGAAGACTGGATCTCTAAGTATTGGACAGAGCAGTGAAGCTAGGCTTTGTCTTGTGGACAGTTGCCTTGACTTTGACTCAGAGGGTACAGGGACAACACACAAAGCCTAGGACCTGCCCAATGTGGTTGTCTAATGGGATACCTTCTCTGATAGTTGAGAAGGAAAGGGCTATACTTTCAGTGTGAAAAAGAGCTATAAATAGATGTCTACCCCACCAGGGACTACAAGGAAAATTGCCCATATCCAACCTTGGTGCTGTGTCAACAAGGGGGGAAAAAAAACAAAAACAAACTCTCTTGAAAGCTTGCAACAGAAAAGGAGTCCTCACATGGGCATACAGGCCAGATTCGTATCAGTTAATTCGTCCAAAAGAACGTCACTCTAAATTCTAGTTCACAGTTGTCCTATCCTGGAAGTGCTCCCAGGTTCTTGGCAGAAACTATTACATATCTTCTCTGAAGGAACCCACCTTCCACCCAGGCATCAATGTATTCTCACAGATAAAGTTCCAAAGAAAATAAGGGGGATGAAGTCAAAATGAAATAGGTCATGAAATGAATCATAGTGAGAACGTGCAGAAACCAACCCACAGAGACCTCAGCTTTTAGAGTTAATAGAAGCACAGAATATACGCTATGTTTATTATGTACAAATAAATTAAAAAGAAGTTTGAAAATATGAGGAGCAAGTGAAAAACATAAATAATGGCCAATCGTGTTAGAAAATAAACAAATCAAAATTATAAAATTGAAAAATAATAAGAGTTGAAATGTAAGTCACTGGATCAAGTGGTAGATTAAAAATGTTGAAGCAAGAATCAGTGAACTGAAAGACTGATCAAAAAAATTATCCAGAATGCAGCACAAAGACATAAAAAAATGTATTTGAGACAAAACTAAGTTGTCTGAGTTGATTAAATAAGTTGTTTCCATGTTTTTTTAATGTTTTACCAAATTTACTTCCTGTAAAATTGTAGTTCTACCCAATTTCATACCAGTCCATTCTGATACAGAGTATAAATTATTTACTAAAAAAATTGGAGATCTATCAAACAGTTCTTCAAGTCACAATATTCCTAAAAGCAGTTTAAGAATTTCAAAATTAATTTGTATATACCATAAAGCTTTCATGGTTTACCTTGTACAGTTCCTCTCTTGCTTTTATAAGGATAAATTTGAATGCCTTTTTGTTTGCCAGATTTGTATTCAAAAGTTGCAATTTTCTAAAAGCTTCCAAAGCTAAAAGTTTGGGATACTCTACTGAAAATATTTTCATTAAAGATTTTTCAACTAATATAAAATAAGATGCATCCAAAACTTAGAGCACTCAGTTCAGCATCATTATTTAAATGAACTCACAACACAGTTTGTCAAAGGTGCAAACACTTGTAATATCTTACTGAAGTTTACTTCTGTATTTGTCATCAACTTTATCACCTAAAAAGAAAATTTAGTTCATTTACTCTGTACCTACAAAAAATTTTGTAAGTTTCAACAACTATAGCTTCTCTTCCAGTTGGTAAAATATCACAACTTGTTTGGATACAGTGGCAAATTGTAGGTGTCACAACCTGTTCTAAGAATATTTCTATTCCATAGTTTTCTTAATTTTGTAAGGATATTATTTTTACCTCATTGTATTCATATTAGTACCAAAACAAAACAATGTGTCTTCACTATTGGAGTTTAAAATGAGTATATGATAACATTCACAGCAATGTCAGGAGTTCCACCTTCCAAAAACTTTGAATCATGAATTGGAATGAAAAAGAATTGAACCATTATTGGAATTAACTGGTTTCCTATTTGAAAAATCTGATGACACTGATATAAAATTAGAATCGTTTAGCTATTTGCCAAGTTCTTCTTCTACTAACTGAGCCAACATATTTATAGCTATCATTTGAACTTTTGTCCATGCAAAGAAAAATTGGAACTGAAAAAGAGTGAAATTAATTTAGAACAGTCATTTAATCAAAATGAAACGTCATGCTTCACAGAATGATGGGCAAAGACACCTTTTGCTGCATATGTAAATCAATGTCTTTGGGCCCAGTCATAAAATAACCACTAACTTTTTGGCATAAATGTTGCTACTTCTTCAGCAGATTTGTGTCTTCTGGTTCACATGGGTTCAGTGATAACACTTGGGCCCCATAGAAGGTAAATGTGTAAAATCTCTTTGTGCAGGTTTCACGTTTATTATTAACTTTCTTGAGAAGTAGAAAACTAGCCCTTATTTTTTTATTATTAAATATACACTTTTAGGTCCGGCCAAGTGGCTCAGTTGGTTAACAGTTAGCTTAAGAGTGCGAGCTCTGAGTAACAGGGCCGCCGGTTGGATTCCCACATGGGCCAGTGATGCTGCGCCCAAGCTGAGTTGCCACTGAGCTGCCAACAGGTGGCAGGATGGCTCAGCTGGTAAAAACACGTGCTCCTAACACAAGACTGCCTGTTTGATGGTGGGCTATGCCCCCCGCAACTAAGACTGAACTTGGCGCCTTGAGCTGAGTTGCCACCCATGTGACTCAGTGGATAGAGAATGCGCTCTTAACAACAAGGCTGCTGGTTTGACTCCAACATGGGATGGTGGCTACGCCCACCCACAACTAAGATTGTAACACAGCACCTTGAGCTTAGAGGCCATGAGATACCGATGGGCAGCCAGATGACGACTGGCACCCTCCACAACTAAGAACAACAACTTGGCTGGTCCCCCTCCCCAATTCCCCAACACTGTTCCCTTCCCCCAGCCCCCCAATTCCCCAATAAAATATTTTATAAAATACACTTTTGTTTATTTATAACTTATCACTGTCAAAAGATTTTTTAACTAAGAACGCACTATCAATCAATCAGTCAATAAAGTAAATAGCTGTGGATTTGCACTATACAAGCAAAAGGCAAAATCACTGTAGCAAGGATGTCCAGATTACTCTATTCTCTATAGTAGGATTGCTCCCCCTCCATCCTGCTCATGTGAGTGATCATTTTCCAGGCTTCCCACCAACCCTGTCTCCCATGGCCTAGTGACCCGGAGCATTATAAGGCTGCAGGCAGAGGACACAGCATAACTAACTGGTAATCAGGTGGTTGACAAGGCCAGTATCATCCAACAGTAGTCCCACCACTGTTGGGTGGGACTGAGTTCCAGTACACCTCATTTTAACAGTGACTGTCCCCCTGGTGTACTTGAGGGAGAGGTATTACCAGGGCCAGGATTAAAAAGAAGCAAGTAAGGCATTCGCTTAGGTGCAAAATTTAAGGATGCAAAAATATTCAGCAATCAAAACAAATAATATTTTAATACAATATTTTTTAAATATCAAAATTCAAAAAAATCTATGCTGAGCAAACTATCAAAATTTTTAACAAAGACAGGATCCAACACTGCACTTGTACAATGCTGACCTTGAATTCCTCCCTCACCGTACCCCAATCCCAGCCCATGTATGGATCCTGCCTTTATGGGGTGAATGAATGAGACCTATGAGAGAAGGGAGGCTGCCTTGAGGAGGAGAAGGCGGGAACATGCCACTGTCTGAAATCCCCACCCATCCCACCCGTTTGTCTCAGATGCCCCTGCTTTACATTTTCTGTTATGGACATTAAAAGTCAAGCCTATGGTCATCTGAGAACATGCCTGTCCCTCTGGGGAAGGGGACAGCAGAGAATACAGGAAAGCCTAAACACACCTGTGTGTGACCATGACGATCTCTATATAGCCCACTAAAATGGGTGTTTCAGCCCTACAAGAAATGTGTCTTTGATGTCACTCACACAAACTTTAAAACTGGCCAGAAGAAAACATTATAAAGTAATATTGAATGCCAACTATAGTTGAAAAATAATAAGAATAATAAAAGAAAACATTAATTAACAGTATCAAGGCCACGCTGAAAGATGAAAATTCAACCCCATCTCAGATTATGGCCAACTACATTTTCCTACCTAGCTCACCAGAGAGGATTATTTAATACTCCAGTGACAGGGAAACCTAAAATCACAGTGCTGACAAAGCCCTAAATGTACTTCCTCTAATTATTAAGTTGCCACTAAAACCATAAAGTTCAGTCAATGCAATTCTTTGTTTTCCCTGGTTAGTAATTAAAATCTCAAAGAAGCTGCATTTCCACACTTCTCACTTTGCTTTTGACTCTGCCCCCCTGGAGCTAATGTAACCCCATTAGCACTTCCCAAATCAAATTTTTTATAAACTTGAGTTCCTCATGTGTCTACACTTTGGGTTTAGATCCAAATGCCAAAAACGGGAATGTCACCAAGGACTCGAGTTTGACAGTGGCATTATCCTGTGGCACAGGGGACAGTTATCACTGTGTGTATCTGTCCCATACATGCCAGCAAAGGCTCAGGACTGGTGTCTTAAATGCAAGTATGAAGGCCCTTTACAGGAAGAAAGCCGTGGCTAGAGATCT
>NW_017731903.1:1280410-1281734 GCF_001890085.2 Hipposideros armiger | reverse complement strand
TCTCTGGCAGCCTGATGATTAATGGGTAAACTGGAAAGACGTTTCATTGACTGCCTTCTAGTCCCGTGAGCACAATGCAGTCAATAAATATTTATGGAATGTATTTTCCCAGGGCTTGCAGCACTTGCTCAGTGATAACTTATAATCTAATAAGCAAGAATTGTTCAGGGTGGTTACAAATAAATATAGAAATCTATGTTCCTGGTACCCAAGCCAGGAATGGGCAGTAGAAAAGAAAATACACTTCCATCTACAGATAAGCTATCTGAACGGTACTAGCTTTGAGGTAAGAAAGAAGCATGTCACACAAGGCCCAGCAGTGAGGATTACAAGAGATAGAAAGAAGAAAGGAAAACATAAAGAAGGGAAGATTTATAAATGGCTATATCTTGAACAAATAAAAATGTATACATTTTTAAAGCCAATTGTTTTTATTCTTTCTGGCTTTATGTGGATAATACTTTCATCTGTCACTGAAATGGCTCCTACACCCAAGTAACAGCAGAGAGTTAACTGAAATGGACTCCCAAATTGCAGCTTTTGCAATAGAGATAAAATATGGCTTTCTGCCACCTATTTGGAGCTACAGCACCAATATACTGATGCAGTCCCCCTTAAGCCCCAGTCACATTAGATTCCAAATGGTGTATCACCAACTTGGGCATGGGGATAGATGTTAGGGTATGTTTATTTAAGATTCATCATTCATCCTGAGTTAAAAGCAAATTAAAATATCGCATTTGAGATATTTTAAAATGGGTAGTGTTGTTACCACATTCTCCCTCGTGTGTCCTCTTTAATTTCCTGAGAATGCACAGCCACAGTGAGAGCAAGAGGCTGGGCGGAGCTGGAAAGGAAAGGCACCTTCATGGCTGTATGTCCAGCTCTGTATGGGAAAGATCTTGTCTCTGGGAAATGATCCAATAAGAAACCCTACAATTTTAATGCAAACACTCAGAGATCCTGGCCATGACCATCCATGCCCAGCCCTTTGCCAAAATGGAAAGAAGAAAAAGACAGTGGTTGCCCAAGTCCACCTCTGTTGGCTCTAATGTTGAGGTTCCCCCATCCACCATAACCCCATGATTGATGAGGAAATCAATGCTCTATTGCTGTCAGAAAGAGACAAGAAAGAGACAGATCCAGCAGGGAAATCAAGACTTCCCAGGGTTCTTTTCAGGAGACCACCCCAGAAACGGAAGGTCATCAAGTCTATAGTATACTGGACCTCATTTGGAAGTACCTGTGGCCCCTTGGGGTATCCTAAAGAAGACAAACAATGCTTGATTCATGACATCTTAAGAGTTGTTTTTGCCCTTTTGAT
>NW_017731903.1:1278701-1279893 GCF_001890085.2 Hipposideros armiger | reverse complement strand
CTGGTACTCTTTTAAGGCCACTAACAGGGCTGTGAATCTGCACTGGGCTTGGAGACCAAGAACTTGTGCTTTATAAAATTGTGGATAACATAGCAGTGAGAAAGTGAGGGGCTCTGCCATTACTAAGAAATGCTTTGGTAGTATGTGAACATTGGGTCATCTCTGTTGGCTGCTCGAGGGCCTCTTTGCCTATAGTTTTGTGAGCTTGAGCTTAGTTGAATAGACAAAGTTGCTGGTCAAGTGATCTGGCCAAATGAGATCCTTGGATTTTGAAAATTAAAGAAATGTCCTGAAAGAAAACTCCACCTGATGGATGTCAGTGATCTCAGGTAGAAAGACTGTGTGCTCCCTGACATGGGAATAAGAGGGGAAAAGATGGAGCAAACTCTTTTTTCAGAGGAAGAGCTACAGGGTAATACCAGAAAGACTGAATTCTGCACAGTTCCCAACATACTGGTCAATGCAGAAGTTAGTCAACTAATGCTTACTGAGAATTTATTAAAGGATTTAATGTCAAGAGATAGGAAATTCTGACAACCCAGGTCCACTGAGGTCACTTCTGTAGGATGATCCTGGATGTCTGTATAACAGAAAACACTGAGCAATAAATAGTCTCACATAATAGTCTCACATATGTTCAGATTGGAAGAAATAAAGTTATAATACATATGTATTTCTCCTGCTGCATTTATTTTCAGACAACAACTATTTATGGAGCCCCTGCTATGTGCCCAGAAATTTGCATATTTATTTACTCAATTAAGCTTTCATTGAGTATTTACGACATGCTAGGCTGAGGGAGGCCAAGGATACCAATGTGAATAAGTCACAGCAACCGCCATCCCCAAAGTATCTGTGGAGGATGAAGAGAGAAGAGATAGATATGCAAATAGACGAAGTGAAGTGTGGTCACCGCAAGGCTAGAGATCTTCACAGCAATAAGGCAGGGCACCTAACCCAGCCAAGGACATGATGACTAGGCCAAGCCATGAAAAGAAGTAGGAGCCAGCCAGGAGGAGGTGCAGGGGGAAAAACATCCCGGGCTGAGTGACCACTGCTCTCAGACAAGAGGCGAGATTCTGGGTTATGACTGGTGACTCACCACCCTACTGACTGCCTGTGGGCTGTAAGATTCATCCACCCAGCGAGTTTCAGTCTAACATGCCTGTCCCTCTGGGGAAGGGGACAGCAG
>NW_017731903.1:1274268-1276675 GCF_001890085.2 Hipposideros armiger | reverse complement strand
GAAGTACCTGTGGCCCCTTGGGGTATCCTAAAGAAGACAAACAATGCTTGATTCATGACATCTTAAGAGTTGTTTTTGCCCTTTTGATGTTCCATGGGTGGCAGTTGAGTCATAGGCTATATAGCCACTAACTCAACCAGGGAAGCTTGCCCAGAGATTTACAAATTACTACTCACCTCCACCACAATATCTTTTTCAAGTCTCACCCTAATTCCACTCTCTCTTAACTTTGAGACCACCTACCCACTTTTCCAAAGAGATAGAAGGAAAAGACCCTGGGGTTTCCTACCTGGAGGTTATCATCACATCTCATAATATGTAAATGCTGACCTGAAGCATCCTACTATCCAGCATCCATACACCAAACACCTTCAGTGGCATTGCTCTTAGAGACCAGAGAAGGCAAACCTATGTTCCTAGCAAGAAAACGTGGGAAAGGTATTCTAAAGTTTAGGATTCTAAAAGAATGCTCAGGAAAGCCTTCATGAAAACTGAGCCATCCAGCTTCCTGGACAGTAAGTCAGATCTAATCATAACAGAGCAGAGAGGGAGGCTCTGAACGCTTCCTGCCCTCCAAGCCAGATACTTGGCAGGATCACCCCAAATCCAACTAAGCATACCTCCTTATTCTCCTGCAATAGCCCACCTGCCCTTCCAAGGCTTGCTGACCTCTGCAGCTGCCCTAAGCCTCTAAGGTACTTATCAGATTACCACCGGAGGTCACACACCCTACAGTCATGTTGTGGCTGCTTATTTATGCACCTTTTCTCCCTGGAGAAGTTAGAAGCTCAGAGCCCAGAAGGAAATGCTGTGTTCTACATGCAGCAGGTGACTGTTGTGAATTTGTTGAGTGCATACTGAATGAAATGGCTTTACTTGTAACCCAGGCCCCAGTTCTGGCCTAGAGAGTCTAGGAATCCAAAGAGTGTAGAGAAAGAATTATGTGGAATTATGTGGAGGCAGCTGACATCTGTGTTGCTGTCTGCTCATTTCTGAAGTCTCCACCGACCGATCATTCTGTCCCCATGGAAGCCAGAAATACCTGCGTGTCAGAGAATCAACTGTGTGATTCTGAGGTTTTTCTCATATAATAAACCCCAAAGGTGGTTTAAGACATACTTGCTACTCTGAAAAGAAATGTACATTTAAGGGATGGATCTATAACTTTGCAAGAAAAATACACTAAGGGATATGCCTTTTTAAATGAAGGAGGCAGGATTGATGTGATTATAACTGATATGAAATGCTGATTTAAACATTTATTATTCCTTAAAGTTCTGCTATACCTCAGAGGCTGCACACAAATTCAAATGTGTGGGCACATTCATTCAGAGGACACCATCAAGTGCGTGGTACCAGATGGGAGGAGATGGAGGCAGGCTCCAGGCTCTAAGACCTCATTCGCTTTGCTTCTCCCACCCCCTTCCTGCAAGGAGGTTTCCTGTACTCTGGCCTTTGATACGTTCCAGTGAGTCTGTCTCAGCAAGTGGAGATTTTCTCCTCATGAAGCATGTGTTGTTAGCTCCACACTGACTTCTAGACTTTCAAAGAATTGATGAGGATTTCTCCAAGAGCCGTTGATTTTTTGTTGGCTTGAGGCCACTGCTTTCTCACACATATGCATTCACCTCCCTTCAAATTTTATGGGCCTGTGTAGGATTGCTAGCTTTTTAAATTGCCACATGAGGACTTTAAAAGCTCCTATTTCTATCACGATTACTCCTTAATCCAGTAAGGATAAAGATAATCTCTATATTGAAGACATTTACCACATTTTTTTTCTAATTTCACTCTAAGCCATTGGCCTCTACTTGGACATTGTGTCTCCAGCATGAGCATTCCTATGATAAAAACTTTTCCTGGAATGTTGCTTAGATGGGTTCTGAAATATTTAAAAATCTAGCTGATTATTTCTTATGGATTTTAGCATTTTATGTCAAAAGTCATAAAGCTTAAGAAAGGCATAGGAAAAAGTTATCAGAGCATAGTTGTAAAAATCAAGAGAAGTCAAGAATTTATGGGATTTTTCACTGGCAGGAACAATGTATAATCATTAGTGTAGATTTTGGTGAATAAATGGGAACTTTGTCCTTTCTCCTATGTTCCAGGTACATGGCCATCATCCATCCCCTCCAGCCCCGGCTGTCAGCCACAGCTACCAAGGCGGTCATCTGTGTCATCTGGGTCCTGGCTCTCCTGCTGTCCTTCCCCCTGGGCTATTACTCAACCACGGTGACCTATCCCGAGAGGGTGGTGTGCATGACCCGATGGCCGAAGCATCCCAAAAAAGCTTATGAGAAAGCGTAAGTAGAGACAACTCCCTGGTGCCTTCCTTGATCCTTCTCATTTCTTCCTTCTTTCCACATTCTTATGTTAGCTAGGATTTAATGTATATCCATAAGCATTC
>NW_017731903.1:1271328-1273163 GCF_001890085.2 Hipposideros armiger | reverse complement strand
TCCTCACCTTGTAAACTATTAAATGCCATACAAAAGGTAAGATATTGTTATTGAACCAAACTCATCAGATAGCTGAATAATCATGATAGGCCTTTAAACTTATTAAAAGGTCAAACGAGACACTATACTTGTCTGCCCTCCAAGGTTTGTGGGTCTGAAAGCCTTTTGCACACAGTTATATCGCTGCATCTGTTCCATGGAGCATGGAATGTGGCTTGCCAGAAGGCAATACATAAAACTCAGACTTTGCCTTCCAGACATAAACAGTGGGATTTAATCGATCAAGCAGCAGGGGTATTAATGTTCAGCCTAGAAGGAGACATTGAAAATTATTCTTTCAAATGAAACTACAAGCTTGAGCAGGGTCTCAGTGGGAGAAGAACATAGCTTTACAAGCCATACAGGACCCATGAACATGTTCAAGCCAGGAGATTCCCTCAAAAGAGGGGAAAAAACCCAACCCTCTGAATTCAAGCTTATTACATGAACTGCTTCAGAAACTGCCATCGACGTCATGGACTGTAGCTCACTTCTTAGTCATTATGATCCTTTCAAAGTCTGATCTCTTTTCCACAAATTTTGTTTCAAATATACATAGTCCTTTTATCTTCCAACAAATTCAAAGTTTAACTTGAAATAAAGTTTTATTTTCCTGCAGATCTCTAAGGTCTTGTCCAAGAAATTAGTGTTTTACTTTTGCACATTTTTTTCTGTCTTATGCTTATTTATGACTAGAAAGCCCCTTTGAAACTCAACACAGCATGTTGGATTATCTTTCTCTCTACTTTGAGAATTTAGGGTAGCTGCCACTGGGTGCATGGTTAGGTATACCATCATTGTTTATTTCATGATTTTATCCTAAAACTTGAGTTTGGATTAATACTATCTGATTTTATCCATTCAAGATGTATAAAATGCTTATGGATGAATTAGTAAATTGAAAGAATTCACATTTGACATTCACATACTGGCTGTGATACAAANTGGTCTAGAACTTTATGTAAGAGGAATCATGAATATATACTATTTTCTTGCCGGCTTTTTTCGCTCAGCATAACGTTCTTTGATATTTGTTCATGTTGTTGTTGTTGTTGTTTTGTGTGTGTGTGTGTGTGTGTGTGTGTGTTCATAGTTCATTCTTTTTACTGTTGAGCAGTATACCATGACATGAATACAGTAAGTCCCTGACTTACGAACATTCAAGTTGCGAACTTTCACAGATACGAACAGACCTCACATTACGAACATTCGTGGATGCGAACAAATCGCAAAAGTAGCTCACGTGTCTGCCGGACATTGTCACAGTTGTGCTGTGTGCTTACTGTACAATGCGATAGTGTACAGGAGTACAGTGTTCAATCAGAGCCCAAGATGTCCCAAAACAAAAGGAAAAGCAGTGGTGATGTGGAGGGGACTGCTAGGAAGCGCAAAGCAATAACCCTGAAAACAAAAGTGAAAATAATTGAGAGATTGGACCGAGGCAAAAAGATGGTAGACGTCGCTCATTCTTATAACATGAATTGTTCAACCATTAGCTTTACATTGTATGTTTGTGTCAAAGGTGTATAAGACACACTTTGTGGAACTTACGAACGAATCCGACTTACGAACGTTCTCCCAGAACGGAATTCATTCATAAGTTGGGGGCTTACTGTATACCATATTTTGTTTATCCATTCACCTGTTGGTGGGCATTGGGATTGTTTGCAGGTCTTAGAAATTATAAATAAAGCAGCTATGAACATTCCTTACTGGAGGCTCTGCATCTGAATAATCTTTAAACCACATGAGTCCTTTGATCATGTGTGGGGCAGGACAGCTTGGACAACCGTCAG
>NW_017731903.1:1251269-1261208 GCF_001890085.2 Hipposideros armiger | reverse complement strand
AGGAAAGTTTGTTTGGAGGCAGTATAATAATTAGCATAAGAGCATGGGCTCTGTAGTTAGGTGAGGAATCAACCTCGAGCCACATCACTCTCTAGTTGAGTCATAATGGTTATTTAAGCCTCTAAGCCTAATAGTACACTCCACATAGAGGTATTGAGAGAAGTAAATGAGACATGCTTAGTACACAGAGTCTGGTGAATAACTATCGTAGTCAGCATCATTCATTGATCTGGGTGCATAGGTAGATGACTAGCAGCAGAGAGTGTGGTAAGCTGATACGTAGGCCCAATTTGTCTGATGAATAATTTGTGCCAGCTAATTACATAAAAAGGTTTTCTGAAAACTCTTAAATTGCTGCATTTGCCCTCTGGCTGCATGGTGAACCTCCAACCCTGATTATTCATCATTTAGACTCTTTATTAATACACGGATTAAATTAAGCACTATTAAAGAAAGACAATCCAATAAAGAACAGGCAAAAGTTTTGAACATGCGCTTCACAAAAGGAAATAGCCAAATGACCAATTAATATATGAGGAGGTACACAACTTCGTTTGTCACCAGTGAAATGCAAATTAAAACCATAATGAGATCTTACTACAAACCCATTCGATTAGCAAATGTTAAGAGGTCTGACCAAACTAATCATTTAGAACTTTTGGTGCTGATCAGGAACAATGAGAACATTTCTAGACTGCTAGAAGAAGTATATATTGATAAAACCACATTGGAAAACATTTTGTAGCGTCTAGAGAAAAAGATATTATTTATACCCTATAGCCTCCCAATTTTACTCAAGGGTTACTCCCTAGGAAAACTCATGCATGTATGCACCCAAATATATCTAGCACATTGCTCATATTATCAGCATCATTCTTAATGCCCCACACTGGAAATACTCCAAATGTTCATAATCAGTAGGATGGATAACATACTGTGGTACAAGCATGTAATGGAATACTACATAGTTAATAGAAGGAACACAATGTAGCTCTGTGCAATATGAATGGCTCTTCTAAACAAGGTGCTAAAACAAGCAAAATGAAAGTAGATCTTTAAGAATGCATAGAAGGTGGTAAAACTGTAAATGCAAGCAAAGAAGTCAGCATGAAAATGAGGACCGTGATTATCTCTCATGGGAGGGAAAGGGATGTGACCAAGAAGGGACACTTAGTGGGGCTTCTGAGGAGGTGGCTTTATATTTCTTGAGCTCAGTGGTAGTAGCATGAGTGTTTGCCTAAAAATAACTCATTATACCACGTAATTTCCTTTATTCACTTTTTCTGGAATGTATGATTCATATTTTTTAACTTAAAATTAAATGCTATTTAAAGAATTTTGTTTTTACAAGCTCTCAGGAAACTACGTTCATTGGATAACCCCAAAAGTTTTTCCCTAAGAAATTATTTTCCTAGGTGCGAGATTTTGTCTGGAATGACATTATTCATAAATACTTACCTCTGAATAAGACCAAGTGTGAATGGGCCCAGCCTGTTCTCATGTTTACTTGACCTCTTGCATTTTGCCTTGCTGACTTGTATCCTTAACCCCACCTGGAATTTTCCTGACTCTTCTAAGGGGGCATAGGACAAATGTTTGTCCCTGGAGGGATGTGACAAATGTTAACCAGAGACAAAGGTCCAGCCAGACAGTCTCCATAGCCCTCCTCCCTTGTTGTTATATTCATAAGCATGTACCTCTGGGTTACAAAATGCTACAGGTAAACTTGGTTCACCTTCCTGCAAAATCATTTAAAACATTATTTTGGGCCAGCCGAGTGGCTCAGTTGGTTTAGAGTTTGCTTAAGAACGTGAGCTCTGAGCAACAGGACTGCTGGTTTGATTCCCACATGCGCCAGTGACACTGCACCTGAGCTGAGCTGCCGCTGAACTGCCAACAGGTAGCAGGATGGCTCAGCTGGTGAGAGCACGTGCTCCTAACAACAAGACTGTCTGTTTGATGGTGGGCTACGCCCGCCCACAACTAAGACTGAACTCGGCACCTTGAGCTGAGCTGCCACTCAGATGGCTCAGTGGATAAAGCATGAGCTCTTAACAACAAGGCTGCTGGTTCGACTCCCACAAGGGATGGTGGCTACGCCCACCCACAACTAAGATTGAACACAGCACCTTGAGTTTAGAGGCCACAAGCTGCCAACGGGCAACCAGATGGTGACTGGTGCCCTCCACAACTAAGATTGAAGAACGACAACTTGGCTGGTCCCCCTCCCCAAGTGCCCAACACTGTTCCCCTCCCCCCAATTCCCCAATTTAAAAAAAAATGAAAAAAACACATTATTTTGCATTTAAAACTGTGAGATAATTATAGAGTATAGTGAAAATTCCGATAATTTCTTTAATCACCCATAGATTAAAGATTAAACCCATAGATTTCCATCACTTATGAAAGTTTCTAACATTTTGATGAATATCCTTCCAGTTTTTTATTCCATCTCCAGGGAAATATTGTTTTTACCTTCTTTTGAAGTGTATTATATACATACAAATCAACACTAACATAGATTATTTCCCTCTTTGTAACATAAAACATTGTGTATTATGCACACTGCTCTGTACCCTGTTTTTTTTTAACTTAATACATCTTAGAGATCTTTCCTTATCAGTTCATAAAGAGCTTCTCTATTCTTTTTTTCAGCTACCCAGTACTCCATGTTATAAACATACAATATTATTTAGCCAGTCTCTTTGGGTGAACTTTGGATTGTGTCCAGCCTTTTGAATAATCTCTACATATATCATAAAAGGCTATCTGTAACATGAAACTCCCAAAAATGGAACTGCTGAGTTAAAGATATATACCACTTTAATTTTGATATTTGCCCTCCATATGGGGTGGTACTAGTTCACATTCCCACCAGCAATGTGTGAGAGTCCCTATTTCTCCACAGCCTCATCAACAGAGTATATTGTCAAACTTTTAGATTTTGGCCCATTACAGTTAAAATTTGCATTCCTCTCATTAAGAGTGCAGTTGAACATCCTTTCATAATTTGAGTCATTTATATATACATCTTATAAACTGCTTATTTCATTTACCAATTATAAACGATTTCCTATGTCATTAAATATGTTTCTACAACTTGATGTGAATATATATATACATATGTGTATATAGATAATAATTTTGTTAACTAGTCCTGTCCTTTGAAAAATGATTGCTCTCGTTTCAGGTTTCTCTTAGATGACTAGTAAGATAAAACACCAAACTTCATAGTGGGCTCCTTCTAGCTACATCCCTAGATTCCTGAGGGGACTGGTTCACTGTCCTCTGCCATCCCCTGTTTATGTTTAAAATCCACAGTTATAGAAAATTATGTTAACATTATACAGTTCATGAAAGTGGACACTAGGGCCCATAATTAATACAATGTTATCACATTTTGTAATTGAATCCTGCCATAATTAGCAACCTGGCAGCTTAGCCATGGCTGCTGTTGCAAAACTGTGACCCTACTCAGGAAGTCCTATAACGGTGGAGTTGATTGACTAGTGAGGAAAACAGATTTATGGGTACCCAAGATTGACTCTTGCTGTAGAAAAAAAAGCACAGTGAAAGAAAGATGCAAGTATAAAGAAGAAACATTTGGCCTTGCAAAATGCACAAACCTCACTGTTCTATTAAAACTAGAAGTGTGCAGTAGCTTTCAAAGTTATTCATATTCAAGCCCACTCTTGAGGATGCTGTACAGGCTATCAGGTTACAGTGGTCCCAGAAGGTTCTAGGGCAATGCCCCTGAGGACAAGGAAGATGAACGAGCCAACATTTATTTATCAGAGAGCTCACCACCAGGGCCAAGAAAAAAAAGTCTGTAATGAGGATGAAAAATGAGAAAGACATCCAAAAGAATGAGATCTAAACAGCCTGGGAAAATTCAACTTTCTGAATCATTTATTAATATTGGTCATATGTCATTTTCTGTTAATTAAACTATGTACATAACTTTGTGATAGATTTTAGCATGAAGTAAGACATGTCTATTTACTAATACCCTGGGAAAGGAGGCTACGTCAGAAAACAGCATCACTCATGAACAAGAGATTTTGTGGAAGCATACATGAATGTGGATATATTAACCCTAATATCATTCTCTATAAGTGCCAATTGTAACAGAAGACTATAAAAATATGCCATGGTCATTATTTATGGCATTTTCATCTTTTGTATATTATGACCCATCATCAGAAATTAGCTGAAATTTTTTATTTATACATATTCTTTACTTTCATTAATAATGATGAAAATTAAAAATCAATTAACTGACAGAGAAGAAGGGAGGGGGGGAATATTAGAAAATGTACCTGTAACACTACTTCTCAAATTTTCCATGTTCTTGATTATTTTACAAATGAAAAAAGTAAAGAAGTGTGGGTCCTTTGCCAGGCTGCTCCAGGCCTTTGCCAAAGGGGTGTCGGTATATTTGTGTTCCCAGGATTGATTGTTCATGCTGCTGTTGTAATTAATCTCCTCCCCTGACACTCACTGCATTTGTAGATACAGCCCAGGGCCCCTGGTACTGTCATCACTGTTGATGAAAAACAGTTAAACCAAGACTGTAAAGTGCTGTTGACACTTCTGGGAAAGGTGGTAGCATAAAACAAGCCCTTAACCCTGGCTCCCAGAAAGAAATTGAGAGGAGAACATAGTAAAAAAAAAAAAGAAGAAGAAGAAGAAGAGGAGGAGGAGGAGGAGGAGGAAAGAGAAAGAACAGAAAGGAATGAAAGAATGAAGAGCGTGTATTAATGCAGAAACTAGGAAGATTGCCAAACAAATGCCTGAAATTTCACTCTGTTTTCGGTAGCTATTGTGTAGATAGAGCCAGAAGAGGAGGCAGCCACCAAGGGCTGTCAGGAGCAATACTTACTAATGATCCTAATGAGGAGGTAAAAGTATAAGCCTGAGGAAGTGGGGCCACCCCATCTGGGATTCCTCTGGGCTGCCATGATCAACTTCCAGAGGCAGCTGCCCTTAAGACTTTAGAGGAAGAGAAAGTACAACCAAGCCCAGAGCATAATTGAGAGTAAAATAAGATGGGTGACTTTCCAACAAAGCTGTAAACAAATTGATGCAATTTGAGGCAGGAGGAATGAAAATACTGTTCAAGAATTACATTTACAAAAGGCACTGGGGTCAAAATTTGTGCAAAGAAATTCTCTCAAACATCCTATAAGTGCTTCAAAGTTCAGAACCATATGGAGAACTTGGTAATTTATTACACACATTAAGCAAGACCTAAGTGTAAAGCTGACAAAGAGAGCCTCCAACACAAACCTTCAGTCCAATTCCATTTACAAATATAAGTTCAAACATCCTAATTAACAGATTCACGAAAAATAATTCAGAATTATATTAAAATAGCATTACTTTGTTTTTGAGCATGACTCTTTGTGGCAAATAAGGTTAGTAAGTTATCAGGAAATCTGTTATTATATTTCATCAAATTAATCGGTCAAAGGGAAGTATCATATACTCATCTCAATAAATGCCAAAAATAAATTTGTTAAAATATAATATCTATTAAAGAATAAAGTAGCTTATATCAGCAGCAATCTTTGAGAAAATCAAATGAATAACAAATTCCCTTTACAACAGAAACAAACAAACAAAAAGAAAACCACTTAAAATAATTAAGAAAGAGTGAGGAATTATATTATGAAAATGAAAAATATTTTGCAATTTTAGACTTCACTGAATGGCAAAAGAGAATATTTGTGAAACATATTTCACATGATTTAAAACCTGGAAAGTATCTAAGGGTATAAACAATCTCCCTTCTATCTTTATAGAATTTCATGAAGCTATCAGTTCTTCTCAAACTGTTCCCACAAATATGTTTAGGTGGTTGATAAAGAAAATCATTTGAAAGAATAAGTGAATTCAAATAGCTCAATAAAAGACTGAGCAAGGAAAATTAATTTTGGTATCAGCCAAATAATGAAAAAGAACAGTAAGGAGTGACTTGCTATTCCAAATATTAAAATACTCAGTGCTGGTGGTAGACTTGATCAATAAAAAACAGAATAAAAATCAGAGAGAAAGAGAAATCCAGGACTATACATTTTTATATTTAGTACATGCTATAGATAACATGTTAAATCCATAAGGATTATTCAACAAGTTTTTCAGAAATCTGATAACCCAAAATTCTATAGCATTCCGCACTCAAATAGTTTATAGGTAATTGCATAACCAACCACTACCCCGACTTGGAGAGCCACAACATACGTTGGTGTATTGAAGCCTCTGAGATGCTTTCCATTTTAAAAAAAATACTTTTCTATGCTTTCATAGGTAATATATTTATATGGTTTACAAACCAGAAAGTGTGAAAGGGTAATCAGGAAAATGTTTCTCCCTCTAACCATGGTTCTTAGCTTCTTGTGAGCCCTCCAAAGTTCCTTTATGCTTGTTTTTAAAAGTTTGACTATATAACCTTGTTGTCTACTCTCTTAACACAAAATATATAATACACCTGATTCTTGCTCTTCCCATTAACAATTTATCTCAGATAGCCTTTCCTATCAGTATAGAACAAGCATTCTCATTTTTTTCTTTATAGTTGCATAGTATTCCTTTGTATGGAAAAAAATATAACTTATTTCTCTGGCAAAATATTGATGTATATTTGGGCTGCTCCTA
This sequence comes from Hipposideros armiger, assembly GCF_001890085.2. Classification (NCBI taxonomy): domain Eukaryota; kingdom Metazoa; phylum Chordata; class Mammalia; order Chiroptera; family Hipposideridae; genus Hipposideros; species Hipposideros armiger. The sequence goes on along the minus strand of NW_017731903.1, from coordinate 1,254,551 downwards.
GTGTTTAGCTATATTGCAATGAATAGGTTCCACTCTGATATATTTTGCAATAAAGAAACCGGACAGTTTTTCTTAAACCTTGTGTTTCCCAAACATTTGATCATAGAATCCTTCTTTTGATTAACCCCTAGTAAAATCCCACAGAAATATTGCCCATAAAACATATTCTGGAGAAACTCTGGGTTAATCATTAAGACCAATATAAACCCAAATAAACTGAGATGGAGTAGAGGCTTTCGATGCATAACACCTAAGGCAAAACCAAAATATTAAAAGAGATTGCTGGTTTTGAATACAAACTCAGACATTTTTGTTAAATTCTGTGCGTCAGGAAACTGCAAATGACAAACTGAGAAAAAAAGGCAAATCAGGAGACATATCATTAATATAATTAACATAGAGGAGCTCTAACTAATCAATAAAACTAAGGCAAGGATCCAAAAACTAACAGCTCATAAAAGAATATGAATAACTATTCCAACAATGGATATAATTTTCTCTATTTGACTAGCCCTGGTAAAAACAAATATGCTAAGTAAACAAGGCTATGAGGAAGGTGGTGCTGTTTTTAGGAGGATAGTTTGACAATATCTATCAAGGTTTTTAACCATACACTTGATCTGGAGCAGCATTTATACTCTTAGAAAATCATAAGGGTAAGAATGTATTGGGTTATGGAAAAGTCATGACGTATTTTTCTGTTTTTCATTGCAAAAATGCATCATGACTTTTCTGACAACCCAATATATGCAAGACATTAATGTGAGCATTGTTTATAAGGTTATAAAATTAGAAATAAATGTCCAATCATAGGGGACCGATGAAATCAATGGTAGATCATCCACACAAAGAAAAACTATGCAGTCCTTAGAAATAACATTTGCACAAGCATGTTAATTACCATAAAAATAAATTCATGATGTTCTGCTCATTAAGTAAATTAGGCTTAGAGTAATATGTATAGAATAGTACCATTTGTGTGTTTCATGAACTGTATACATGTGGTTATAGGTCATAGGGGAAGAGTCTGGAAAGATGTGCAACAAAGTTTAGTGCTCAGCGTTCTTATTATCTTGGAAGTTGGAATAAAGGTCATTTGAATTTTTTATTTTTTGCTTATCTGCAATTTAAGTTTCTTCTAACTGAATGTAAATTATTATCTGCACTGCATTCTTAAATTCAGTAATTTGAAACTTTTAAGGCATCCACTTCTAGATAATAAAAATATTATCACTTGAAAACATTCACTAGAAAAAAAAAGATGAAATAAAAATGAATATTTTAGCACCTGAAAAATAGTATGGCTAATTGTATAGTTATTAGACCAGAATCATTTTCTCTCTAAATTATTTAGACATTTGTTCTATGGTCTTCTGGCATTGACTTTAGTGAAGAAATCTGATTTTTTCCATTTTAGATAATTTGTGATTTCTGTCTACCTGCATATAATATTTTTCTTTATTTTTCATATTAAAATACACACCATAATATGTGGATATTCAGAGGTTTGTTTTCTGTTTTTCTATCATTGCTGAGACCTTCCAATTTAAAGTCAGATCTCTAGTTCAGGAAATTTTCTTCAAAAAAAATTTTTTTTAATTGCCTTCCTTCTGTTCTGCTCTCCTTTTCAGAGTTAATGCTAGGTAAAAATTATTTTCCTCAAGTCTGCTCTCTGTGTCCCTTACTGTTTTTACTAATCTCAGGCATTTGTTTCATCTTTTTTTCTGGTTTCTGGGTGAATTCTCAAGCATTTCTGATGAAATTTCTGAGATCAGAACATGATCTGCTCTTCACCACTTCCATTGCATTTTTATTTCGTAATCACATTTTCCTTTGAAAGCAGTGTTTCCTGCCCTTTTCATAGGCACAACAGCCTCTCAAATCTTGTTTTAGCTACAAATAAAGAATTGCCTCTAGTTTCCACCTATTTCTTGAAGCAAGATCTTTCACAAAGAGGCATTTTTTTTCTTTCCAAGGTTGGTTCAACCATTGTCGGTTCTGCCAAATACTGAATTATTTTGTCTTTTTGGTCATCCTTCTAAAGTGCAGCCCAGTGTGAGGCCTCAGGATGGATTTGAAGCTGTAGGTGTCCTTCCTCAGCTCTTTCATAGCAGATGAAAGAAGAACGAAGTATGGGTTTGCTGTGGTTTTCCTCTTCCCAGCTGTCTCCCCATGGTAGGGGTGCAGCCCAGAGATATTCAGAGCCCTGCCCCCTTCCACAGAGTTCATGCCCCCAGCTGTTCAAACCAATGAAAAGCTGGCCACTGGTCCCTGAGCTAGCAGTTTCTTCCCGTGATGCCTTCTTTATATTCCAAAACTGGAAGCATGTTCGAGGTCTAGCCTCACCCATTCCCTCAAGCCCTTCCTCAGCGTCACCCCAAAGCCTTCTGCACTGGGGCAGCTCTACACTTGTTCTTTCCAAGTGGGCTGTTCTTTCTCCAGCTGGCTGGACCCTCCCTCTGACAGGTCCCAACTCAGCTGCTCAGTAATCTGAAGAAATTTGCTCTGGCCAGTTGGTGATTTTCCCACTGTGCTCATTTCCAGAGCTGAAATGGATTTTTACATTTCTTTGACAATTTCAGGGACTATTCTAGAGGAAGAAGAAATTAATGACATTGGGTTTAAAATGGAGTATTACAGCCAAAGCTTAAAATTATCCCTTTTATATTTTTCAACTAGTAACATAGCAAAGTAGTTTGTTTTTATGAGCTTATCTTTTATCTAGCCACTTTATTGATTCTAATAGTGTTCAAGGCTGAATTATTTTTCTAGAAATACAATCATATCATCTGTGAATAATAATTTTTGTCTCCATCTTTCTAATGGTTATATCTCTTGTTTCTGCTTCATGTTGTATTGCAATGACCAGAACTTTCACAACATTAAATAATAATAATTTTGTTAAGTTTTCTACTTTTTTGAGAACGCCTCTAGAAATTTACCATTAAGTAGGTATTTGGTTACTGATTTCACAATTTAGTTTAATTTGGGAAATTCTATATTAGAAGATGTTTTTTCAGTATTCATACATTTTATTATTTTAAGAAACATTCTTTCTAGTTTGATAAAGAATTGTATCCAAATATATCAGCATCTTTTGAGAAAAGCATTTTTTAATGTACCCTACTGATGCAAATCATTATAAATCCATCTTTGTGTCTCTTAGGTAAATCTTAGTTGGTCATGCTGTATTAATGCTCTTAATATACTAACTAGCTACATTAAAAGATGATTTTTATATTAGTATTTAAAAGTAATATTGGGTTGTCGGGAAAGTCATGA
>NW_017731903.1:1237172-1250088 GCF_001890085.2 Hipposideros armiger | reverse complement strand
AAATGACCTTTGAAAAACACAGACAAAATACATCACGACTTTTCCGACAACCCAATATTTGTCATTTTTTGTGCTCTTTGTCAGGTTTCGGTATCAAAATTAGGGATGATTTTGAAAACTGTGCCTGTTTTCTGGAAGAGCACTGGAATTAGCAAAGGAACTCACTCGTAAAACCAGCTAGCCCTAGAGCTCTTCACTGGAGGACTCTATGATACATGTTTTAATTCCTTTACTGCTACTTTTAGTATATCTGCTTTTTCAATTTATACTTTATGAAAAATATTTCATAGTGAGTTTCAATTTAATAATATACAATTATACATCATCTTTAATTTCTATTTGTTTTTAGTTCCTCTATTTTCATTCCAAAATACTTCCTTAAAGAGATTGTCCATTCTTCTTTTTAGTCATTAACTTTTGCTCTTATTTTTATTTTCTTCCTCCACTTTTTAAAGTGCATTTAAAATAAGATAAATACCTTTATTTCATTCTGTAAATAGTAATCTTAAACTTTTTTAAAACTCTTTTTACTATTTTTAGCTATTGACATTTTATCATGTCATTTGATATCATATTGACATGATGTCAATAACAATTCATTTTTTACTTCCTTATATAGGAATAAGAAACTTGTCAATTTCTATCTTCACCTTCCCTTCCCATCTTTTCTCTTAATAATCTGGGGCTTATAACCTGTGCTTTTTGTAATATAGATCAGTCGTTTTCAAAACTATAATCAAGGAACTCCTGGAGTTCCATGAAGTCAAAATTATTTATATGGAAATATGTATGTGTTATTTGCCTTCTCACTGTCATCCTCTCATGAGTGTACAGTGGAGTTTTCCAGAGGCTCCATAACATGTGATATCACAGCAGACTGAATGCAGAAGCAGATATGAGAACTCAACTGTCTTATATTAGCCCAGACATTAAAGGGATTTGTAAAAATGCAAAACAATGCCACTCCCTTTATTAACTTTTTTCAAATATAGATATTTTCATAAATATATCATTTATGTTAACTTTTCATGAGTTTATTATGGCTATTTTTAATAAAGTTTTTATTTTAGAACAGTTTTAAATTTACAAAAAAGTTACAAAGGTAGTACAAGAGTTCCCAAATACCCTATCCTGTTTCCTTTATTATTAATAGCTTATTAGTATGGCACATTTGGCCCAAATAAAGAACTTAATGTTTATATATTACTAACTAAAGTTTATACTTCATTCAGATTTCCTCAGCTTTTCCCTAATGACCTTTTCCTGTTCCCAGGATCCCACCCAGGGTACCACATTACATTTAGTCATTGAATCCTCTCAGGCCCCTCTTAGATATGACAGTTGCATAAACTTTCCTTGTTTTTGATGACTGACAGTTTAGAGGCATACTAGTCAGGTATTTCATAGAGTATCCCTCAATTGGGATGTGTCTTGTGTTTTTCTCATGATTATACTGGGAATGTAGATTTGGGGGAGTAAGATGACAGAAGTAAAGTGTCATTCTCATCACATCGTATCAAGGGTACATACCATTAACATGACTTATCACTGGTGACAATCACCTGGTTGGACGTAGTGTTTGTCAAGTTTCTCTACTGTAAAGTTACCCTTTTACCCCCAGTCCCATACTGTAATCTTTGGCAGGAACTCACTATGTGCACCCCACACTCAAGGAGTGGGGAGTTATGCCTCTCCTCCTTGAGAGCAGAGGATCTACACAAACTTATTTAGAATCATTCTGCACTCAAGATTTGTCCCTTTTCCCTCATTTATTTGTTTATTTAATCATTTATTTATATCAGTATGGACCCATGGATGTTTATCTTGTACTTGGGTTATTTTATTTGGTTGCTGTTTTAGCTTTGGCCATTGGGAGTTCTTTTGATTGTTTCATATGTCCCTTTGACATATCCCATTGTGACACATCCAACACATTACTGTGATTTGGGATTTTCTCCATTTTGTTTTATTTTTCCTTTTTGTTTTTGTTGTATTGTGTTGTGTTTTGAACACTTTCATACTTTGTGGTGCTACAAGATGTTCTGGGCTCACCCTGTATGTTTGCTGTCCCATTTCTACAATCAGCCATTTCTCTAAGGAGCCCTGGTTTCTTTTATTGGACAATAGCATTAGAAACCAAGATCTGAGCTCTAGAGGTATTATTGCTATTTTTAAATGATGTAACAAACACTGAAATTTTCTCAGTTCTTGTTTCTAATGTTGTAACTATTGATGGGTAGAGCTCACATGAACAAAAGCTCTTTGGGGCCCTCAGTAATTTTTAGGAGTGTAAAAAGGTCCTAAGACCAAAGAGGTTGACAACTGATATAGATCTGCCCTCTTAAAAGTGTTTTCTATTTCATTTTATAATTAGGCTGTATAAACAATGATCTACTGTCATCTCTATATACTTTTGTTTTACTAATCATCACCAGTTTAATAGCTCTATGGCCTCCTGATTTTGAATTCTCATTTTGGCTCATCTTTCACTGTCCTGGAGCATGTTTTTTAGGAGTTTCTTTGCAGAAAAGAGCATTTTCTTATATATCTGAGAATTCTTTTCTCTTGCATACACATACAATGGCAGCTTCATTGGGCATAGATTGTCAGATATCATGTTTTCTTTTAAGCTCTGCAAAAGCTCTATTGTTGTTTGAAGTCAAAATGATTTCTTCTTTTGTGGATAGCCTGAAATGTACTGTAAGATACTTGTAAGGTTACACATTAATCTAGGAAATCCAAACAGGATTGAAGTATTACCTCTGCCCATAGTCGAATCATCACTGTCAATTTTCAGGCCATGACATATCTTAAATATGAAAAAAAAATTATTCTATTATAATTATTACTCTTTTGACTGCAAGTAATAGCAACTGACATTGGCGAATGTATCAGTTGGCTCCTGCTGAGTAATAACCACTCCAAAATTTAGTGGTTTAAAGTAACAACTATTCATTTAGGTCATGATTTCTATAAGTTGGTTGGCTCATCTGGTTTGTCAACTCTGTGGACTCTCTCATATGTCACCAGTCAGCTGTGGGTCATCTGGCTGCTGGGTAACCTAGGAACCCTTACATATCTTGCACTTGGAAGATTGCCAAGCAGGGTAACAGAGGTGACAGAATCATGCATTTCTCATCATCTTGTAGGAGTGCTCAGGTTTCTTCACATGGTGGCTGGATTCCAAAAGCAGCAAGAGAGGACAAGCCTTGTTGCACTTGTGCTTTTTACGTCTCTGCCTGCCCCACACACATATGCTAACATGCCATTAGCCAAATAAGCCATATACCAGAAAATATGTACATGGTTTTACCTTCATTTGCTGAAGAGAGCCTGACATTTATTTCTCAGGTACAACTCCAGAATTATGATGACGATTTGCCTAACATAGATCATTCTCAAAGTAACCCACAGTAGGGCCATTATTCACCAGCAATGTGACTTTGGGATAGTCACATTTTTCTGGGCCTAATTTTTCTCATCTGAAAATTGGGGCTAATAATAATACCTACATCATGAGTTATTGTGAGGACTAGATGAAATAGTGTGTATAAAGCCCTTCGCAGTGTCTGGTACATGGCAATCATTCAATAAATGCTGAGGGCCACTAATTCTCAAGTTGTCTTATTTAATTATTATAAGAAATATGGTAGATCCCAGCACCACTGCTGGGAAAACTTATTTTAAAAACAAAAATACAGCGTCTTTGTTTCTCTCTATCACTCTGATCTCTTTCAAAAAAATTGTTTTGTTAGTAGCTAGGATCTCTGCGACTCTCATTTCTATTACCATAATACTTATTTTTATTTTCAACTTGTTTTCTTTTTTCTAAATTATTCCAAGAGAATAATAAAGTTGTCCACTGCCTGACTACAGTAGTCCCCCCTTATTCACAGGGAAAATATTTCAAGACTCCCACTGCATGCCCCAAACCACAGATAGAACCAAACCCTATAAATATTATGTTTTTTCCTATACACACATATTCTTCCTGGCTTCTCTTTGGCATCCAAATTGCCAACATCACTACTCATGTGCTTTGGGGCCATTATTAAGTAAAATAAGGGTTGCTTGAACACAAGCACTGTGATACCACAACAGTGGATCTGATGACTGAGATGGCCACTAAGTGACTAGCAGGCAGACAGAGTACACAACGTGCATACATTGTACAAAAGGATGACTCACGTCCAAGGTGGGATAGTGAGAGATTTCATCACGCTACTCAGAGCAGTGTGGAATTCAAAACTTATGAATTGTTTATTTCTGGAATTTTCCATTTCATATTTTCAGACTGCAGTTGACTGCAGGTGACTGAAACCCAGAAAGCGAAACTGTGAATAAGGAGGGACTATGTATTTAGTGTTCTGCCTTGCCCAGTATGTTATTTACTGTTTTTGTTTTTGTTTTTTTAATTCAGCAACCATGACTTCCATCATGATTGGCAGGATTTAGATGTTGAAACTCATTTAATGGGAGCTTCCTTTTGTTTCTTAAGGACAGCATCTTGTTGAGTATTTCTAAGAACATAAATTAGCTATTTTGACAGTATTCCTTTTTTTTTCTTGTGGTAATCTATTTCAGGGAATGCTTATTTATATCACCAATGATGTTTATTGAATTGGGGGTTGCATTTGTCTGAATCACAAAATTACTTCCTTGTTCCCATGAACTTTCTTTTTTGACTTATTCTTCAAGAGGGGGGAGCTATGGTTCTGTGATATAATTTATCATTTCATTCATTCACTTAGCTACTATTTATGAACACCTACTTTATGGCAGGTACTATTTGGAGATACAATAATGGCCGAGATGCATTCCCCACCCTCAATGCTGTTAGTTAGTGGGCAATCAGAGAGGTAAAGGGACGTGGAAGTATAGAGTGGTGTGTGCTGCAAGGATAAAACCTCCACAGTGCCAGGAAAGTGCCAAGAAGGGGTGTCCTTAACCTGAGGTCACGAAATGCATGAAAGACTAAGTTCATAATGAGCTGAGTCCTGGAGGTTAAGTCTGAGTTAGTCACACAGCATGTAGGTGGAGGAAGCAGAGTGGTATGCAGGGTTCAGTGGAAGAAAGAATTCCAGATCAAGGCAACAGAGCGCTCTGAAAGAGATTATATGTTATGCTTAAGAAACTGAATTTTAAAAGATAATCACTTATATTCGTTAAGCATCTACGTTGTTCCAGGCACTGTGCCAAGAACCTTCTATGCCTCATTTTGTTTCATCTTCACAGTAGCTTAGTGAGGTAGATAAGTTGTCCAAGATTCTTTAGCTAGTAAGTAGCATCACCAGAAATGGAATCAAGGAAGTCTGACTTTGGAGCTCACTCATCAGCCACTACATCATCCTGCCTCTCTGAGGAAATTCAGTGTGGTTGAGTGGAATATGTGCATGTATGTATGTGTGTGGTGGGAGAGAGGGAGTGGGGGGGGGGGTGACGTATGGTCTGGTGATTGTGTCTGTGTGTGTGTGTGTGTGTGGTGTAGTGGGGGCTATTGTGTGTGCATGTGTGTGTGTATGGTATGACATGTGTAGTGTGTGTGTGGCAAGGTATATATGTGTATGAGTGTGGTGTATGTACGTGTGGGTGTGTGTGTGTTTGTGTACATGTGGGTGTGGTGTAGTGGGGAGGGCAGGATGGAAATAAGTGAAGACTACCAGGCTAGAGGTCATGAAGAACTCTGTAGAACCATTGAGGAGTTTGGACCCTGACAGTAATGGGAAGTAAATGCTGCAACAGGAAAGCCTGAAGCAAGGGGCCAGCCACGAGACACCTGTGAGATGCATCCCAAGGGATTTACGAGTCCAACGTATGAGACAGGTCTGACATAGTGATATAAAGATGTGAGTAATGAGCTCACAGATGGACCTACAACCTTGGGGATGGCTGAGTCACCTGGGGAGAGCTAATCAGAGAAGAAGACCTGGACAAAGCCCTAAGGAAATCAGTAGAAGAGGAAGGTTCAGCAAAGGTAGGAGAACCACAGCCATGGTGTCCCAGAAATGTGGAATCAAATGGTCCAGAAATCGAAAGTCAAGTCAGTCTGGCTCTGTGAATGTCTCCCAATGTTGAGGACCTGGAGCAGCAGCAGACAAGGATGTGAGTGGTGGGTTCATTTTGGGCTGAGATGCTATCAGGTGAAATATTATAGAGGGTGCAAAGGGTAAGGAAATTGGAGGCATCTGGATAGGAGTGATTTTATCTATGGACAAGGAGGGAAGTAAGACCTGGAGCAGCTGGGGGATAAGAAGAAAGTGGCAGGCTCAATTGATTTGAGTTTTCTTTGAGACAGAGAACTGTGACAGTGGAGGAATTTGGGCTAGTGAGCCAGGAGGACGGACATGGTATTTATAGAGAGGAGGCTTGAAATCAGAATCTTAAAAGTGGAGTACGGTCCAGGTGTGACCAGGAAGGCAGAGGAGAGAGGAAGGTCACTGGAGATGGGGCGTCTAAGAGCTGAGATGCCAGAGTGTGGGGCAGTCTTCCCTAGGAAGATGAATCCACTGCCATGAGACAGAGACTGGATGGAGAGGAACACTTCCAACCAGAGCTGAAGTCCTCAGTAATTAGGGAAGAGTGACCTGAAGGGTGAAGGGTAACAGTAATGAGGGCGAGAGGTGATATGTCCAGATACATGCTCCTAAATGGATGGCATTTGACAGGACAAAAGAGGAAAGTGGTCTGGAAGTGACAATGAGCAGAGAGCCCCCACCTACCTCTTGGTTCTGAGGAGAGTAAATGTGAGAACAAGAAGGAAGAAAATGGCCTTCATTTACAAAGGGTACAGAGAACACATGTTCTTACAGGCGAGGGCCAGGGTGCTCATAAGGCTAGAAGTAGAAGGAACGTTCCTAAAACTTGGAGGATAGATGGGAGTATTTGACACAAAGGAGGAGTTTAAAGACAATGTTTGAAAGGAAAATGGGAATGCCTAGACCAGCTGATGGGATGAACCCAAGAGTAAAGAGATGAGAATCAGCTCCCAGACTGACCTGGAAGTGGGGGTGAGCAAGGCTGATGGGTACATGGGGTTCAGGGATGGAGGCCTGGAAGCCTCTTAGCAGATGAGAGTCACTCATTTCAGGCTCTGGGAGCCCTGAGGTTTGGCCAGTATTGAGGCAACTGTTCCCAGGATTCTCCCTTCATCTTTCCCATGGGACAGCTGCTCTCTCGGTTTCCTCAAAAGTATTTCTGGGAAGTCTCGGGGTGTTTATTAAGGCAAACAAAATCATTTTTGATAAAAAATCAGAAACAATCTCATTGCACCATGAAATGGACTGGTTTGCTCATGCATTAGAACATTAAGCAGCTGCAAAAATGTTTAAGATAGATTTTTAATAACATGGAGAAAGGCATGTTATGTTGGGGTACAAAAAGGAAACATAACCATAGTATGATGATGAAAACCATGTAAATGCTAAACACTCAAAGGGATCTATGCATAGAATTTTCTTTTTTTTTTAAAATAGAATATATCAATTTATTAAATCTTTTTCTGGGGGGATGGTGAAGCTCCTAGTGTGTTTCCTCTCTCTGAATTCTGGCATTTCTATGATTTTCCAGTTTCCTGTGGCATGTGTACTACTTTGCCAACAGAATGTGTGGTGTATACAGCTGTATACTGGGCCCAGCTTGCAAAAGCCAGTTAGTTGCACGTATCTCTTCCCAATTCCATGTTAAGTGACATCATATTGTACCTTGAAATTGGCCATGGCAAAAGTATTTACACCACAGAATGCTACCAATTAGGGATTTTTCTTTTTGGAGAGCCAGGTGCTATTAACATACCACCTGTTGTGTACCATCACTGGGAACCCCTGATGAATATTTGGGTATACCCAGGAGCAGGCAATTTGTGAGACTGAATGCCCCATTTGGCCAATTACGGCCAATGCAGATCCCTAGAGAGAAGAGAAACAACTCGTTCATGTCTCAGCTGAGCAATAGGAAGAAACAAAATCTATCTTTCAAATTTAGAGAGTAAATAATAGCTGCTTCCATTTTGGGTGGCCCCCCAGCCATGGACAGTGGCCAGCTGCTCATCCCAGACTGGGAGTGAGAAGTGTACTTAATATGGGCATAGCCCCCCTCACAGTCTTGACTCTTGCCTCTGGTGTGATGATCTGTCACTGTCATTGCTTTTCACATGTTGAGTTCCATGGTTTTTGTCATTTGTTTTAAAAGATCCAGGTTGGCTCAAATCCTAAGTATGCTGTTTATTAGGTAAGAGGATGTTTAGCTCAAGTCTCCAAATACACTTCACAGAGAAAAAATAGTTTCATCACCTATAGTAAAAAAATTTCTTTTTTTAAAACAGGTAAAGAATGGCATTTGTTTACCAAGGTTAAGAAGAAATAAAGAAAAGGTTCTTAATTTATTCATTTAGGTCCCCGGATTTAAAAATTTTTTTTTTTGTTCCCTCGTTACAAAGAAGAAAAGGACACTAAAAAAACCACCTTCCTTTCTTGCCCACATTCATCACACCCATGAGAAGTTACTGGCTGTTTAATCATCCTCAGAAAGTATCTCCTTCTATTCTTTCCACTCCAGATGAGCATAGAAGTGGAGAACTTGGGCTATTCTTTCAGAAATGCATGTGGTAAAGGGAAGGAAAAGCTAAGATTTAACCTGATGAGACATTATGCTAGGGGAATATTTTTTTTTCAGGATGCAAGAGACTTGAAAACATTATATGATTTGAGAGGGTAGAAATGCTGGAAGATATGAGACGGGTTGATGGATGGAGCAAAGTTTTGAAGGAAGTGTGATAGAATGGGGCTGTGAGCCTAAGAGGAGAGTTTGGCCCTGGAACGGAGAAGAGAACCATTTTCCACTGGAACAGGAGAGTGGGATGAGGGGGTGTAAAAGGTAGAGAGAGAAGTTGAGATGTCCATGTTGGAAGTTCTTGATATTCTCAGTGAGGTGGGAGGCAAGGTTATCTACAGAAAGACGTGAGAAGGTTCTGGGATGTACAGAACCTGGGATGAACAGAACCTATGCAACATAGGCCATGTCAGAGGAATCAAGGAGGCCCCCACTGAAATGGCTTTGCAGTTGTACATCCATGATAAAGAACTAACCACACATATTTGCAGAGTCCTATATGGTTCACAAAGCATCATTCACACATTTTATTTCCCTTTATTTGCACAATAGCCTTGTACAGTAGGAAGTGCAACTATTATATCCAATTTCACATAGAGAATACAGCCCAGAAAGATTAAGAAATTACCCACATTCACACAATTAGTAACTGCTGGAGCCAGGAGTCAAACCCAGATCTTCCAAATCCAAACCCTGTGCTCTTTCATGCTACCGAGGTATTTTCAAACTGGATTCTGAGTTGCACTGGGAATTCTGAAGAGCCTCCATTGGCTGGCTGATGTTTAGGGACAACTACAGGGTCTTGCCTCCTAACCACCTGCTTCAACTAGAGCTTCATCCTTCATTTCAAGTATCTCACTCTTCATGTCAACCCAGCTGTTCCAAGATATTGAAAAATCAGCACAGGCAAAAGAATGGTGCCCCATGAGAAGGAGAGGCATTCAAGGATTTTATAATCAGCTGTCCTCGAGACTCAGTGTCCAGAAGAACACAGTGCCATCCAACTGCACATGAGAGGCAGCTTCCCAGATGAAGAGTACGAGGCCTTATACATATATTCCCACCACCATCCCAACTTCCACCATTCCTCTCCTTGACCCCAAGCCTTACAAACTGTCAAGATAGTTGCCCTAAAATATTAACCCCAAACCCTAGGCCCTTATCACAACAAAATGTAATTTTTCACTCACAGTATAAGTCCTGGGTCCTACTCCTCACCATCAGGAACTTGGGTATGAAGGTTCTGCCATCTTGTAGCTGCACCACCTGGGGCATTTCCCAGGTGGTGCAGGGCACCACAGAAGGGGCAGAGGGGTATGCACCCTGACCAGGAGTGATGTGTCACTTCTGCTCACATTCCTGTTTGCCAGAGCTCACTCACAGGCCTCCAACTGAGTATAAGGGAGACCAAGACATGAAGGAAAGCACATGGATATAAGATGAGCAGCAATTGCCCTGACTCAGAAGCCTCTGCCCTCAGAGTAAAACCAGCATTTTTACATGAGGATTCAAGACCTCCCCTTGTCTGACCCAAGTGAGTCTATCCAACAGCTCCACACACCTTTACTTCTGCAAAACTGATCCACTCCTTCCAATGCTTAAACTTCAGCCCCTTCTGTCTTCTCTCCTGAAACACCTTCCCTTGCTGCTTATCTAACCCCTATCCTTCCTCAAGACTCAGGTGAAATATCACTTCTTCCATAAGGTTATCTCAGACTCCCCACCCTTTGGTGAGTTTCCTCCTCTAAAGAGGAGTAGAAAAGGAGTAATATACAATGTTATCATCCCCAATTAATTACTTGGAGCCTGACCAAACTGTGCATGGATGTGCCACTGCTTAAGTGTGCACTTAGGGAGAATGAAGGGAACGGGGAAAGAGTGAAATCCAGCCACGTGGTCAGCTCTTTAGCCAGAGTGACTCAACACAATTAAACGCAGACCCCAAACATTTTTAGGCACCTACCACAAAGTAGGCACAGTCCCAGACCCTATGGAAAAGCCAAGTGATGCGATACGCTGCCATGCACTCAAAGAGCTGGTCACTGCACAGAGTATGACTCTCCCTGGATCCCCACATGCAGTCAGTTTTCAAGTTCTGTTGACCCACGAATGACTCTCATATCTCCTTTCACATCTCTATCCTAAGGACTCCTGCCCTGAGTAAGTTCCTCATCACTTTTTGTAGGAATGATTCTGGTTATCTAGCTGTTCTCCTTGCCGTCTTAGGCAAATACCTGTTCAAAATTCCTGTCCTAGTATTCAAGGCTTCACCAGATGACCCCAAATGTACCTTTATGAGGTTATCTTTTATACTCTTACTACACACCGGTCACCCCACATTCCAGCCAGTCAGAAAAATTTACTGACCTAAGCTAAGCTGCTTCCTCAGCTTGGAATTTCCATTCCTGCACATCCCTGCCTGTTGGAAATCCTACCTGTCCTTAAAAGCTAAGTGCAAATGCCAATCCTTCTTCACTGCCACCACCACCTCTCCCTCTCCCTCCATCACCACCATCACTATGAGCACAACTACCACCATCATCACCACCATCATTTCCATCACCACCGCTACCATCATCACTGCCACTACCACCAACACAACCACTACCATTATCACCACCAACATCAGAACCACCAGTACCATCATGGATACCCTCACCACAGAAAGGTTTGGAAGTCACAAGCTATGTAGACTTGACATATTATAAATGTTTACTTGAAGAAACCAGCCACCACTCATGGAGATATCACTGTGGTCCCTGGTCATTAGAGAATAACCTTCCTGGGGATTGCCTACTTCATATCGAACAGAAAAATTGAGGAAATGGAAGCTTTGTTTCAGTTTTCTTAAAATTTTACCCAAATAAATTCCATAGCTTACTTCTCTTTATTATAATTTAAAGAGTGTATGTGCAATACTTAGTTTAGACCTGGAACAATGTTTTAACTCTCTTGTTTTTCAATTTTATCTCTTCCCTTTGGAACGTTGTGGCAGTTTTGTTTCCCCCATAGCACCCTATAATCAAATCACCAATAACAGGATTGTCATTATCATTCATGAATATGCTTTAAGGAACTATTTGCATGCAGTGCTATTTGCACATGGGATGGGGTATCTTAGACATAGCCATGAAAGTACAGTGTTAGGAGAGAGCACTGCTGCTAAGAGTTGGGAGTCCTGAGTTCTAATCCTGGCTTTGCCTCTAACATACTATATAACCTGAGTAAGTCTCTGACTTCCTATGAACTTATTCCTCATCTGCAGAAAGAGAGAGCTTTGAACTGGAGCATTGCTAATCTCCCAGCATTCTAAGGCAAAAAACTCTTAGCCCTCCTCTTGTTGTTCCACAAGTAAATTCAATTATTAAAAGGGAGAGCCATGAAACTTTTCCAATTAAAATACCAAACAACATTGATTTTTAACTCTTATTTATAAATTACTATCTGCCAAATAGCCTATATGCTAGGTTGCTGAGGTGTTACATATCAAAGAGGAAGTGTCAGTCATAACTCCACAAAGACTTAGAATTACTATCCCACCAAATACAAGGCAGAGGCAGATTCTGCAGATGCTACAGATAGGTGGACAGACTAAGTGGTTTCGGACTCCTGTCTATACTTTACAGATGTTAAGGCCTTTGATCTCTGATGCCAACCCCGTAGACCTTTTTTGATGCCACTAACCAGCAGTCTTGAATTTGTTGAGAATTCCACAGAGAGATTAACAGTAAGTAGATCAGATTCATTCTACTCCAAGTTTAATGATGGAGAAAATCCAGCTTAGAGCAAAGCTTACAGCTGTCATTGACAAGCTTTCTGGACCCTTTAGTTGCCCAACCTCTAACTCCTGGGATCTGTGAGATCTTTGCTACATAAAAACTACACAAAGATGGTCAATTAAAATTTTTAATAGTCAGGGAAATCCTTTTTCTGCTCTGTGGAAAGTCATGCAGGAGGAAATGGAGGATTCATTTGTAAAGAAGAAGAAGAGAATCAGGATTAAACATCCCTAGGTTGTTGTGAACTATAAAAATGAAACTCTTCTTCCATCCCATCTTCCTTTGCACTCTTAAAGGGCCCCACATCCAGATACGCAGTCTATGCTTTCTGTTGCATGACTCCTATCAGTGTTATGATTTATTGCTTACTAAGGTATTAGAAATGAATTTAGTTTACCACATATAAAATAAGTTTGCCTGGGCCGGCTGAGTGGCACGATGGTTAAGAACTGGGTTGGGACACCAGAGGGCCCCGGTTCGGATCCCACATATGAGGGCCAGTGACACTGCCCTCCACAGTTAAGATGCTG
>NW_017731903.1:1213238-1235032 GCF_001890085.2 Hipposideros armiger | reverse complement strand
ATTATTAAGAGAGTTAGAAATGACGTAGTTGAAGGAGCTAGCAGGCAGCTGTGAATGGGAACTGTCATTGTTATTACTAGACATGGACCCTGCAATCAAGCTGCTTATGCTCTCATAGAATGAGAAATCTAAGAAGGACTTGAATATCATCTAGTTCAGCACCTTATTATAAATTTTTTTTTTAATGAGGAACAGTGGTTGAGTCATTTCTTATGGCAGAGTAAGGAATGGAAGCCCAGTGGGAAATTATTTTTCCACCTCTGAGCACATAAGAAATGGAAGATTACAGAAGGAATTCTATCACGCACCGAAATGTGTGGGATACAACAATGTACTCCGTGAGCTATCAGGAGGGGCCAGAATCAATGCAAACCAGAGACAAAAAAGAAGGTTGGGACTTGACTGGGACCTGAAAGGAGCGGAGAGTGTTAATAGACAGAGGGGATGCCCAGGCTGAGATTAAATTCTAGCAGAGGAAGACAAAAAATAAACAACAGATAAACAATAAGTAAATTATATAACATGTTAGAAGGTGAAAAGTGCTCTGGGGGAAAAAAAAAGACAAGCAGAGTGGGATAAGGGAGGGGTCAGAGAGGGGGAGGAGTGGGTGCACTTTGCAGTAGGATAGTCATGTCATTGAGACATGTTCTTTGAGCAGGCCTGAAGGAGGTGGGGAGTACATTTGTTTTGTTTGTTTGTTTGTTTTTGTTTTTTTGTTGTTGTTTTTTTAGCTGAGCCATCCTGACACCTGTTGGCAGCTCAACGGCTGCTCAGCTCGGGCCAGGACTCGAACTGCTGTTGCTCAGAGCTCAAACTCTTGAGCGAGCTCTTAACCAACTGAGCCANCACCTGTTGGCAGCTCAACGGCTGCTCAGCTCGGGCCAGGACTCGAACTGCTGTTGCTCAGAGCTCAAACTCTTGAGCGAGCTCTTAACCAACTGAGCCACTCGGCCGGGCCCAGTACATTTGTTGTAACAAACGCATGTGACAAGTTCTCACACTCTCCTACTGGACAAAACGATGCAATATAGATACTTAGATGAATGGAGATGATGATTTTAATGAAGATGAGGATGGTGATGAGCTGCCATATTTGGCACATTCTACACCAGGCAGTATTTTGTGCTTTCCAGAACTTATTTTTTTAGTATTCATAAAACCCTTGTAATGTACTAAGGGGGTGGGGTTGGGGGGGGCAGCACATGAAGTGGTGGTGGTGACAAAGCCAAGGCCTCTATACCCAGTCTCCCTTTGCTGCCTCCAGCTTCCACATTAAGGATTTAACCTCTCTTGGCCTCACTTTCCTAATCTGTCAGCTAAGGCAGTGACAGGCACTGTGCCCAGCCTCCAGCAATGGGTTCACATGGTCAACATTTCATTTCTCTAAAATTGCTGAAGTAAAGATCTTCTCCATAGGGTTTTACTTGATGAAAGGGCTCCACTTCTATTTTTTTTTTCAATTGAGTAACAGTGTATTTTTTCTAGGATCCATCAACTCCAAGTCAAGTTGTTGTCCTTCAGTCTAGTTGCGGGGGGCACAGCCCACCATCCCATGCGGGAGTTGAACTGGCAACCTTGTTGTTAAGAGCACGCACTCTAACCAACTGAGCCAACAGGACGCCCCTCCACTTCTATTTTTAAAGTTCGAAACCACTGCCCTAGTGTCTGTGGTCTCTTCTAAGTCATCAGATGCTCTCAAGCAGGAGCAATGATTCTTTCAAGAGGGTTGGAACCGGCCAGTGTTTTGCCGTAATCTCAATGGTGTCTGTTTTCAGAGTGGAAAGCCAGGAAGAGCCAAGTGGAAGGTTAGGGCAAAGACGCAGAGTCCACACGTGAATAAGACCACGTGAGGAGGGTCCGAAGGAGACGAGAGTGAGCCATGGGCACACAGCAGGGATAGCATCCCAGGTAGAGAGAGGGAACATCAAATGCCAAGTGCAGATGCAGGAACATTCTTGGCACGTTCAAGGAGCCAGATGGAAGGCAGCATTGCCTGAGTGGAATGAGCAAAAGGAGAATAACAAGAAACAAGGTTGGGAGATGGGAGGAGGGTTGGGGGAATAGGTGAAAAAGGGGAAGGGATTAAGAAGCACAAATTGTCAGTTATAAAAACAGTCATGGAGATGTAAAGTACAGCATAGGGAATACAGTCAATAATATTATCAAAACTATGTATGGTGTCATATGGGTACTAGACTTATCAGAGGATCACTTCATAAGGTATATAAATGTCTAATAACCACTATGTTGTATGCCTGAACCTAATATAATATTGTATGTCAACTGTAATTGAAAAATTAAATTTTAAAAAGAAGGTATTAGAACCAAATTGGCAGTTTGCTGTAGAAAAATTAGTAGGGAAGAGGAAACCTACTTCTAACTTACTTGAATGGCTTGTATTTTTCCTCTTAATTAATAAGATATCAAAACCCTTTTATTAAACTCCTTAATTAAAAAGAAAAAAGAAACAAGGTTGGGAGGGCAACTGCATAGACTTAACCTTCACTCTGAGTGAGTAATCCATTAAAGGATATTTTCTTCTTCCAATTACATTGAGATACAACATCATATTAGTTTAACGTGTACAACATAATGATTCAATATATGTATATATTGCAAAATGATTACCACATAAATTTAGATAACATCTATCACCTCACATGGTTACAAATTTTCTTCTTGTGATGAGAACTTTTAAGATTGACTCTCTTAGCAACTTTCAAATTTGCTGGCAGCATTCAAATATACAATACGGTATGTAAACTATAGCTACCATGCTGTACATTACATCCCCAGGACTTATTTATTTTATAACTGAAAGTTGTATCTTTTGACCATCTTCACTCATTTCCCTGACCCTCCCACCCCCCACCTCTGGCAACTACCAATCTGTGCTCTGTTTCTATGAATTCTGTTTTTTTAAGATTTCACATATAAGTGAGACGATACAGTATTTGTCTTTCTGTGTCTGACTTATTTCACTGAGCATAATGTCCTCGGGGTCCATGCATGTTGTTTCAAATGGCAGGATTTCCTTCCCTTGGAGGATCTTAAGCAGAGAAGTGGCATGGCTGGGTTACGTTTCAATAGGATCACTCGGGAGGCAGTGTTGAAATAAGGAAGCGAAAACAGGGCAGGGTGACCGTGACAGTAATTCTGGGAAAAGATGGCAGTGGCTTGGGCCAAGATGCTCCAGGGGAGGTGGTGAAAAGTGGTCTGATCCTAGATATATCTTTGAAGGGAGAGCTAACAGATTTTACTGATGAAAATTCTTGCATTTACGTAAAAGGCAAGTCATGGCCTATGTGCTACATAAAATTGTGGCAACTGTGATCTCTGAGACAGGAAGAGCTCTCTAACCGGTGGCCTCATTTGAAGCGCGGTCCCTGGCCCCCAGCCCTGCCTGCTAGGCCAGAGAGGAGCAGGTGGTGAGCCTCCCTGGTAGCTAATTGAGCCTGTGCTGGCTTACGTGGCTATGTTAAAACTAGAAACCACTATAATCAGATAGAGCAATGTCTCCCCGTGCCCCGAGAGCTTGATGTTCTCCATAGGAAACTGCCGGACCAGCAGGAAGATGGGGGCGGCACATGGAAAGGGAGGGAAGGATCCACCAGAAGCTGAAGCAGAGGAGCTTTGGGAAAGAGGGAGGAGGTTTGAAATTCAGAGAGAAGGAAATCTCAGGGAGTGAGAAGTAGCTCAGGCCAAGAGAATGAAGAAGTGGGGAGTGATTTGAGGTTTGGGGGTCGGGGGGATACCATAAGTCATATCTTTTCCATGTGCCTGACTTGTAACTGACCCACCTAACTCACCATCACCCAACATGTGGTCAGCACTCCCACCAAGCAGTCCCAAGCAGACTGCAGGAGGAGCGGAACATGTTTATGAATTCACTCAGCAAATATGTACGGAGTCTCTAGCCCTGGAGATAACAGCAGTAAACAAAACAAAGATTATCCCCACCCTCCACGTGCTTAAATTCAAGTGGCAAAGGCAGGCACCAAACATTCACACAACGACATAAACCATGTATCAGCAGCTGTGATGAGCGCTCTGAAAGACAAGCCCAGGCTACCATGAGAGCAAATTAAAAGACTGGAGGTTTCAAGGAAGATGCCCAGAGGAGCTAAACTTTGAGGATAAGTTGTGTGTGAAGAGGGAGAGAAGGGGTATTTATTCCAAGCCGACGGCTGCTTCAAGGAAAGGTCCCAAGGCTGGAGGCAGTAGGACCTGATCAACAACAAGAACCAAGGCCAGCCAGAGTGGCTGGAGCAGGGTGCAGGGGAGAGCAGCCTGAGATGTGGCTGCAGAAAGGGACAGGAGCAGCTCAGACAAAGCATTGCTGGCCACGTTGACTGTTTGGGTCTTTGTCCACCTGTCACCAAAGGGGTAGGTTGAAGCTTCAGGCTACAGGACCAAACCACCAAGCAGAGGTCAGCTAGAGAAGCAAGGACCCAGGTGTGAGCAGACTGCAGGCAAAGGATGTTCATTCCTGCACAAAGGAGAGCTTCCTTTGGCAGGATTCCAAAAACAATCCCTGAAGGCCTGCGTTTGGGGATCAAGTTCCTTATCAGTGAGTAGCTCTCTTTGTAACTCCATGTAGCCTTTTGCTATGTGAAAATACTACAAATAGCAACTAGGCAATCACAACCCTGAACCTGCCAGAGCTGTAACATGTTTAAGTAATAGTATCAAAAATGCTTTATTTCCTCCAAGTGAACAGACTAAATTACTTAAAGGACCTGGTCTCAGCAGGGAAGTGCCATTAGGAACGTCAAGGAGCTGAAGAGAAGTCCAGTTATTTACTGTTTAAAATGACAAGGAGTAGGGGAGTGAGGGACAACCAGGAGACACAGCTGGGGAAGTGTTGACTAGCACAAAAAGGAGTTTAACCACAGATCTCTGCTTCAAGTTGTTTGGGACGGATGGAGATTTTTTTAGGCAAGGGTTTTAATTAGTTTTGATTTGAATTTATCCTTCTATAGCTTTGCTCAACAGCAAACCTGTCAAATATATGTGGTGAATAATTGCTCTTCTCAACCATCTATTAACAAAGTCTTCCAAATACACCAGAGAGATAAACATTGTTTTGCAAAGGGAGGTTTGCAAAGCCTTGTCCTTGGTAGTCCTTAGGGAAAAGCTACCAAGATCTGTAACCAAGTCGTCTTATTCATCAGTCAGACCAGCACTGCCTGATAGAAATATAACGTGAATTACAAATGCAAGACATGTATGTCATTTAAAATTTTTTAGTAGCCACATTTTTTAAGTAAAAAGAAATTAATTTTAATAATATGTATTATTAAACCTAATATATCCATAATATTATCATTTCAACATGAAATCAATATAAAAATTATTAGTGAGATATTCTATATTTGGGGGGTATGAGTATGGGTGTGCTTGTATACTGTCTTCAACACACAGTGTGTATTTTATACTTACAACACAGCTCAGTTCCAACTAGCCACATTTCAAGGCTCATCAACCACATGTGGCTTAGTGGTTACCACATTGGACAGGATGGGGCTAGACCAGGGGTCGGCAAACTGCAGCTCGCGAGCCACATGCAGCTCTTTGGATACGTTCCATCTCAAAAGTTTGCCGACCCCTGGCAGAGCCAATCCTGTCCCTCACAACAATTTAAAAATTATTTGAGAGCCATAAATATATGTTTACATAATCACCACTATGTGAGTATCCTTTCAAATTTTTATAAATGAAACTATGATAGTTTTATTTTCATTTTCAATTTTACTTCAGAGCCTGCGGCTCGTGAGTCACAGTTTGCTGACCCCTGGCAGCTCTTCGGTCTCAAAAGTTTGCCGACCCCTGGTCTAGACAGTGATGGTTTCTTCCATCAGACTAAACCTTTCATATTTTGCGGTATGTTGCATTGACCATGACCCTGTCTGTTGCATATCACAGGTTGACTTGACAATTTCCTGTCATCCTGGGAAAGATGACCCAAGAGTACCTGAATCTGCCACTGCCATCACAAACTCCCATGCCGGCTGAGTTAAACAATCCCTCCCTTCTGAAACTTCCCCATTTCTGATTACCTTCCTTCCTTTTGGCCCCCAATGGCAGCCAGTGTCTTAGTCTCATTCACTCTTCCTTTGAAACATCTCTCATATTTTCCCCTCCCCTATACTGCCAACAACCTGACTAGGTCCTTTCCCTCACACGTGGACCACTGAAAGAGCGATCTAATCCCCAGGTGCTCTAATGCAGGCATGCTTCCTCCTGGGAATATAGAGCAATTGACTGGGCCTATGGGACTCCCCAATGTGCTTCGTTCATTCATTCATTCAACAAATATTCATTGAGTGTCCACTATGTGCCAAGTGCTGCGCTTGGCCCTGAGGATAATTCACACTTCGTAAAACCAGCATGATAAGTCTTCCAAGAGAGTCAGTTTTACTTGGTGATAAATAATTTAAAACTTGATTTTAACAGATACAAAAAATGTATCATAGAGTAGAATATAAAATCTATATATGTTTTAAGATAAAACAAGAAGCTTCACATCGATGTCTAAGCCTGACACGCATAGCTTAGGGCTATGCGCTCCGATTCCCCAGAGGGTACACGTCCCCAGTTCCTCTGCTGCAGGAAACAACTTCGATGAAAAAATCTGAGAAGACCCATAACTGCTCCCCCTCCTCCCTTTTCTCTCCCCAACCCAAACAACACAGAGCTGTCTGAATGGCCTTGTCGCAGCCCAGTTTCATAGTCACTCTGTGTTTAACTGAAGGGCTCTTGATTTCCAGGAGGTTCTAGTTTTAGGAAGACAAAACTAATCCTCCAAAACTTAGTTCACAATTAAATTCTAGACTGGGTAATGCCAACTATTAATAGTAGATTCTCTTAAAAAAAAAAAAGATGCTGTGCCTGCTGATGGTGTAGATAAAGAATTATAGAGGTGATCAGAAAAAGGTGATTTTAGAGAAAAGAAGAAACCTGAGAAGACTTCATGGAGGAAGAAGGGCTTCAGTAAGACATGAAGAAAAGGTGAGGCTTTTAACCCCATGGGAGAGCAGAGAGAGTGGCTGGAGCTGGAGGGAATCGGCAATGACTGACTCCAGCCTGGTCACCCTCCTGACCTCCAGGACTTCGCTCAATCACTGCTGTGCCTTGGAATTCTTTCCCAACCTGGACAGAGACTTCGAGGCAAAATTCATATTCCACCTCCTAGAAGTGCTCCCTGATGCTTGCAGTTAATTTAAGAAACAATTAGCTTCCTTCCAACCTTAATATCCTGAAGCGTAAGTAATAGACGTAGAACAGTCTTCTGCAAGATTAGAGACTAACGACTTCCTCCGGGGCTGTGATCTGGGGGCAGATCAGCTGAATTACGTCCAAACCAGCTTCCGACAACCTTCTCTGCATCTTGGGTGCAGCAACGTGCCTGTAATGCAACTGCTTCGGAAATGTCTCTCCCTTCTGCAAATTACAGTCTCACTCAGGCCTGCGGCTAACATGTGCAGGCCAGAGACAAGATATCATGTCTAAATATTTAAAAGTTATAGATCGAGCTCATAAACCATTCATCAAAATCTCTATCCTCTTATCTTGAAAAAATATACCTTAATGCTGAGCTGAAAGCCAGGTTTCAACCTTTTACTCCTGAAAGTTCTTTGTGGAAATATGGCCTTGCAGAACAACCCAGCCCCTAGCTCTCACCCTGGCTCGCTTTCCTTCCCACCCTGTCCCTGCCCCCTACACAGACAGGGCTCTCTACATCCAAGTTCTTTCTACATCTGGTCCCCATAAGCAGCTGCCCCTTGGCCACCCCACAGGCAAACAGGCAGCATTGTCCACACTGGGGGAGCCCGGCACAAAGGAAGAGGCCCTAGAAGTGGTTCTAGAAAATTCCAGGGTCCTGAGTACAACAGCATGACGAGGATGGAGGGGTCACCTGTGGGAATGTGTTCTTGACTCCAAGAAGGGCATAGATTCCTCACTCTCTGGGGGTGTGCCTAGCCCTGGAAGGACCTAAGTGGGTTCCCTACAGCACAGAATACAGGACAGTGGCCACCTCATGACTGGGTACAAATGTGGGTCTGGCAGCACTCATGTGCTTGCTTTCTCTTTACACAATTTCCCATCATTTATTATACAGTCTGTTTCCTGAGTTTACATCACCCAGGACAGACTTGGCTCTTTTGTGCATCTGTGGTGTGACGGATGGAGGGACCAATGCATTAACATACCATTGTTCTCTCAAGCAATCTGCCACGTGGCCTAGAATTATGGCCACCTTCCAGCTGGCTTTGTGAAGATGATCCTTCCTTGACTCGTCCTAATTCAGCCCTCCCATGCCATCTCCCTATTTTCATATCTGGTCCCTGCCCGTGGCTTCCCTCCTCCCGACTTGCCCCATGCAG
This sequence comes from Hipposideros armiger, assembly GCF_001890085.2. Lineage (NCBI taxonomy): Eukaryota > Metazoa > Chordata > Mammalia > Chiroptera > Hipposideridae > Hipposideros > Hipposideros armiger. The sequence continues at coordinate 1,226,645 of NW_017731903.1, read as the reverse complement.
GTGTTATGGTTTAGAATTGTTTCTGTATGTGCTAATCCATCGGCTCATAATGGTTCTATCAGCAATAATAAGACCTAGGTGTGTCATTCTTTTTCACTTTCCTAAACACTTTCACATCAGTTATTTCTATATATCCTCACAACAGTCCCGAGGGGTAGAGAATGTTCTTATTAGCCCTGTCTGGAAGTATGAGAGGATAAAACACTTCCTCAAGCTCATAGGATTGATGACAAAAGAGCCAGGATTGAAGGGCTAGTCTTCTGTCCTCCAGGCTTAAGTGTTTTCTTCCCTAAACCAAGTGATGGTTCAAGACACCACATCAGTGTCCTGAGCCAGCTAATAATGCTCTTGAATGGTGGGTAATTCAATATATTTCCAAAGGTCTGAGTTACAAAGACTATAAAATGTAGCTAAAACTGGCTCAATGGACCAGTGATAGTGTGACTATTAAAAGTCCAAATAAATAACTATTTCTGAACAGACCAATGGTGATAGGTGCTCAAGGGAAGGGACCATGGTTGTGTATATGTGTGTATGTTTTTTTGCATGTGCTCTGTGTGCAACCTGTTGGAGATTTACGTTTTTTTGCATGTGCTCTGTGTGCAACCTGTTGGAGATTTACCCTTTCTCCCAGGATGGAGTACCTGCACACTGCATTTTTCATCCTAAGCACATTCAAAGAGAACTTCGGTGTTCCAGCCATTTGAAATGTGTATTATACTCTCATAAATATTTATACCAACTTAATTAGACAGCTCTAATTGCATTTTGATTTCTAATTTCAGCAAGAATTACCTTTGTCCCAATCTTAATATCCTGAAGTATAAGTAATAGACATGTAACAATCTTCTGCAAAATTAAAGTAACAACTTCCTCCCATGCTGTGATCTGTAGGCAGATCAGCTTAATTACTTCGAAATCAGCTTCTGACAACCTTCCCTGCACTTTGTGATGTAGTAACTTGCCCGAGGTGACACAGCTGCTTAGGAAATGCAGCGATTTCTCCACTTTCAGTCTTTTTTCCTCCAGATAACTCCAAAGACTACCAGGGGATCAATCTTCCAGAAGGTTGCTACAGTTGGGCCATCTTCCTAGAGAATAATCCTTCAGAAGATGATGCGAATGGCATACTCCAGAGTGACATGCTCTAGAACTTTATATATATATATATATATATATATATATATATATATATATATATATATATTCCACAGTATGGACTTTTCCCAAGATGTAAATGACTCTCAGAGGCTGAGGCGGAGGAACCTTCCAGAGAAAGAATTGTATGGAACAAGTAAAAACAAGGAGGCAGAAAATCACAACGTATTCTTGGCAACAAGTTGTCCAGTGACTAGAGAAACTTCCAGTACCACTGAGAAGATGCAGTGAGAGCTGAGGCAGGAAACACAGGTTGGGCAGGTGAGGACCAGCAGTGGAGAGCAGGGAGGACAGGGCAGGTGGCAGCACTAGTTCAAGTGTCAAATTTGACATTTGTACTTCAGCCAGTAGAAGGCAACTCAGTTTGAGGAGCAGAAATCTGGCAAGAGTGGGGAGGATAGGTTGAAAGGGAGAGAATAGACACAGAGACTTATAATAGCCCTCTCAACCATGATGGACAACACTACAGCAGCGGCCATGTGGTGAGACAGAGAGGGATGCATATGACAGAGGGCAAGTAAAGCTGTCACATGAAAGAGGCGTGGGACTTACTTTGGGTGGCTCCAGAGAACAAAATTAGGACTAATGAATGGAAGTGATATGAAGGCATGTCCTGTGGCTTCCATGTAAAGACAACTTCAGGAATAATTACTACTGAGCAGTGACAGTGGTGAGGCCCCTGCCATTGGCGGGGCCTCAGACACAGACAGGATTCTGTTGCTTTTATACATTTGTCAGAGAGCTTGTGGGTGCACAATTCAACATCTATGTTCACTGTACGTAAACTTTAGAACATTGTGTCACATTTTCCCCTTTATACTTCTGAGAATCTCCAGGATTTGGTACTCAATAGATAAACAGATGGTGGGTAGAGGCAGGAGATCAGGGATGATGAGCTCTCATTTACCCAGAACCACCATGGTGCTGAGCTCTGTACACAGCATGTTATCAGAAAAGGAACAAATGGAACCAGGAACATTTATGGTTTGAAAACCACTTAGAATTACTGTTTGTTTTTCTAATGCCCAAGGAAGATTCTTAGTCCCCTTGAATCCACCCCTACCAGGGCCCTTGTTGTAACTTCTCCATGATGTTGGAAGTGGCATGGATGGTGATTGGTGCAGGCTGGGGTGGAACATAGGAAAGCAAACCAAGATGCCATTGGACATTTTGCCTAGAAGAGGATCTTAGTAGTAAAAAAAAAAAAGATGCTGTGCCTGCTGATGGTGTAGATAAAGAATTATAGAGGTGATCAGAAAAAGGTGATTTTAGAGAAAAGAAGAAACCTGAGAAGACTTCATGGAGGAAGAAGGGCTTCAGTAAGACATGAAGAAAAGGTGAGGCTTTTAACCCCATGGGAGAGCAGAGAGAGTGGCTGGAGCTGGAGGGAATCGGCAATGACTGACTCCAGCCTGGTCACCCTCCTGACCTCCAGGACTTCGCTCAATCACTGCTGTGCCTTGGAATTCTTTCCCAACCTGGACAGAGACTTCGAGGCAAAATTCATATTCCACCTCCTAGAAGTGCTCCCTGATGCTTGCAGTTAATTTAAGAAACAATTAGCTTCCTTCCAACCTTAATATCCTGAAGCGTAAGTAATAGACGTAGAACAGTCTTCTGCAAGATTAGAGACTAACGACTTCCTCCGGGGCTGTGATCTGGGGGCAGATCAGCTGAATTACGTCCAAACCAGCTTCCGACAACCTTCTCTGCATCTTGGGTGCAGCAACGTGCCTGTAATGCAACTGCTTCGGAAATGTCTCTCCCTTCTGCAAATTACAGTCTCACTCAGGCCTGCGGCTAACATGTGCAGGCCAGAGACAAGATATCATGTCTAAATATTTAAAAGTTATAGATCGAGCTCATAAACCATTCATCAAAATCTCTATCCTCTTATCTTGAAAAAATATACCTTAATGCTGAGCTGAAAGCCAGGTTTCAACCTTTTACTCCTGAAAGTTCTTTGTGGAAATATGGCCTTGCAGAACAACCCAGCCCCTAGCTCTCACCCTGGCTCGCTTTCCTTCCCACCCTGTCCCTGCCCCCTACACAGACAGGGCTCTCTACATCCAAGTTCTTTCTACATCTGGTCCCCATAAGCAGCTGCCCCTTGGCCACCCCACAGGCAAACAGGCAGCATTGTCCACACTGGGGGAGCCCGGCACAAAGGAAGAGGCCCTAGAAGTGGTTCTAGAAAATTCCAGGGTCCTGAGTACAACAGCATGACGAGGATGGAGGGGTCACCTGTGGGAATGTGTTCTTGACTCCAAGAAGGGCATAGATTCCTCACTCTCTGGGGGTGTGCCTAGCCCTGGAAGGACCTAAGTGGGTTCCCTACAGCACAGAATACAGGACAGTGGCCACCTCATGACTGGGTACAAATGTGGGTCTGGCAGCACTCATGTGCTTGCTTTCTCTTTACACAATTTCCCATCATTTATTATACAGTCTGTTTCCTGAGTTTACATCACCCAGGACAGACTTGGCTCTTTTGTGCATCTGTGGTGTGACGGATGGAGGGACCAATGCATTAACATACCATTGTTCTCTCAAGCAATCTGCCACGTGGCCTAGAATTATGGCCACCTTCCAGCTGGCTTTGTGAAGATGATCCTTCCTTGACTCGTCCTAATTCAGCCCTCCCATGCCATCTCCCTATTTTCATATCTGGTCCCTGCCCGTGGCTTCCCTCCTCCCGACTTGCCCCATGCAGGTGTTATGGTTTAGAATTGTTTCTGTATGTGCTAATCCATCGGCTCATAATGGTTCTATCAGCAATAATAAGACCTAGGTGTGTCATTCTTTTTCACTTTCCTAAACACTTTCACATCAGTTATTTCTATATATCCTCACAACAGTCCCGAGGGGTAGAGAATGTTCTTATTAGCCCTGTCTGGAAGTATGAGAGGATAAAACACTTCCTCAAGCTCATAGGATTGATGACAAAAGAGCCAGGATTGAAGGGCTAGTCTTCTGTCCTCCAGGCTTAAGTGTTTTCTTCCCTAAACCAAGTGATGGTTCAAGACACCACATCAGTGTCCTGAGCCAGCTAATAATGCTCTTGAATGGTGGGTAATTCAATATATTTCCAAAGGTCTGAGTTACAAAGACTATAAAATGTAGCTAAAACTGGCTCAATGGACCAGTGATAGTGTGACTATTAAAAGTCCAAATAAATAACTATTTCTGAACAGACCAATGGTGATAGGTGCTCAAGGGAAGGGACCATGGTTGTGTATATGTGTGTATGTTTTTTTGCATGTGCTCTGTGTGCAACCTGTTGGAGATTTACGTTTTTTTGCATGTGCTCTGTGTGCAACCTGTTGGAGATTTACCCTTTCTCCCAGGATGGAGTACCTGCACACTGCATTTTTCATCCTAAGCACATTCAAAGAGAACTTCGGTGTTCCAGCCATTTGAAATGTGTATTATACTCTCATAAATATTTATACCAACTTAATTAGACAGCTCTAATTGCATTTTGATTTCTAATTTCAGCAAGAATTACCTTTGTCCCAATCTTAATATCCTGAAGTATAAGTAATAGACATGTAACAATCTTCTGCAAAATTAAAGTAACAACTTCCTCCCATGCTGTGATCTGTAGGCAGATCAGCTTAATTACTTCGAAATCAGCTTCTGACAACCTTCCCTGCACTTTGTGATGTAGTAACTTGCCCGAGGTGACACAGCTGCTTAGGAAATGCAGCGATTTCTCCACTTTCAGTCTTTTTTCCTCCAGATAACTCCAAAGACTACCAGGGGATCAATCTTCCAGAAGGTTGCTACAGTTGGGCCATCTTCCTAGAGAATAATCCTTCAGAAGATGATGCGAATGGCATACTCCAGAGTGACATGCTCTAGAACTTTATATATATATATATATATATATATATATATATATATATATATATATATATATATGCCACAGTATGGACTTTTCCCAAGATGTAAATGACTCTCAGAGGCTGAGGCGGAGGAACCTTCCAGAGAAAGAATTGTATGGAACAAGTAAAAACANTTTTAAGATTTTTATTGGGGAATTGGGGGGATGGGAACAGTGCTGGGGAATTGGGGGAAGGGGAACAGACAAGTTGCTGTCGTTTGTTCTTCAATCTAGTTGTGGAGGATGTTGCTTCACTGGCCCAAGTTGGCACCATCATTGCGCTCTTCTCTGGGCGAGGCAGATCAGTCGCCGGCTTCTGGACGGCCGCTCACTGCTGCTGCTGGCTACACACGGTAGCCCATGGCAATCCACTGCCACAGGGACTGCAGTCCACGCCGTCGCCGGCGACTCATGGCAGGCCAGCTCCAGGTTGAGCTGGTGTTCAGCATCTTAGCTGTAGAGGGCAGTGTCACTGGCCCTCATATGTGGGATCCGAACTGGGGCCCTCTGGCGTCCCAAGTGAGTTCTTAACCATCGCGCCACTCGGCCGGCCCGATAAATATTGTTTTTATCAAGCGCTTACATGAGCCAGGTACTACGCTAGGCATGTTAAATGAATAATCCCATTTGCTCCTCACAACCTGCTATAAGGAGGACTATAACATAATCTCCACGTTACACATACATACACTGAGATTTAGAGAGTTTAGACAATCTCTTGAGGTTGTGCAACTTGCAAAATCAGGCAAAATCCATTACTCCCAACTCAACTGAGATGACCAAAGAGAACCAAAATGGAATCTGGACAGGGACACCAAATTTAGCCCTGGACTCCTAATTCAGTGATGGAGGGTTGTATTCATGATCATCACAACTGACAGCTCTGGGCCACTCTTCTTCCCTCCGTGATGGTGGTCAGAGACCTTACCCGGCTGACCTGGGGAACACCCCTCTTTTCCAGTCTGAACATTGCCCTGCTCCGATAACAGCAGTCACACCAGTAGAGAAGTGGTTCATTTGATGTCAGGAGTCAGGTTAAAATGCAGGTTCTCCAGAAGAGGTAAAGCAATTGATATGAATGAACTTTTCACGCTGAGTTAGTAGATTCCAGTTTGATTATCCAAAGAGAGAGATGAGCACAGAGCTGGGACCAAGTAAAATGGGAAGATCGAAGGAGAAAGAAGAGGAGAAGATCGTTAATGGGTTATGTTCCTGGGAGCCTTCCCCGAATCCTTTCGTTCTGGGAAGGGTCCCACTCCCATGCTCCCATGATGCCATGTACTTCCCCATCACAGCATCTTCACACCATATTGTAATGCAGTATCCACTGAATGAATTCTCAGTAGATGAGTTACTGAGACTTCAGCAGGAGAAATAAAGGGAGGAGAGACTGGGTCTCTGTTGCCCATTGCTGCACCCCCAGTGTCTCAGGCCTGTCCCACAATAAACGCTCAGAAATTATTTGATAGATGGGTACAGGAATGAATCGATACAGATGCTGACCTGTTGACTGCAGGGCTCTGCCTCAGGATGTCCTGCCAAGCATTTTTTGACAGGATGTTTGTGTGTTGGTGTTGTTCACATGTCAGTCATTGGATTTTTGTAGTGCCTGCGTCAGCCATTCACCAACAACCTCTTCTTCCTTCTATCCCCTTCTAGAGTTCTACCTTACAGGAAGAAAAATTCACAGCAGAACCATCTTAGTAGGGAGGTGCTAGCCACTGTAGGCTGGTTGTAGAAGAAAAAGCACAGTCTCTGGTATCAAAAGACCTGAATTTGAATCCTGTTCATACTATTGTCTAAAATATTCCCTCCCTGAGCCTCAGTTCTCATCAGTAAATTAAAATAATAATAGAGGTGTGGTGAGAATTATATGAGATTACTTGTCTAAAGCAGCTGGAACCTGGTAGACACCTGGTAATTCCCGGCCCTCTTCCTACTGAGTAAAAAAGTCAAACAAAAGCATTATCTCACCAAAACTTAGAGCTGTCAATCTCTACCAGAGCTGGGAAGGTCTCAGAGCTTAGAACCCAATCCTGTCACTTTATAGATGAGAAAGAGATGCAGACACAAGAAGCAGTTAGCCCAACATTGCACCCGTGATCGTCAAGGCCAGCAAACCCAGCTCCTGTTACTACACCAGTGCTGCCCAATTTGTCCCTTTATGCTACATTTGGAATTGCCACTTAAGGAAGCTGCACTCCCAGCTTTCACCCATGGCCCCTTCCATGTTTCCAGGGGCATTTGCCCTGTATTAATGCCAGCCTCCCAGCAGAGTCAGCTTGGACTGCCTTCCTCACTCTGTCACCTCCTAATTGATTAAGTGAGGCAAACCAGGCATGCAGTTCTCAGAAGCTGGATCGACCAAGCTGCACTTTTGCTCTGTTAGCCCTTCAGCTGACAAAGAGGTTTATAAGCCTCTGTCTGTATAAAGCCACCTAGGATGGGAAGGGGTGGTTTGTGAAGCTGCACTGTCAGGGGAATCAGCAGGTGCTAGGTTCTCCTGCGCACATGCTGAGTAAAGAGCACCAGCTGCCACTGGGCTCAGACGCATCCATCACAGGACAAGGTCTTTGCCCAGACACTGCCTGGCATGGAGTGTATTTGATAAACTCCCTACCCACCTGGTCTACACCCTTCTTTTCAGATGTGAGAAACTGAAGTCTAATGAGAAAGAGACATGCTCAAGGTCACATAGGAAGCTGAGGAACAGAATAGCAGAAGCAAAATTAAGCACAAACCTGCATCTACCACTCACTTGCTGTGTTAAAATCTCCCACCCACCATGGTTGTGAATTTATCCATTTCTCCTAGTAATTCTGTTGGGTTTTGCTTTATACCTAGTGAAGCCATATTACACAGATTCAAATAAGTTATAACTTTATGATGATTTTATTGAGACTCTCTTAATTCTTAATGTTGGGGATAGGATACTAGACAGTCTTAATTTTTGCCTTAATGTCTATTTATTTGACATTAACATAGTCACCTCTTACTTAGAATATCTACTCTCCTTTTACTTTCAATCCTTCTGTGCCTTTATGTTTTATGGGTGTCTTTTATAATGAGCATTTAGCTGGATTTGTTGTTGTTTTTAAAATATAATCTTATCATTCTTGCCTTTTAATCAGTGAATTTAGTCTCTCTACATTTATTGTGTTCATTGACAAATTTTGATTTATTTCTACCTTCTTATTTTCCTAAAACATTTATTATATATTTATAGTTTTACAAATGAATGTATGTAACATATGTGGAGGTAATGGGGCATAGAAATAATTTGAAACATGTGCATCTAACACTCATCTTGTGGATTAGAGCATTATTAAGCCATAGAAAACTTCCCTGCTTCCTTCACAGAGGTGTTCTGTACGTATTCCTAAACAATCGATTGTTTAGCTTTACTTCATTTTGACCTTTATACAAATGGTGTTATACTGCATGTAGTTTTTATACTTAATTTAACATTTTTGCTCAATATTTTGTTGCTGACATTTATCCATGTTATTGTATGTAGCTATGGTTCATTAGTTTTTACTGCTGCATATTATTTCTTGTGTATGTGCTCCATAATTTATTCATACATTTTCTACCTTGTCATAACGTGGGTGGTTTCCAATTTTTGCTATTATGAACTTTTTTGTGTATAGTTCCTAAGGCCCAAGTAGAAGTATTTCTCTAGGGCACGTATCTTAAAGTACAATTTACTTAAGTTTGCACATGTTCAACTTTATAAGATAAAGTCCATAAGATAATTGTTTTCCAAAGTGGGTATACTAATTCACACCCCCAACAGCAATAAATAAGAGTTTTTATTGTTCCGTGTCCTTGCAAACTCTTGGTGTTGTCAGACTTCTTTCTTTTATTCCTATGCAGTAAATGTAAGATACTATCTATGGTCTTACTTTGCATTACCCTGAGGAAGGAGACCATTGTTTTGAGCAAGAAGTGATCAGCTGTGTAGAAAACTGCTTCCAGCTGTAATGACTGACTTAATGGGTCACTCCTCTCCAAGGCATCTGCATTTTAATATGGGACAATGTCTTGACTCAATGCCTTGATTTAAATAGTGTACAATCAGCCCTATCATAGACCAGTGAAAGAGTGGATGGCTGGTAAGTGGAGCAGACTCACAGCAACCCCACAACCAAGGTGACCGACCACCTGGTTTGCCTGGAACTGAGGGGTTTCCTTGGATGCAGGACTTTCCATTTGCAAACCAGGAAAATCCCTGGCAAACACAGGTAAGTTATCCACACTACACACATAGATGCTTCCCTACCTTGTTAGTCCTAAAACAATTTATTCCACGCAAGGAACCTCATCCTCATGCACACACAACCCATAACAGGCCTGGCATCTATAGGGCAGATGGCATTTTATAGGCTGCCATCTGAAGCCACCTTATCACCTGAAAAATACTGCCCCAAGGGGCCATCCCTGCTCTTAGTCGATAAGGTCAGGGAAACAATTTTATTTCTCACTTTTAAAGAAAAATCTGGATCACATTGTATTTTATGTCAGGGCATTCCTCAGTAGCTCTTTTTCCAAAAGTCCCTATGTCCCCAGGCTGGGGAAATGTGATGTCTCAAAAAGACACCTCAGAAACGATGCAGGCTCCAGGGTCAGTCTGCTGGAGAACCGGCCACATGCTACAGGGCCCCGTTTTGTGGCTGTGAAGTCTGAGCTCTGACTTCCCCTCGAGGCCCACGCACACCCAGGAGCTCCCGAGGGATGCCTGTGTCTAAAAGCGGACTTCATAGAGCTCTTGTTAGAAGTGGAGTTTCCGGGAACAAAAACAACAGGAACTCCCATTGTCAATTTTTTTCCTTTGCAACAAGTGACAGAAGCACCAGCCAACACTTCTGTCAGTGGTTTCTCACCTTGCAAATAAGCTTGGTGCTCCTCGTGAGCTGGGCTGGCATTCGGGTATAGCTGCACTGCTTGTGAAAATATTTTGATGCCTCCCTCCATTTGGTAAATAGAATAACACCAATAAGTGGTAAAAAATAGTAATAATAATAACAGCTAATTAGTAATATAAATTCTAGTATGTATAGTTTATCTCAGACACTGTACATGTCCTGTAATAACTCCAAGATGCATTTTGGGTTTGAGCAAAGCACATGATAGGAGGAGGGCTGGGTCCCTCTGCAAGTATCCTTTATTTCAGGGCTTATGATGTTGCCTTCTGGTGCAAAGCCCTTGAATAGGAAAGGGCCTGGGAGCTGAGCTGAAGGGAGCCTATTCTGTAAATGCCTCCCTGTGCCAAGCAGAAACAGTCCTTCAGGTGGGTTTGGGAGCTTTGCATCATTTGGCCATACGTCTCTGGGTGAGAAGTAGCTATTCCCATGAGAGACTGTAGAAGAGGAATTGGCCCAGAATCCCATTAAATGGTCAGAGCGAGTGTCTCAGAAAGTAGCTAGAGGATGCCTTTCGCTGTCCCCCTACACCTGCCACAACTGGTCCTCAGACAGAGGAGTCTTGTGTCAGCCCAACCTCCCGCAAATTGACTGCTCCCTCCTGCCTGACCAGCCTGAGTGGGTGCCCCCCCTCCCCCAGCTCCAGGCAGGTAAAGCCCCTCACCTGTGAGCAACCACCAAGCCTCATCCTTTATTCCCACCTGCCTCTTTCTCTCATCGGCTTTGGTCCCACTTAGAAACCGGGCTTAACCCACTTGCTGCCTTACTGGCCAATGCCATCATTGTGTGTGGCCCCCTTGTCACACACACTCCCTCAGCGGGGAGGTCAGACGGCTGAGGCAGACCCCAAGCCCTGGCGACCAGCATCAGCCAGCCTCCACCCTCTCACCCCCCACTGTCCTCCTCTTCTTGGAGTGAAGTCGCCCTGTGAGGCTGGCACTGGGAGCTCCCACACAGAGGGACGCAGGAACTGCCTTACCTCAGGAGCTGGTCTGTCAAAGTCAGACTGCCAAGTTAGGGAACACCTGATCACCCCAATCAGAGCAATCGGGGAGTGTGGGCGGCACTGTGATTATAAGTGAGTAGGTGGAAAGGCAATCGATGGGATTGAAGCTTGTCTGGAGAGCGGCTCCAGGGAAAGCAGCCCAATGATTGCTCTTGAACAATGGCCCAGATCCTCTGGGGTTTCCAAACAGCCTGTATGCCTGTGGGTAGTGAGGTTTTCTCTTTTACTGTAGTGAGGTTTTTTTTTTTAATTGAAAGGTCTGCCTTTTATGGTGAAATTATGCCCTTATTTCTTTTCTGTTGTTAAAATATACTTGACTGGATGGCGTGGTGATGACAGTAGTCAGAAGCTTAGTTTAGTTGTGTTTAGCTTAGCTTAGGTTTGTTTTGAATGTCTTTACTTGATGCAATAAGAGACTGGAGGGAAAATCCTACATCCGTCTCCAAATTTTGTTTAAAAATTTTCCATGAAATACAAACGTCTGGTGCCCTAGATCGTGCAGATTTGGGCAAAAGAGTCCTGGCCTCACCCCTCTAAAGCCATCTTCAGGGCACCTACTGTGTGCCGGGCACTGTGCAAGGGCGGGGGTGTCCCCACGAGGGCAGGCATGTCCATCCCCCTGGCATGTAGGTCCTCACTGTGGAGCTGGGGGGACACCAGCCTTTCAGACTCTCAGAGTCTGATGCCGGGCGGCCCTGGATTCAGCCAACTAGCCTTCCTGGTGCCAAATCTGATTACATGGTCCGCATGCAGCCTATTGATTCAGCCAGCATCAACATCCAGTCTGCTGAGCAGTCCTATTTCTCCCTTACAATGGTTTGCAAAACACGTTCCTGAAAACATGGTTAGCATGCCCATGCCTCAGAGGCTGTGCCTGCTGACAAATGAGGGTTCTGCAACTCAGAGGCTGGGGCAGCCCCTGCACTGCAGAAAACTTATCAAGGTACATGCCCTTTGGGGGGGCCTCTTTGGGGTCCCAACCAGCTCTTTGGGGTCCCACTCATCCAGCTGTCCCCAAAGACACCTTTGTGTACCACAGACACCCGTTTTCTTTCAAACTACAGCAAAGTGCACTGATGACTGTCTCTGAGGAGGAATTTGGATGACTGCCCTAAATTCATGCCATTAGAAGTTAAGCTGTTTGAAGCCAGTGAATGTGGGTTCCCTCTTAGAGCACTGTTTTCTTCACACATAGAAGGGGCCACCTGTCTCAGAATCACTGCAACACTGGTTAAAATTCATATTCTCAGGCACTCCATCCGACTCTCTGGGGTAGGGCCCAGGAATTAGGATTTTAAAAGGGGAGAGGGTAGGACATGGGTGGAAAAGGTGAAGGGGAATAAGAGGTACAAATTTACAGTTATAAAGTAAATAAGTCACAGGGACGTAATACACAGCACAGGGAATATTGTCAATATTATTGTAATAACTTTATATGGCGGCAGGTGGTTACTAGACTTATCGTGATGATTCCATTGTAAGGCAGATGTTGAATCACTATGTTGTGCACCTGAAACTGATATAATATTGTATGTCATTATACTTTAATTTTAAAAAAACATCATGCCTACAGTGTTGTTGTTTTTTAACACATTCTATTTGAGAAGCAACTGCCATGGAGATGGAAGACTGCAAATAGGTTTTCATATGGTAAGAGAAAATCTCTTCTCTTCCTCCTTCTAGACCCAGGAAGCTGCCTTCTTTCTTATCTTTAAAAACATTTTTTGTTGTTATTGTCAAGTTGACACTAAAACAGGTTTTCACCAGAGGACTGTACTCAGAGAGTCTGGAATAAACCTGGGTTGCCTTATTTAGTTTGGGCTGCTGTAACAAAATGCCACAGATTGGGTGGCTTAAACAAAAACATATATTTCTCACAGTTCTGGAGGCTGGGAAATCCAAGATTAAGGTGCCAGCCGATTCAGTTCCTGATGAGGACCCTTTTCCTGGTTTGCAGATGGCTACCTTATTGCTGTGTCCTCAAATGACAGAGAGAGAGAGAGAGAGAGAGAGAGAGAGAGAGAGAGGGAGAACCCCACCCCACACGTGCATGTGAACATACACATGCACACATTTACGATGCCCGTGTGCAAGTGGATGCTCCCAGATGCTAGTTCTCATGATAATTATCATTATGACTCATTCATCATGCACAGAAAACATACTGGCCCATAAATGCACCTTGCAAAGTCCTGTTTCCTACTTAGTCCTGCAAGACGCTCCCTGGTCAAAGATGTTCGCAGCTGAGGCTGCAGAGAGAGGCTGCACCAGATTATAAGGCATCTTGAATGTCCTGCCTTTAAAGTTGGACTTTAATCCTAGAGGCTAGTGTTTCCTGAACAGGGTTCCACAGGACACATTGGACAAAGCGTAGGCAATAGCACATCACCCACTGGAGACTGACAGTGTATACCGGCTAAGTAAAGGCTCTGAGA
>NW_017731903.1:1210136-1211469 GCF_001890085.2 Hipposideros armiger | reverse complement strand
CAGAAATGTGAAATTTCTCCATCTTCTTACAAGCCAATGGCGGTTTACATTATACTGCACTTGGTACTAGATTTCATCAGATTTTATTTTTTTAAAAATGGCCACTAGCCAGCCATTTGTTAGTGGGTGTTGTGCTAACATATGTCTTGTGCGGAGGAAATACCTTCAGAGCACAGCAAGGAATTGGGCACTCAGCACGAGGGCCATAAGTCTGGGCCCTTAGTGCAGACTGGGGGACATGGATGGTTATTAGTCACAGGCTATTGTAACCAGGAATGTTTTGGTTATTTTAAGGTTTTTCAGACCCCAGGGACTAGGAGTGTAAAACCAACCCACACTCACCTTTGTGGTACAACTTATTTCAGGAAATGTTTCCTGATACCAATTGGCACTGATCAAAGCAGTTTTTAAACAATGCCCCACCTAAAATAACCCTACTTTAAATGCTCATCGGAATGACAAAGTACGAGCTTCAGTTCTGCTGCATGTGTCTGAGTTCTCTTCAGCTCAGCATTCATCACAGGCTACAGCAACCAGGACAAAGCTCACCTCAGATCTGTCCCTGGCTGCTCATCCAGGAAGGAGCGTTCCCCTGCAGTGATAGCTCCCCAACCTCAGGCAAGCCTAACATAATAGAGTCAAGAACTATTTGGGGGGGTTGAGGCTGGGTGCGTTATATCAGCAAAATGTTTACCAGTGCCCACTGATCCTCAGGAAAACATGTCACAGAGAAAATGCAGTCGTGTTCTCAGTGAGGTTTGCAAAGCTCATGCTACATTGGCACAGACTGAGCCAAAGTATGTACTGGAAAACTGCATCATGACACGGTAAAGGATTCGGGGTGGGGTGTGCAGTGTACAATGAATACAAACACATAAAATGAATGCCGTTTTATTGCTGGGGTGCTGAAATGTCAGTAACCTAAATGAAATACATACCGATGGGGCCCTGTGCCAGCTGCCGCTTGGCGCCACCTGGTGGCGGTTGTCTGTTGGGACTTCTGTGTCTGTGCCCTGCAGCTGGTTGGGGCTTCCAGAACTAGAGGATTACAGGATTTCATGGCATCTGCCAGACTGGAAAGATTAACCAGGGAACAGAGTACAGATTCAGGGACTCCCTTCACTGCCTCCCTGCTTCTTGAGACAGGGTCTTCCTCTTCACCACATCCCATACCCAACCCAAGGTAAGAACCTTAACTCAACGGCGGAAACTTGATGGCCACCACTATCCCTGGCCAGCCCACTTGGCTCCACTCAGGAAACCAGTCCTCCTCCTTAATTTCCTCAAAGCCCCACTGACATGGAGTTGTGGGGTGAGGCATACCTTACAGAAG
>NW_017731903.1:1188199-1209872 GCF_001890085.2 Hipposideros armiger | reverse complement strand
TGCTTTCTCTCTTTCTCTTTCTCATGCTTCCTCTCTCATCTTTCTCTCTCTTTCTTGTTACCTGTATTCTTAATATTTTTTCCCCTCACAGAGACCAACCTAACATTTTTTCACCCGACCCCAAATTAAGCTTCTGGCCTATCTTCTCTCATCCCAAAACACAAAATGGTCCTCAGCTACAACAACCCCCATCTAATTTGCTCTCCTCTCTCAACAATACAAAGCCTATAGAAGGCTTTGTAATTCAGAGTTTGTTTTCTTTTTAACATATCCACCAAATAAAAATTTCAGGCAGGCGTATTAGCCACCTGCCCCTACTCCCACCCCTCCCCACCCCTGAGCGGACTAAAGGGAGGAGAGGTATAGGTGAGGGATCTAAGTGTCTTTCTGCTGGAGTCCAGTGTTTAAATGCCTCTTGTTAGAGAATTTCCAAACTCTGGGGCCATTCCTGGCAATACGTCTTCTTCAGGACCTTTTTCTTTGCCTGAGAAAGCTGATTAAGAAAGAATCTGAAACAAGGACATAAGGCGCTGGGTAGATCAATAGCACCCACTACTAAACTTTAGCTTGAGAGTCGATGCTGGAATGGGCCAGTGAATTTACCATCTGATTAATATCTTCTTGGATGCTGTAAGCCTGGCTGAAAATAACAGAAACCATCCCCTGACCCTGTTCTTAAGAAATGTACAGCTCTGGAGATATTGCATTTTTTTTGGAACTGAGTAAAATAATAAGAGATTTGTACTGCCATGATAAAAAGATATACTACAAAGCCACAAAAACTGAGAAGGGCAGAGCTGGCACTAGAAAGGAGAGATAGATCAAGGAAACAGAACAAAAGCCCAGAAACAGAGCCAAGTATATGTGTGAGTGTATAAGGCACAAGTGAAACTTCAAAACAGCAAGGAAAGCATGGCGTATCCAACAGTGGTGCTGAGAAAATTGTGAACAATTATCGGAGCAAAAACTGCAGAGCCTTTTCTCATAAGAACGACTTAAATATATCCCCAGTAGACTGAATAGTTAAGTGCAAATGATCAAATAAATAAACCAGGAGGAAGTCTAGGCAAATGTTTTCATGACGTTGATGTGGAAGAGGTCATTCTAAGTATAATATGATCGAAGCCATGAAGAGTTCTTACAAATTACTAAGGACAATATGAATGCACCCAATGTAAATTATACAAGCAGGCAATTTATAAAAGAAGAAAAGACAATGACTAAATGGTATAATTATAAAATTTCAATTTACAGTGAATCGAGAATATTAAATGTAAAGTAGGGAACCATGTATAAACTATGATGTTATCAAAAACTAAAAGACTAAAAGACATCCTAATGCCCAGGCAGCCATGCTGGGGAAAGGGAAATGTCACCAAGTGCATCTGGTGATATAAATGGGCATGTTTTCTGAAAAGTCACAATATATATCAACCCTTAAAAACACTGTAACTTAATTCTGTCTAATTAATCCTTAGCAAATAAGAATGAGAGACATATATTTGCATATTATAGTTATAACCATTAAATACCAAAACATTGTAAATAACTCAAAAGTCCACACTGAAAGACTGGCTAAATAACCACGTACCTCCATAAAATTGAATATTATTACAGTCCTTCAAAATTTTGTTATAGAAATACATTTATTGACATAAAAAGATGTTGCCAGGCAGTGTTAAATTTTTAAAGTAATCTAAAATATGCTTATGTATGTACAAATATGAGTGTGTGTGCATAAAGATATGGGAAGATATTAATCGATTTTATTAGAATTTATTAATATTTCTAAGTAATGTGGTTATAGGAAATTTTGAAGGTTTTCTTTTAATGCCTGTCTGTATTTTCAAATCCACAATGAAGAGACAGTACTTGTATTGAGAAACTACTGATTAAAAAATGAAGAGGTAAGAAATACTCAGGCCTCCAGGCGCTCTGCCCATGCAGACCTACGTTCATGCAGATGCTGCACACTCCTGTGGGGAAGGCTGTCAGGAGGGCTTCTTGCTGGGTAGGGGATGGACCAGGCAAGAATTCTAATGTTCTTCAAACCTGAGACGATAACTTTCTATGAAGTGTTTCCTTGGTGCCAGTTCCATGAAGGGGATTAAAGAGCACCACTGGGCTCTGCCTCCAAGAAGGATATCATCCAACCAAGCAGATAAAATATAAAAAGGACCCTGGAGGAAGACACAACAAAATCCTGACTCGTGGGGTTTGGAAAGTGACTGCAGGAAGGATGTGCTTTATTTCCTGTCTTGTTTACCTGAGGGAGCTGTGACGACTGCCAGGAGACAGTACCATGTGGGACTGGGGACTTGGCGAACCCAGTTTTTCCATGAATTAAATGGATGCACTTGAGCATTTGCCTCGATTGGTCAGTCACCCACCCTGAGAGAGGCCAACTCAGGGGCATTTCTGCCCAGAGTTTATGGCTGGGTGCAATTGACAGAGGTGTGATCCTGGCCCTTCTCTAAAGAAAAAGAAGGACATGTACTCACGTCACTGTAACCCAGAGTAGACTGGATGAAAGGCAGGAGAGAATTCAGGGGGCTTCATTACTCCCTATCTTTTCAAACAAAGATAGATACCCTTCAAACATAGATATCTTCCTTTGGCTACTACCCTCCCCTCCCCCTTTCATAGCCCAGCATTTTAAGAATGGAGTTTACATCCATAGCCTCCACTTCCTCACTCCCTAGCCATCAGCCCACCTGCTTTTTTAGCCTTTGACTACCCACTAAAGCCGAATCTGCAAGTTGCGATCCTCATCTTCCCTCCCCTCAGTCAGAGTCCACAGCCTTAGAGCCTGCCTTCCTCCTGCCCCCACCCATGGCCCGCCTTCTTCCCACCCCCTCTCCCCCCCACTCCCTGCTCTGGGCTTGGCCTGGATGTGGGCCTCCCCCGTGAGCCCTCACCTTCCTCTCTCAGGACCACCCTGCATCCCCTTGCCTTCTCGTGGTTTGGGGACACTTAAAGGCTCTAAATCTAATCTCCGATCCAGGCCTTTTGTCCCAGCTCCAGCCAGATCCAGACATCAGCTGCCTGCTTCCAAGGTCAGCATGTCCAAAAGTCAACTTAGCAACTTCTCCCAACAAGCCTGCTCCCCTTCTCGGGTCCCCATACCAGCAACAGTTAGCTTTACTCTCCCCGATTCCCACAAGCCAGAAATCCAGGTACATTATCCCAGCAGCTGCCAAGCCCACCAGCTCTTCCTCCCAGCCCAGCACCCCTGGAGGCCTTACTCTCCTCCCTGCCCATCCATTCTGCCTCGGGCCCCAGCTCAGGTCATTGTCACTACCTGCCTGGATCCCTGCACAGCATCCTAAAGGCTGGCTGCCTCTAGCCTTGCCTGCCTCCATCCATGCCCCACCATGGCCAGAGCATCTGAACAGGTCACTCCCCTGTTTAAAACCATGTCACAGTTTTCCATCAACTTCAGAAAAAATTACAAACTCTCCAGCCTGTCATGAAATGCCCTTCATGGACTGGCTTCTGTCCACCTTTCTGGCCAAGTCTCCTGCTACTTCCTCGAACAGCCATGTTCCATTCAGTCCAGATCATATCACGGCACCCTCAGCAAGCCAAGATCCTCCTTCAGTGCCATTGTACTTGCTGTTTTCCCTGCCAGGATCACCAACCTCCTGCTTGTGTAGCAGAGCCTAGCCAAGCAGCACCTCCTCCAGGAAGCCTCCCTGATATGGTGGGCTGACACTCTCCCTCTGCATTCCCATTACTCTCCATGCACTTAGGAACAAAACACCTATTGTATTCAAGGTAATTTAAAATTTTCTATATATTTTTTATACTTTATATATATTTATAAAGGCCCCTGACACACCTCCTCAATGTCTCCACACCACTGTCAATCACATCCCATGACACACTGTGGCACTTCTCTGTCTATCTCCAACAGACAGAGCTCCTGGAAAGAGACCACAGGCTAGGACTCCCCAGCTCCAAGCACAGGGCCAGGTATATAACAGGGACTGAATAAACACTTGCTGAATTTATTAATCAGTAGGTCTCAGTTTTCACCTGCCTCCAGGAAGACTGCCAGGGCTTTGAAACTTGGTTCTAATGTCTGGAAATAAATGTAAACCAAGAAATATATGGGTTTTGCTTTCCTTTATTACAAAGAAACCACATGTACCTGCGAAAAAGACAATTTTCTGCAGGAAGTAAAAAGTCAGTACAGTGGTCTAAGAAGAGACAGCCTGAGGATTGCTGGAGGAAGGTAAGAGGCTGAGGCTGCTCTGCGCATGTCAAATGAGGGATGGCCCGAGAAGTCTGAGCTGCAAAGTGGGCTGTGGGGAAGGCGCTCCCAGGACCATCCCAGGAGGCAGAATCAGCTTGTTGCTAGTGACGTAGAATTAAATAGTGAAAAGCTACAGAGCCACAGGTTTTCACTCAGTTTAAGGAGGAAGTGTGTCCGTTGCAGCTGCCAGTGGGAGACTCGATGACAATGGCTCTCAGTCCCAGCTGCACAGGAGAATCACCTGGGGAGCTTCTAAAACTCTGATGCCCAGGCTGTGCTGCAGATCAATTTTGATTCAGGAGCTCTATGGTGGGATCCATGCATTGGAACTTTCCAATGCTCCCTAGGTGATCTCAAGGTGCAGTCAAAATTGAGAGCTGTATGCTTCGCACTTGAACTTGCACATGAATCACCAGGTTGTTAGCATGCACAATCTAACATGGATTTGATCCATCAGGGCGGGGCCTGAGCGTCTGCATCTCTAACAAACTGCAAGGTGTCCCTAATGGAGCTGGTTTTATTGCTAGTTGGCAGCATGTCACAGGGGATATTCAAGAAAAAGATGGACGATGATGAGGCATGGGTATTGCCGAGACAGCTTATGCACTGAATGGGGACTGGGATTACATCAATGCTCTTCAGCCTCTCTATAACAGCTGAAATCTTCCACCACTATCACCAAACAAAATCATCCACAGAAAGTCAACATATAAACCCAGCAAAGCAGAGCTATCGCATAGAGTAAAGGTGGAGACCCCAGAGCCCCGCCCTCCTGACCTCCTTTTCCCCCCACCCCACAGCACTAGAGCCTCTGTGAAGTTTATTAGAAGACCCCCTAAGTACTATTTACTAAACCTACCTATCTTCACTTCAAATGCTGAGGATTATTTTAGAAACTGGAACTGTTGATGTTTGGACAATGAGTTGACTCCTGCTAGTGAACCCTAAGTGAACCTGGATTAGTGAGCATTATGGTATTAAGGCGTTAAGGATGGGGAATCGGCAGGATTTGGGGCTACACTGTCTGTATTCAGCAAGTTTATCCTGTAAAATGTGTCAAGCCCCTTTCACTGCTTAGAGGAGTGAAATGGAGGGAACAAAGATAAAGCTCTTTCACGCACCTTCCTTCTGAAAGTACTGATAAGTCCATTGGCAGGATTTAATGATCAAAGTCAGTGCATGTCTCATCAAGTGGGAACCAAGTGGTCCTTTCTGTCGCCCTCCCTTGCAGTCACCCCAGATGCTTTCTCTTGCTCACTTCTGGCATGCTCCTGACTCCTGGTCTCTTCTCCCAAGGCAGATATTAATTCTGAGAATGGATAAAATCCTGCCTGGCAGGAACCTAGAGAATATCAGATTTGAAAGCCAAAAAAAGCATGGAGCTGCACAAAATAAGAGTACACTAGGTTCATTGACCAGCTCTCTAAAATAATGATTTTGGCACAAAATAAAAGAACAGAGTTACTTCCAATTAACTACAAGAATATGGTAAAATTTCTCCCAAGGAGTGTCAGGGTGGAAGAAATGTATTCATTTTCAAATTTTTTAACGATGGACTTTCACTCATTTGACCTACAATTATTTGGAACAATTTGGACGTTGTTTGGATAGCGTGTTTGAAATTTCTTTGTAAAAGGGGTTTATCTGAGCAAGATTTAGGAGGATGTCCTTAGTTTTTTATCCTGTCCAAGGATCAAATCTGTGAGGCTGTTTGTTTGCTTATTTGTTTGTTTTATTATTTTGGAGGTGGAGGTTGTCCGAGGAGTGCCTAGAAGGAACAGAAGACTGCAAATTGGGAGACCCAAAGCAACTAAAAATGTTATCTTTTATTAAA
Organism: Hipposideros armiger; assembly: GCF_001890085.2. Taxonomy (NCBI): domain Eukaryota; kingdom Metazoa; phylum Chordata; class Mammalia; order Chiroptera; family Hipposideridae; genus Hipposideros; species Hipposideros armiger. The sequence goes on along the minus strand of NW_017731903.1, from coordinate 1,203,780 downwards.
TTCTTTTATTGTGATAAATATACATACTATTATAAAGTTTACCATTTTACCTTCACAATATTGTGCAACCATCACCACTATCCATTTCCAGAACTTTTTCATCAGCCCAGATTCTGTGCCTATTAACTCCCACCACCTTCCTCCAGTACCTGGTGACCTCTAATCTACATTCTGTCTCTGTGAATTTGCCTATTCTAGGTACCTCATGTAAGTGGAATCATACAATATTTGTCCTTTTGTGTTTGACTTATTCACTTGGCGTAATGTTAGCAAAGGTTCATTCATCTTGTAGTAGGTAACAGAACTTCATTCTTTTGAAGGCTGAATAATATTCCACTGTATGTATAGACCACATTTGGTTTATCCATTCATCTAGTGAGGGACATCTAGGTTGTTTCCACCTTTTGCCTATTGTGAATAGTGCTGCCATGGGCGTTGGATTAGTTAGTTTGAGTATGAAAGACACACTAGCAGGAGTTGTCTGTAGGAAATAGCTAGTCTGGGGAGTTGTTCAAGCATCAGACACAGAAACTAGAAAACAAGGGTAATACCCATGTTAGTGAAGTAATAAAATCTCAAACAGTGGGGTCCCAACAGGCTTTAGACTTCAGGCCTTGGATCTGAAACAGCAGTTCGCAATGCTAGCTGTATACCAGAATAACTTGGGGAATTTTCTCTTTTTTAAAGATCTTTATTAAAATGTAGCTAACGTACAACATTATATTAGTTCCAGGTGTACACCATAGTTTTTCAACATTTATATACCTAAAGAACTGATCACTATGGTAAGCCCAGCAACATCTGACACCATACCATACAATATAATTAACTATATTCCCCATGCTGTACATTACATCCCCAGGACATATTTGTTTTCTACCTGGAAATTTGGACCTCTTATTCCCCTTCACCTTTTCCCTCCTTTTTAAAATTTTTAACTACAGTTGACTTTCAATATTATTTTATATTAATTTCAGGTGGACAGCATAGTGGTTAGACATTTGTATAATTTAAGAAGTGATCCCTCTGACTACTCTAGTACCCACCTGGAACTATACATAGTGATTACCATATTATCGACTATATTCCCTATGCTGTACTTTACACCCCATGACTATTTTGTAACTACCAATTTGCACTTCTTAATCCCTTCCCCTTTTTCATCAACCCCCCAATTCCCTTCCCCATCACTTGGGGAATTTTCTAAAATATGGTTTCCTCCTTCCACACTCAAGCCAATTAAATGAGTATCTCTGGGCACTGGATATTTTTAAAGTTCCCCCAGTGAGTCTCATGTGATGCTGGGTCTCAGTAGGACAGTGTTTCTCAAAGTCTGAACCTGGACCAGCAACAAGGGCATCATCTGGGAACTTGTTATAAATGCAGATTCTCAGGCCCCACCCTAGACCTGCTAAGTCAGAAACTCTGGGTATGGTCCAGCCCCTTGTGTTTGTACAAGCTCACTAGGTGATTCTAAAGCTGTGTCAAGTTCAAGACACTGGTTCAGGGGAAGGAGCAGAGGTGGCTTGCCTATAGTATCCTTCCACCACATCCCTGACTCCAACATGGGTGCTGAGTGCTCTGAGGTAGTGGCCCTGCTAAGCTCAGCTAATATGTTTTATTGCCAAACAAATATCAGTCTGCATAAGGTAAGGCTGTTCTTACAGGTAGGAGAAGTAGATACAGCCTGGAGGTTCTCAGGGTCTCCCTGCCCCCATAACTACTGCTTTGATTGCAAATGGTATCTACAGAAATCAGGAAGGGGGCTGAGATCAGGTTAAAAACACCGTGTGCAGTGACTGCCATGGTGCCCAGATAACCCAGAGGCTCCCGGAGGAGGTGACAATCCAGGGGAACCTTGAAAGCCTGGTGAGGCTGGAGCAGCCTGTCTGCACAGAATGGATGCGTTCAGCTCCCTGCTTTGCTGAATCTGTGGTTCCTTACTTAAACACTCTTGAAGTGTCTTCAAGTTGCAAATTTAAATATTCAGAGGAGGCTTTGAATATTAAATTGTGAGGCTTTGCAAAGAAGTGGTTGAGAACAAACAGAGCATCGATAAAGGAGAAGTTGACTGAATAAGTGGGTTTTCCTTATTGGGAAAAAGTCTCTGTGAGGAGTAAGCATAAACAGAAGGGAAGAACACATCATTGGGTGACGTTCCTCCAGTGACAAGAAGCTGGTTGGGGTCTGTGTTCTACTCCCAGCCCCTCTTTTTACCAGCTGCAAACTTAGGCAAGTTAATTAAATTCTAAACTTCAGTTTCCTCCTCTACAAAATGGGATCATGATAGTACCTGCCCAATCATTTGTTTATAACAGCAGGACTAAATAAGATAATGCTAGTGAAGTGCTTGGGGTTTTGCTGGTCACTCAGTGAGCTCTAACTCCCACTTCTGCTACGAATACTTTCATTGACACTATTATTAGCACAGTGACCTAGAGTAAACTCCCCAAAGTATTAGCTGTTCTTATTACTGTTATTATTACTATTGAAACTGCTGAACCTCTCCATTAAATTCACATCAGGGGAAAGGGCTATAACTAGCCAGACATGCCAAGGAACCCCAGAGAAAATTATTCTTTCTCAAAATTCAAAACTTTTTGAATGTCCTACGCTGAAAGGGCCTTGCCTTAAACAGAATAGGATAAGTGATGCTCTTGTAGCAAACCTCTAAAATCTCAGTGATTTAACACTGCAAAGGGCTATTTCTTGCTCATGTCCCAGTCAAACTCAAGTCAGTTGGTATCTGTACTCTAAGTGGTGACTCAGAGACCCAGACAGATTCCATCTGGAGGTGTATTTTTAAGAATCAGACTTAGAAATAGCTTACACTTTCAATAGCTTTCTCCTACTGATGGTAGACTAGGCTGAGTCTTATCTCTCTCCTCCAAGGTAATTATTCTTGTATCTGTGAATTCATTTATCATATAGAATGGGTTAGGGCTCATCAACCATTGTGGCAGTTCTCATCTGAATGTAGTAGTTGGTCTACATCCCTGCACCAAAACTGAGCCTAAGTGGAATCCAAAAGGTATGAACTGAGTGGTACAATCACCTCCTTCATTCTAGAGACTACACTTCTATTAGTGAAGCCTGATTGCTTTTCTTTTCTTTTTTTTTTTTGGAAAGTGTCAGCAATATTGAACTTAACATCAAATAAAATTGCTATAGGTATACAATGGATTCAGCTCCCTCTCACCAATGTTTATTCTTCTCTTTTCAATCCGTACAGAAACCTCCATTATGGAAAAAGTCCACAAGAAAAATATAAATTGAAGAGATTTGCTTCTCTAGTTCATCAATTAATATACTCCCTGGCTAGCCTCTTTGGGATGTGCCATATCATCCAAGGTTATTCATAGCAAATGCTGAGAAAGGCAGCTGTCAAGGCATGACCACCCTGTTATTTCTTAGACTGACCCCTCCCATCCACCTTGTTGCAGGTACCACATGACCTTGCCGGTGCTGATCTACTTCCTCCCCCTGCTGGTGATTGGCTATGCATACACCGTAGTAGGAATCACACTGTGGGCCAGCGAGATACCTGGGGACTCCTCTGATCGTTACCATGAGCAGGTCTCTGCCAAGCGCAAGGTGAGCAAAAGACAGGTAACACCTACACACCACCACCACCCCGCCCCCAGCACAGGTTAAAGGCTGGCAAGCATATGGGCCCCAGAACCTCAGGAGACTCAAAGGCAGTGGGCACAAAACATGTCTGGGGACAGCAGAGGGAACAGGAGGGGAGGGGAGGGGCTCTTTCTTCAATGGATTTCTAACCTAGGCCTGCCTGTACAGGCATGAGCCATCTTGGTCTCACCTTAAGAGTAATTGCAACCTGTCAAGGCATTAAAACACACACACACACACACACACACACGCACACACGCGCGCGCGCGCACACACACACACACACACACACACACACACACACTTAACTACGAAAGCACTGAAGTGTTATTCAGTCCTCTTTTTATTATTTATTTAAAGTTTGGCAAAAATAATATATTCACTTGGTTCAAACATCAAAAAATATGAAAAGGAAGGAACAACATTATAGTGGTGGAGGACAGATCACCACTATATGATTTTTTGCAGGGGTGGAGGGAAGGTCTGCCTAGAAAGGGACAGCATGTGTTTCTTTGTGGTGATGGAGCAGCTCTGTATCCTGATTGTGGTAGTGTTTTCACTCATCTATGCATGCAATAAAATTTCACAGAACTATACCCCCCAAAACTGAGCATGTGTAAAAACTGGCAAAATCAAAATAGAGCCTGTAGTTCAGTTCCTAGCACTGCATTAATGCCGGGTCCTGGTTTTGATCATGTGATATAGTTACGTAAGATGACATCACTGGAGGAAACTGCAAACTCTCTGTACTATTTTTGCAACTTCCTGGGAGTTTTCAATTATTTCAAAATGAAAAGTTAAGAAAAATATATTAAGAGTCTTACTAAGAAAAGGCTTCCTCCTTTTAGGTCCTCCATCTACCCAGCTCCCAAATGCATGTGCACATTTACTATGGTAACCACTGTTATTAACCCTTCCAAATATTGTAATTCATTTGTAAGACGAATAAACATAAATTAGCTTTTTGTTCTTTTTTACACAAATAGTAAGTACATACTTTCTGGCTTTTACTTTTTTCACTTAAAAATATCTGCAAGACCTTCAAAAATTAATACATAAATAGCTTTCTCATTCTTTTCTTTTTCCTTTTGATAACTCTTTGCATCGTATTTCATTGTGTAGACACGAGGTCGTTCTTCACTGATGTATTGGGGATATGAGGGAAGGGGCTACATCACCCAGTGTTCATAAAACCTTGTAAATCCCCTTTAAACATCTGATGCTCCCTTGTTGCAGCTGGCCAAATCCTGCCCCTTCTCCTTCCGTCCTGCTGAGACCAAGCAGGGAGTCTGCCCTAGCTCAAGGCCTCTCCCTATCTGGTGTTTCCCTCCTTCCTGGGTCTTTCCCTCCTAAACACCCGTTCCCCTTGTCTCATTAATCTGGTCTCCCAGGGCTTCTCCAGTCATTGTCCAGAAAGATGATATAACATGGTGGTTCTCAAACAAGAGTGTGCATCAAAATCATTGGAAGAGCTTGTCAAACACAGTATTCTGGGTCCCACCCTCAAAGTTTCTGATTCAGTAAGTCGGGGAGGGGTCCAAGAATTTGCATTTCTGACAAGGTCCCAAGTGAGAATGATGATGCTGTTCCTGGGGCCACACTCTGAGAACCACCCACAAAACTCAAGTCATTCAGTACCACGTATAAAAGGTCCTTCTTCCTCCTCAAAAGGTGTTATTATAAATACTTCCCACCCCTTAGTGCACTGATGCAGTGAGGGGACAGGAGATGAGAGAAAGTAGCCATGAGAAAAAGGACACGGTGGTGATCTCACCTGTCACAACCTCTTGCCAGGTGGTCAAGATGATGATCGTCGTGGTGTGCACTTTTGCCATCTGCTGGCTGCCCTTCCACATCTTCTTCATCCTGCCCTACATCAAACCAGATCTCTATGTGAAGAAGTTTATTCAGCAGGTCTACCTGGCCGTCATGTGGCTGGCCATGAGTTCTACCATGTATAACCCTATCATCTACTGCTGCCTCAATGACAGGTGAGGACCCCATCCCTCATACTCTCTTCAGGGGCCCCAAGATCATCTGTCTGTATAGTCACCAAGCAGCCAACCTAAATGAGCAAAGCTGGCTGTGAGACAACAGGGAGTGGTGAGGACTGCAGCAAACTATCAATCACATGACTCAACCCCTGCTGATTATCACCATGCAGGAATATAAGCCCAGAGTACACGTATTTTTTTCTTTCCCAAGAGGAACCAGAAATCCACATTTTTGTGTGATATCTTCTGACTTTTAAACACTGTCAACTAAGTCAGTGGGAGTGGGGTGCAGATAAAAATATCTCTGTGATTGATGTATATAAAGCAGGTCCACTAGCTGGGTCTGGTTTGCAGCCTGTGAATTCGTTCACCCTGCCCTATAGATCCAGGGCACAGGGGGCTGTGCATGGAGAGAGACAGAGTCAGTGTGAGAGAGTCAGATCGAGAGAGAGACATACTGAAGGAACATGATTGGCAGAAAGTCATCCTTCACGCAGTGAGCTACTTGAAGAAGAGGACTGACTCTTGTCATATGTTTTTACCACCCAGTGACTAGCACAGTATCGTGCACATAGTAAACCCTTGGTGATGTTTTGGTTGATATTGAGCTGACCCACAGCCGGCTGACCCTGTACCAGTGGAAGCAGCATAGTTCAGTGGCTGCCCTCAGTAAAGACATGTTTCACCTGAACCTAGGTTCTAATCCTGGGTTTGACCTTAATATCTGACCTTTCAATCTTTTTGGCCTTAGTGTCTCCATTTCTCAATTAATTTAAAATATAATAACACTAGAGTCACACTTGGGTATGTCCATAGCTAATGCAATGGTGGGTACACACTCTGAAAGCAGGCTGTCCCACTGGGTCACCTCTCCATCTGCTCTCTCTCCAGGTTCCGGGTGGGCTTCAAGCATGCCTTCCGATGCTGCCCTTTTATCAGTGCCGGTGACTACGAGGGGCTCGAAATGAAATCCACCCGCTACCTCCAGACCCAGGGTAGCGTGTATAAAGTCAGCCGCCTGGAGACCACTGTCTCCACAGTGGTGGGGAACCACGAGGAGGAGCTGGAGGATGGCCCCAAGGCTACACCCTCTTCCCTGGACCTGACCTCCAACGGCTCCTCTCGCAGCAACTCCAAGACCATGACAGAGAGCTTCAGCTTCTACTCTAACATGCTCTCCTAGACCCCAGGGCCTTCAGCAGGGGCAGCCACCATCGTTTTTGTCTTGCTTCCTTTCATGCATTCCTTGACCCAGAAACCATCAGAAACACCCTAACATTGCAGCTTATGAAAAGGGTCAGAATGGTTTAGGAAACACATTCCATCCCAGAGTAAAAAAAAAACACCTAGATTCTTCCATGTTTCTGCCACCCCCATGCTATGTGGCCCAAGGCAAATCATCAAACTTCTCTGAGCCTGTAAAATGGGAAAGTTGGACACAATTTTCTCCTCAATCCATGCCATGATTCTACAATGAATTTTAGTTGCATGTGAGCACTCATTTCAGGAAGAATCCTGTAATACAACAACAAATCCAGCCTCTGTCTTACTTCAATAAAGTCATCCTCAGTCATGCACAGATCCCGCTCCTTTAGCTAGTTGGCACCTTCTCTTGATAGGGTGAACAAAAGAAGGAACCAACACAAAATCTGAATGAAAGATTTAACCCCGTCTTCCAAGCACCCATGAAAGGAAGAAAAAGTCTGCCCCTTTTTGACATCTCTATATTTTAGGGCATTTAAACATCACAAAATTGAGAGTTGCAGATTCATCTGTGTCACATCCCCAGTGACTATCCTGAGCAACTGATGCAGGCAGAATATGTCCACTGATACCAGCTAATGTCTGTCATGGACCAAGAGGCAGGAGAGCTGTACCATACTTAATCTGTCTGAGCCTCTTTTTCCTTATTTGTAAAACTATGGGGCTGAACTGGATCATCTAAGTGTCCCTTCAAATTTTGACATTCAATGGTTCAATGATTGTATGAGTTTTCTCTTTGTTTCACCAAAATATGGTGATATCAGAAAGAGTAGGAACAGAGAGTCTAGTGACTTGATACCCAGGTCCTGGGGAAGTAGTAACTGCTATGTGTCAATACCCATAGCAGACATTCTCTGATTTATCCTAAAATGTGAGTACTTTTTTTCTCCTGGAAGGTTTTGGCCTTTGACAGAGCTGAAGACTTGCTGTCAAAGCCGCATCTCTCCATCAGGCTTTAGCAGGCCAAGCCTGCAGCTGGAGATGCCATCAGGTAAACAAACTTGTAGGCCTCTGCTTTGGCCTTTTGGGTATCTTAGGACAGGGGCACTGACCCAGAGTCGTAGCGTTGCTCTAACACCAGGCATATGTTCAAATGCCCAATGAGCAAAGGGGTTGCACACTGCAGCAGCACCTCTGGGAAGAGCCTACCTTACACCTTCCCTTCAGCCTCTCTGCATCTCCCCTTCCTGTCCACCCCCCACCCCCATGGCTTTGCTGGCCTGTCTGTAAGAGGTGGGACAACACACCAACCCTACAGAACAGTCCATCTACTGAGAACCATGAACTTAATGCTTCATGTCCCAGTACCGCTTTGGGGATTCCAGCAGGTGAGCATGCAGTTCCTTTTTGTCTCCCAGATCTGTGCTTCATCCAGATGTGGCTGAAAGCAGAAGCCTCGTGTAACATGAATGATGGCCACCCTCGTGGTTTGAAAAATGGCTGCACTTGCGCTGTATCCACGTGTGGATGGAGAGCGATGCTTCCCACAGGGTTGACAGCTTTTCCCAGCCCAGCTGGCTCTAACCCTATGAAAGCATGGGCAGGCCTAAGGGAGTTGTATAGCAACAGTATAAGCCAGAAAGACCCAAGAACCATACTCTGCAAAGCCTCATGGGAAAGATTAAATAAATTTAGTAAAGCCAGCTCAATGCAGATACATGCATGGAAGACATAATTTAGGGACAACAAAAGTCAGTGGCGAGAGCAACAGTCATGCTTCCAATGAGGAATCATGCCATGTGTGGATGATTCACTTCAGTGGGATATAAAGAACTAGCATGATTATGACAAGGACCTAAGAAGAAACTGTCAAGAACTTGGAGACAACCTCTCTATGGAAGAGATTAGAGTTGAATTCAACAAGGATCACTGACTACCTGCTCTGGACTTATCCCTGAGCTGGGGACACACAGCTCCTTCTGCTCCTAAGGAGCCTACTGGACTGGCCCTTGGTAACTCACCGGTCCCAGTGGGTCCAGGCCGGGCAGCAGGCATGGGGGTAGTAGAGAAGCACATTTTCCCCAGGAGTCTAAAGACCCACATTCAACACGGGTAATCGACCCAAGAACTAAGACCTTCAGAGAGCCTTTTCCAGTGAGCGTTCTCTGAGACAATTCCAAAGGGAGCCACCAGTCAGTCCAGGGGACCTAGTGGGATGTGACTGGACAGCATTGTCACTGCGGATAATTACAGGGAGTGTGGGATGGTACTGGGCAGTTTCAAATACAGTAGAACATCCCCTCTGAGCAAGCCCAGCAAGCCTTCCTCTGACCCACTCCCCAACACCCATGTAACTTATAAAAATGTCATCAGCTCCCATGTGTAAGAAACACCATGATTTGCACTGTGCATGGGTCTCATTCCTACAGAAACGTGTTACCTTGTGTTTATCTCCTAAGTGGTTTTCTATGGTGTCCTGTTCAGTCGTAACAGGATATAAGACACCATGGGGCCAATCTTTGTCATGTTACTTCCAAAATAGGGGATCCAGTTGCTGTCAGTGTGTTTTCTGCATTGTGCCAATCTCTCCTCCTCCTCCTCATTCTTTCACAGAGAGGAGCTGATGTATATTGTGAACTCACAGTGGGACTACAGTAATCGAGGGGTGGGGAGGGGGGCCTTTATGGGAGGAACTAAAGGGCAGGAGTCCTAGCCCTCCTCCCCATCCACACCGGGATGCTAAGACGTGCTGGGATGTCCTTTCCCTTGGAAAGACTGAGGAGGCTCCTGGGAAAAGGGGATCTGACATCATCGACCTGGCTCTCAGGAAGAATCCTGTAAGTGGAGCCAGGTCATCCCTGACGTTTGTTTTCCAGCCTGGGATCTTGGAAAGAATTTCCATACAGAAATAAAGTGTGTGTTTGATGATCTAACACCTCTGTCTCATCACCAGGGAACCTCAGCACCCTACAGGAGGCTGAATGGGGTAGTACTATGAACCCTATTAATTTGCATAGTCAAAAGAATGGAACCCAACACTCAGCAAACTGCTAACGCTATGACAAAATGAGTTAGCAAGATGTGGGGACTGGGCCGGCCGAGTGGCGCAATGGTTAAGAGCTGGCTTGGGACACCAGAGGACCCTGGTTCGGATCCCACATATGAGGGCCAGTGACACTGCCCTCCACAGCTAAGATGCTGAGCAACAGCTCAACCTGGAACTGGGCTGCTGTGGGTTGCTGGCGACGGCGTAGGCTGCAGTCCCTGTGGCAGTGGGTTGCCATGGGCTACCGTGTGTAGCCAGCAGCCAACGTGAGTGGCCAGCGGCCGCCATGAGCAGCCGTCCAGAAGCCAGTGACTGATCTGCCTCGCCCGGGAAGAGCGCAATGATGGTGCCAACTTGGGCCGGTGACATGTCGTCCTCCACAACTAGACTGAGGAACAAAAGGACAGCAACTTTTCTGTTCCCCTTCCCCCAATTCCCCAGTGCTGTTCCCCTCCCCCCAATTCCCCAATAAAAATCTTAAAAAAAAAAGATGTGGGGACTATTTCCAGGTGGGGATCTGGGAAGGTAAGGGGGGATTGTGTGAAGTGACAAATAATGCCACCTGTGAGAAAAGCTGTGTCCGTTCAGGTCCTCGCAGGAGCAGACACCAAGGCAGAGTTAGAAGTGCGACAGATTTACTGGGGGAGTCTCTGGGAAAAGTAAAGCGGGGAGGAAGCTGGAGCAGGCAGGGGAAGCCTGACAACACTGTTCAGAATGGACACCTGTGAGGAAACAAAGAGGGAGGACCGGGCAGGAGGAGCCTCAGAGAACGTCTCCGCTGGTCCAATTGTGTGCAAAGGGTGCTTGTAGAGAAGGCCTGCACTGGCAGAAATGGCCAGGCCTGCTACCCCTCATGCTGGGTCAGTGATGGGGCGCTCTGGGGAGAAAGTGGTCTGCCCTTGAACACTGTGATGGGTCCTGAAGACGCTGCAGCTGGTGACCCTCTACTGACTGCACTCCCACCACCAGCTCTCTGCTGAAGGGGAATCTGAGCCAGGATCCCCACAGCTGCCACCAGAGCTTTGGTCAAGGCCTCTGTGTTTGGAAACCATGTCAGAAAACCCTTGGCAGGATTTGAAACTTTAATAATTTCTGTCAGCCTTGGCCACCTATATCTGACTTCCTAGGGCCACCGTGTTCCACCTTCCCTCTCAGGCACGCTCCCTCAAAGGAGCGATGAGCAGCTGTTAGCAGACATGCAATGCCAAAGACTATAAAGGCTTTAAAAGAGGGAGTTCTGAGGAGCACAGACAGCTACCCAACCAACATATTTTGTATTCGAAACAAGTAATAAAAACATTTCTATTTAAACTAAGGCAGCTTAAACTGGGATACCTGAATAAGCTTCAGTGAATCCACAAATCCCCTTTAAGGTCCCCACAAATCACATACAAAATATTGTGTGTGTGTGTGTGTGTGTGTGTGTGTGTGTGTGTGTAATAATAAGAGTTCTGATTCTTTTCAGAACTCACTCACTCTTGGTTCTCCAGAGAAGGAGAGAAATTAAGCTATTTATAGGAGAGGGTCGAGGAACTGTGAAACCTTCAGAACACAATGAGAAGTAGATGAGCCCTGGGAGAACCAGAGTGGCTGCCAGGAAACTGGGAACAGCTTTGGAACAAAATCATAATTCACTTCAGGCTCCCAGAGGAGTTAAAGCTGTAGAATGTCATTAAAGATGTTTATGGCAATGAAAATACCAAATCATGATTAAGGGGTATGCGCACTCTTTTCCATGGGACGATTAGAATTTGTTAGCTGAGGAAAGACTAACCTTAGTTATCAGTGAACAAATAATGCCAGCTGTGGAGTGGGGACAATCCTTTGGAAACGCAAGGACATTTTCACTTACTTCTGTGTAGGCACATCCTACACACTGCAGACACTTGGCCTTAGGAGCCACCCTGGCTTTAGTCATAACTTACCTCTTCCAACCCCCGTGGCTTCTCAAATCCCTTTCATGGTGTGTACATGATCTCCTCAGTTCTGGAACCTGAGATGGGGGATTTCAATCAAGGCCCCAAGCTGAGGCGAGCAAGGTAGGACACACCAAGAATGTTCTTCTCCTTCAGCTTCAGAGGTGAAGCGAGCATCTGACTGCAGAAACTGATTTCTTGAGCCCCCTAGGCAAAGTTCTGAGATGCCCTCATGTCTCTCTACCCAGTTTAGGAAAAGAGGAAGGAAGGAGAATGAGGCCATGGAAGAGCATGCCTTATAAGCTACAAATTCAATGTACAGCACTTGCAACCTTTGGTCCTGGCTTCTTTCTCCAGTAGCACAGCTAGCAGAGAAAAGGCTGCTAATTAGAAACAAGTGACTAAAGGACATCAGCACTGACATGAGCCTGACAGGTGGACTGCCCTGGCCCCATCACTCTCAGAGGGCATGTTAGCAGTATATATTCTGCCAGCTTTGGAGAGGTTCATACAGACAGATTCAAAGTCAGGTCCTCTGTTTTGTGTAACATGTGTCCTTTCTCTCCTCTCTCCTCTCTCCTCTTTTTATATCCAGTTTCCCTTTGTCCTCCACTCTTTAGTCCAACACTGTTCCCACCCCTGGAAGCGTCTCCTCCTAAATCTCTAGGCTTTCTCTCCACTACTCCAGATGTCTTCCTAGTATGCTCATTCACAAAGAGAGGATCTGATATGATAGTGAGAACCCACCATCCCTAGCAAATCCCCTTTTTCCATCTCCCCATTGCCCACTCCAAGTACATGCACACCCACACCTTCCCTTCGTCCCCTAGTTCCCAACTCTCACTCACCCACTTTCCCAAATTGAGATGGTGTTCAGAGTAAGATTTCTGACTTAGTTCCAACACTTAAAAGATGCAGCTGAAGCAACAGATCCAGCCTCTAGTCTGAGCAGGAAGAGCAGCAAACTCCAGAGAGATGCCAGATTCTGGTGCTGTTGTCTCCTGACCATGCCAGCATATGGACTTGAAGAACGTTAGTGCATGAAGGGGCCACAGGGCGAGTGGAGAAAGGCAGTGCCCACTGCCCAGGAAGCTTTATCTGGGTTCATTTCCCCTCTGTCCTTTGCTGACTCACTGACTCATGTCCATTGTCCTCTTGCTCCATAACCACCACCTGGGGGAGTGACTGTTTTGGTGGAAGTGTCCTGTGGGGCAATATCTATTCCTCAAAGATGGCAGCCACCTGGGCTCATCCAGATAGTCAAAAACAGATGCTGAGAGAGATGATTCTGAATATGATTCTGCTTTGACCTCAGAAATTGGAGGACAGTCCAAACATTTTCTCAAGAAGAGAAGCAGACCTTTTCAGTTTATTTTATACCTATAAAGACTTGGCAGCTGATAATTCAACTGCATCCACTGGACACTTGCCTGGCACCTATGATGTAGCAGGCGCTGTGTGGGGGATTTGTAAATATAAATTTTATTTGTACATGATTCTTGCCCTCAAAAAGTTCACAGCCTAGAGAGATAGACAGATGTTCCACAGCCCAGTGGGAGGAATATCAAAGCAGAGATGCCAGGAAGCACTCTTGATGTCACACCCCACAAAACGTCATTAAAAGACAGTGAAGCCTTGAGTCCAATGTTTTCCTCAGTGGCAATGCACACACACACTCACTCACAGACAATGTTTGCCCATTGCATTGACTTACTTTCAAAGCCTCCTGAGTTTTTTCATATTTGATAGACACATTTGCTTTCTCAGGGTTGTGAAGTTCTTAATTCCTTAATCTATGCATCTCCCTTTCTACTGGTGATTTTTTTAAATTGAGCCTATTGTTGATTTTAAATCCTCCCAAATCAAAATCCAGTCCCTCAGCAGTCCCAATAGAACGTGACCACCACCACCTCTACTCCCACCTCTCGCTGGGTTCCTCCATGTTAGGGCCACAGGACTGCTCTCTGCTGACCTCTGGAGGGCTCTCTTTATAAAAATGCACAGGTTAAGGATTCAAATGAAGTACCCAACACTGAAGTGAAATGCACTTGGCCAGCATGTGGGGAATTCACTTGGACGTGGCCCAGGAGTCAAGGCCGTGAGCATGATTTTCCTGTGCCTAGGCATTGTTTGGGTTATGGATTCAAAGAAAGGAAGACACACATTAGAACATGCAAGGCCTGGAAATAGGGACTTATCATCATGTACATATAATCTCTTCTGCATCTGTTCCCACCAGAACTCCCGATCTGATCATGGGAGCTGATCATGGGGCTCCACGATAGACCTCTCATGCCCTTCCCTGCACCTCCTCCCCCCCAAACTTTGACATGAAGATCCTGCATTCCTAACTGTGATGGGCATTCTGTCACCTCCCCCAGATGCCCTTGTACTGATCCTAATGTTCCAGAAGGAGTTGTCATAATGGGAGTGAAGAACAGTGGAGTTATCCCCTCCACCTGGGGATCTGCAGAGTAGGGGACTCAGGCTCCCAGCAGCTCTCCCAGAGATGCCATGCGAGGCCCTTTCTTTAAGAAACAACAAGGCTCTCTGTTTCTTATGCTGTCACTGATGCCAAGTTGTGGCAGGTCCAGCTCAGTTGCCCACCTATGGCAACATGGTGGGGCAGGGTAGTATTTATTGGGCTGCCGGAAAAGTCATGACGTATTTTTTCTATGTTTTTCATTCCAAAAATGCATCATGACTTTTCTGACAACCCAATATTTTGTATTGGATACTTTAGGTTTAGCAGGGCCACTCTTGGCTCCACTGGCCTAGTATTTAGAATTGTATGCCATGTCTCAGAAGCATCAAGCCTCACCAGTTCCTTGCCCTTACCAGACAATTGTCATGTGTCTGTTATAGCTTTCTAGTGCAGAATCCAGTCCCTGTGTCTCCTAAAAGACTGGGAATAAATATTCAAAAGGATGACTGGAGTAGGCCAAAGAGGATTATCCACACCCTGGGTGTGTTCTGGGAGGCATCTCTTATGGCGCTGGTCTCAGAGTCCCATGGCCTGAATGAGATATGATTCTGTCAGCTAATTTTCCGCAAGAAGACAACATTGAAGTTGTGCATGAGTAGGAACCCACTCCCCAGCCATCATCAAGGCCAGGGAAGTGGACAGTCTTTGCTTTTTCCCATTTGTTCCCAAGAGCTTGAGACTTCTCTGTCCCTGGGTGTTCATGTTGTCTGAATTGCATCTATATACAAAATGGGGTGGGAGAAGGGATACAGAATAAGATATTTCCAAGCCCTTGTCAGATAGAAGAAAAGGGCATGTGAGTGAAAGTAGAAAGAATCAGTGCCCCAGGAAATTTTGAAGCCTTGGAAACAGGAAGAATCACTTCATCTCTCTCCCCACTTCAAATGTTATAATAAAGACAAGGATAATAATGGTAATAAGTATTACACTCTGGATCTCTTGTGCCAAGTACTTTATGTGCATTATCATGCCATGAAGTCAATATTATCATTATCCTTAATTTAATATGAAAACGATGGGACATAGAGGACACTAGAAAGACAAGTGTCTGGGATCCCATTGCAAGAACTGAATCTCAGAGCCACCCGATTCCAAAGCCCAAGATCTGAAGCAGAACCCCCTGCTATCTCCTTTATTCATTGTACTCTTAGGCCTTTATCCTTCCCTCAAAGATGCCATAGCTCAGGCTGAAATACTGCTCCAAACATGTTGCCAAAATGCTCATTCAAGAGGTGGTGTTTCTAGGAGCAGAAAACTTTCACAGCCCCATTAAATCATCAGAAAAATATTTCAAAAGGTAAATGGTC
>NW_017731903.1:1181168-1183269 GCF_001890085.2 Hipposideros armiger | reverse complement strand
AAAAAAAAAAAACCTGCCTTTCTTGAAAATCTCTTCATAGCCCATCTCTTTGAGGCAGGCTGACCTCCAGCTGGGGAGTGATACTGGAGAAAGGCTTCCAACTCTAATAAAATTACATCAACTATCTCCAGTCATTTGAAACATCCCAGAACCCACATACACATTAGGAAGTCAAACCTATCCCATCCTTGCTCGTTTCCACAGCAACATGCAGCGATAGCCCTCTGAGTTCTGGTCAGTCTAGCTGACAGAATGATATCCAGGCAAGAGAATCTAAGGCAGTGACTCTTAAACATTTATGGCTGCCATTTAGAGAAAGCTACTCTAATAGACAAAGAACCATGAGGATAACACACTAGAACAAGCATATTTTGAGGGGAGCAGACAGACATTAACTATAGCAATACTGGTGATGCAAATATAAATAATAACCCACAAACAATCCTCAGAAAAATAAACGAATACGTAAAATAAAGAACAGTTGCCATTGAAAAGCCCAATAAACTCAAGATCCTGCTAATGAATCAATAACAAACCATCCCACTCTCTGGTCTTTGTAGCATTATCAAACTCTGTGAAGCAGCCAGACTTCTTGGTAGAATACTGACTTCGGATTCTCAATAAATTTAAGCATAGTGTTAATGTGAAGTTTTTGAGTAACAAATTGTGGTAACCCTCAATAATTCACATAATAGTTACTAGTAAGCAACTTACTAAAAGTCGATGGAATTTCACGCCTGTAAAAACCTATAAAAACTTGGAGTTTTGGATTTGTTCCCTGCTCACCTGGTGGATCCTCATAGCTTACTGGGGGACTAAGAACCATCTCTGGCCTAGGAGGGGTATGATCAGCCACTTCTCTATGTCCCCTCTGTTCTGTCCTTTGATCCATTGAGGACACCAGAGAGCCCCACACTTGGACCACATTAGCTGTGGCTCCTGTTGGTCACCTTCACTGTGTTGTGTTAATGTCATGCTCTTGGCTAGAGCTGTTTCAAGAAACAACTAAATGAAATTCACTTCTGCACTTGTTACGGAAGTCACTGTGGATATTATAATTATGTTAATTATCCTGTAATTTGTATATAATTTGTATATGATCATGATGAAGATGGTGATGACAATGATGATGATGATGATAAGATAGTTAATGTTTGAGTTTACTATGTGCCACTCACGATTCTAAGGGCTGAGCATGTTTTGTTTCATTTAATCTTTGCATAGCCCTATGGAGGAAGGTACTATTATTAATCCATTATTCCACAATGTCACACCATACTCCTTAATTTCTGCATGAGAATTTATTTTGGAGTTTACTGCCAGGGAAATTTCAACTCTTTGGGAAACTGTTAATACTTCCTCCTTCTTGACCATGAATAGTGTAATGTTTACTGCTTGCCTTTCATCCTGTATTCCAGGAAACAGGCAGTTGAATTTGGATCTCACAGGCAGACTGGTGCCGTCTTATTAGTAAACTAGTTTCCATGTATTTGTCTTCGTGCCGACTTTCTATTTCCATTTTATTTGCTTTGTTAATATGTCCTTGCTAATTGTCTCAGAACTTTTTGGAAAAAGGAAAGTAGAAATAAATGTAATTATTATAAACAAACAGAAAATACATAGTTTGAGTTTATCCTGAGAGCACTATGTCTGATAGGCATTGGTGAATGGAGATTGAGAACAACCCCACCACTTGGAATAAGTTTGAAACAATTCTGGAAGTCATACATCTTTTTCTGGACCTTCCAGGATATGGTGGATGTTCATATATTTTTGAGGAGAACTGAGTTATTGGACCCCACCCAGGAAGAGCCCTGAGATCTGTAAAAAAAAGCTTTTAGCCAGAACATCAGAGGTCTTTAAAGAATATGGTAACAGCTTCCCATGGCAGGAACATGCCAGAAGCAGATATCTTGGTACATAAGCATCTGTTATGTGCCTCTTACTGTAATAAATACATTATTAAAAAGAAAATATTTTATTTATAAAATAACTTCACCTTAAACATGCATGAGTTGCTAAGGGTCAGGGCAACTGCTGTACTCTGATGCCTCTGGCAAATGACTACAGCTGTTCCTAAGAGTCAACACATGAGAAAAAT
>NW_017731903.1:1174860-1179858 GCF_001890085.2 Hipposideros armiger | reverse complement strand
TGTGGGTCCACAACGTCTCATTGTTTTCTCTGGAGAAATTCTGTCCAGTAATTGTCGAGTGTTATAAAACTTTGTGGGTGTCAGTCAGGCTGTGAGACCATGCAGGGTGACTGTCTTTAGGGTGAAGGCATCATCTGGGCTAAGAATAGCAGGTCTAATTTGGAAGCTGAGTTTATTCAAAACCAATATGTCCTCCCCGAGTAGTGAGAGCCTCTTGCATTTAGGGCACAGATGACCCTTGGCATTGTGTCCTTTGCCTTGGCACTTCCTGGTTGCAGGTTGAAAGAGGCTCACCAGTGAAAGAAATCGCAAAAGGTTTGAGAATTGAACGAAGTTTGGGAGGCTGGGTCAAATTGTGTGAGACGGGAAATAATAAGCCATGTGTGAGCAGGGGCCAGATGGTGCAGGAATCTTCACTTAGGATAGATTAAATTTTTTCCTAGAGCATTGGGGAACCATTGAAAGATTCTAAACAGAGAAACATGATATGGTCAGATTTTCATTTTAGAAGGATCCTTTAGCAACGATGGAAAATTTTTTTTTGGAGAAAGACAAGATTGGAGTTAAGGAAAGTAGTTAGTAATGTTCTTTCAGAAATCCAGGGGAAAGATGATAATGGCTTGAGTTAACATAGAAGTTCTGTGGATGGGTGGAGGGGGGAAGTGGAGAGGGTTTTATTGATATACCTTGGGGATGATAGGCTTTAGGTAGAGAAAGAGGATAAGAGAAGAATCCAGGATGGTGCCTAGTTTTATCAGGCAGGGCCCCAGGCGAAAACAGACAGCACACTCAAATCAGGGGAATTTGAGGAGGGCTAATAAAGACATTGTTTACAAAAGTGCAGGCGGGGTGCAGTTCCCCAGCATTGGGGCTGATACCACCCCTAGACCAGAAGGTACAAGAGAAGGGAGTTGTTTCTGGACCCTGAGGAGAGGTTTGTATGACAAGGGCTGCTAAGAGAAGAGCAGTGACCTTGAGTGGAACAACCCAGCCAGTCAGAGGCTAAGCAGCAGGGCCAGGCTAGACTGAAAGTCACATGTATTTTAAATTTCTGTAGAAATTGATGTTTCATTTGTTCCCAGAAGGCTGTTCTATATATTTGTCCACCAACAATTAAAAGGGTATCTATTTCTCTCACTTTTTATGAACAGTGTTATTATCAATCTTTAAAAAAAATTACCTATTGTGATGTTTACTTTTATGTATTAACTTGGTTAGGCCACAGTACTCAAATACAGAGGGTGCCAAAAAAAGATGTATACACATTTTAAGAAAGGAAAAAACTCTATTAAAATTGTAATACTCAGTATATACTGATAACAAAAGATGAATACAAGTCATGTGTATACTTTTTCTTGGCACCCCTGGTATTTTGCCAAACACCAGTCTCAATGTTGCTATCAAGGTTTTGTGTTTTTTTTAGATGAAATTGACATTTAAATCAGTAGAATTTGAGTAAAGCAGATTACCCTTCATAATGTAGGCAGGCCTCATCCAATAAGTTGGAGACCTTAGGAGAAAACGACCTTAAGGGAAAAAGGATTTCTGCCTCCAGATGGCCTGCAGACTCAAGCTGCAACATCACTTCTTCCCTGGGTCTCCAGCCTGCTGGTCTGCCCTGAAGTTTTTGGACTCGCCAGCCTCCAGACAATCACATGAGCCAATCTCTTAAAATAAATTAATTACACACACACACACACACACACACACACATACACACACACAATAGGTTCTGTTTCTCTGGAGAATCCTGACTAATATACCTATTTAGTGAGAAATTATATTTCATCTTAGTTTCAGTTTGCAATTTCCTGATTATTAGTGAAGTTAAATGTTGTTCATAGGGTTGGTTGTCTTTTTTTTATAACCATTTTTTAAATTTCTTTTTCTGTGATTTTTCTGTTAGTAAGCTTTGCCCATTTTTCTACTGGGCATTTTGACTTTTTCTTGCAGAAGTTCTTTATATATTTGAATGTTGATTTGTATCTTTCTTTTGTAAGTTGCAAATATTTCTCACAACCTATCCTCCCTCTGTCATTGACGTGGTGAACTTTGTGGCCCCTGAGCTTAGAAGTGCTCCAGAGTTCATGAAGAAGAATGGCTCTCACCTCTCTACCCTCCCATACCTGAGTGTATTTGAAGTTACAGTCTTCTCTAGGCTGGTGTCTCCATCATTTGATTACATCTGCCTTTTATCTTTCAGGAACTTTCAAATTTTCCAATTTATAATGCTTTCGTAAATGCATTCTTTTCTTTTTTTGCTATTTCAACAGGATTTTGGGAGGGCAGGGAGGTAAATATGGGTGCTCAGCTGAACATATTGAACCAAAAACTGAGGAAATCACTAACCAATGAAAGTAGGTGAGAGTTTTCAAAGTCTCTAGACTCCTCCGGTTACATTTTTAAAACCCATTCAAATGTAATAATAGAACCCCAAACAATACAATTATCCCTAAGTTCCTGAAGAAGGAACAGAACAGTAGCATGCTTTTTTAAAAGTGTCAATAAGTGCCTAATAAGTGAGATACTATACAAAGAGACCTACAGGAATACACTTTTGGAAATCTAATAGTTTACTATAGAGAAGCAGTGATATAGTCAGTGGGGGAGTTAAAATAATATACAATTATGCATACAATTAAGAATAAGACTAATTTCTTTTTTATAGAGAGTTCAGTTGTGATTTTCACAAAACAGAAAGAGCTACATTTGATTGAGAAAATGCTACTTTTTACATTATATATAATTTACAAATAAGAATTCGATATTCATGAACTCAGAGACACTCCCTCTCTAAACAACATCTTAACAGAACAATTGGGGAAACTATTTACAGATACTGAGGGACAAACCACAGGTTTCCAAACACTGTCTATTATGGGGAAAACAAAAGTTATGGGTAAGATTGGAAATAGGCATGAGATTTGTCTCCTGAGTTAGAAACAGAGAGCCAATTTCATTGTCCCCATCTCCTAAGTAACCCGGTATACAGCAGAATTCTAGCATGGCTGCTATATATGCCTGTCTCCTATCCCAATCCAACTAGCTCCTCTCCTTTTCCTTTGGAGAAACTTTCAGGCATATTGTCCCTGCCCTCCCCTGACCAAGAGGTAAGTACATGACCCAACTTAGCCCCAGGAATGGCCACACAATTTGCAGTACAAAATGAAAAAGTACTGATGCAAGGTTAATATACAAAAGTCAATCGCTTCTCTATATACCAGCAATGAACAAGTAGAATCTGAAATTAAAAACATAATACCATTTACATTAGCATCTAAAAATATTAAATACTTAGAAACAAATCTAACAAAATACATACAAGATCTACTCATATATAAAGACAACTTCAAACCTTAATGAATAAAATCAAAGAAGAACTAAATAAATGGAGAGATATTTCATGTTCATGGATAAGAAGACTCAATATTGTCAAGATGTCAGTTCTTCCCAACTTGATCTACAGATTTGCTGCAATCCCAATAAAAAGTACAGCAAGTTATTTTGTGGATAACAACAAACTGATTCTACAGGGTTTTTTTGTTTTGTTTTGTTTTTAAAGATTTTTTATTGGGGAATTGGGGGGATGGGAACAGTGCTGGGGAACTGGGGGAAGGGGAACAGACAAGTTGCTGTCATTTTTGTTCTTCAATCTAGTNATAAGCCCATCAGTGATTATAATGCAGATGGCCCATGAACTAGGCAAAACCTAAACAGAAAACAGGTTGGAAAGTCAATGAGGATAGGTTTTGAAAGAAAATAATGACTTATAAGTAAGTGAATGTAGAGAGTTCCTAGCACACAGGTTTGCTTCACTTGGTCAAGGTGAACTCTCAATGAACGGGGCTTGAGAAGCTGGTTGGGAGCAAGACCCCAGGGTCAGTGCCACAGAGGGGAGAGGGACAATGGGAGAAGATGTGTGGTGTGGGGTCTTAGGGTTAGGACTCAATCCGCTTCACAACTTTGCCCTGTCTGGGCCCCTATTCCCAGTGTTTCCTTCTACCATTCCAAAACTACCCCTCAAGCGTAAAGAAACTTACTATTTCCCACCCACCACCTGCCCCGGTTGTAGTCTTCTTTCATGTAAGTTTGTAAAACCATAATTAAAGTACAAAATTTTCACTTTCCAGATTTCTAGTCATATGCCACAGCTGCCATCTCCTGGGAGGCCCCAGTGTTGAACTGCGTACAATTCAGGATGTAATTGTTTCTTTTCCCTGAATTCTAAAACAATTCCCAGAGAATTTTATGGGAAAGTAATTTATTTTTATAGAATCCTAACAATCCAATTTTTTTTGTTTTTTAACTTTTTCAATTATTTACAACTTTCTTCTTATGTTCAACTCAGGTTCACATCAAAGCAAAGGAAGAGGTTTATAGGCCAGAGCAGTGTTTTTATGTGCAACATGAGAGAGGGGAAAGAAGGTCGAAATGTAACTAAGACAAAAGCAGCAGAAGTTGGATATGTTTTCTTTTTACATCAAGTAAAGGAAAGAGACTATAAACCACATCTCTAATTTTATCCCTCTTAACAGACACAGTAATATTCCATTAGACATTGTGATGTCAGAGACAGCACCTGGGATGTAGTTGCTAGCTGGGGTATAGGATCTCTGGGAGTTCTTGGCTACACAATCAGAGCAGGGCCAATTGTGAGGTTTCCTGAAACCCACTCTCTCAACAAACATTTCCTCACTCTTTAGAAATGTTCCCTCAGAGATGATGAGTAATTTCCACAGACATGACTTTGGTGTTTTGGTACTCTAGAAATAATCTCCAGTGGTCTTAATGACAAGAAATATGAAGGTTCCTTCAGGTCTGAGAATACCTAGTTCTTCATTTATTCACTTTTTGATCTCTTACTAGACATTGGGTCCTGTACCAGGCATCAGAGATGCAACAAGAGCAAAAACAGACATGGTTCCCACTTGTAAGCAGCTTTCAGGCTAGTGGAAAGATTTGTGACTCAACTAATCCCACAAAGGAGGGTATAATTAA
>NW_017731903.1:1152848-1173451 GCF_001890085.2 Hipposideros armiger | reverse complement strand
CTGCAATATTTAATAGCTCGGCAGAAAAGGAATCAGATTGTTCCTAGAGAGATAGGGAGGAAAACAGGGAACACAGTGTCTTGGAAGCCCATGAAAGAAGAGTGTTTTGATGGGAGGATTCTGTGATGTTGAATGCTGCAAACGTGGAGAAAGAGGGGATGTGAAAAACGCCCAGTAGACTTAGTGATGAGCAGATCAGTAGTGGCCTTAGCAAGAGCTATTTGAGTAGAGTCCTGAGATAGAAGCAGATCACTGTGAGCCGAGGAAGGAATGTTTGATGAAGAAAAAGGGACCCAAACCTACAGAAGCCCTTGCTTGCCAAAGGCTAACTAGAAGGAGGAGCTAGAGGGAATATGGAACCAAGGAGGCATTTTTAATTTGTATTTGTTGTTTAATAGAAGAGACTGGGACATAACTTCAATGCCCACAGCGATGATCCATTTGAGAAGGAGCAGCTAAAGATACAGGAGAGAGAAGAGACATCTGATAGCAAACAGTTTCTGAGAAAGCAGTAGGGTGGTATGCAGAGCATAGCTGGCAGACGGGAGACAAAGAGTTGAAGGTAGGTTAGGGGATTTGAAAGCAGGAGATCAGAGAAATTCTTCTCCGTGATAGTTTCAATTTTCTCTGAGAAGCGGAAAGCAGCATCATGTACTGGTAATAGGGCAGCAGGTTGTGGAGCTAGGCTAGAAGCTAATGGGTGGGAAGCAAGTAGAACATTTCAAATCGCCATTGCAGATTCCCCAGAAGCTCTGATTCAGTTGTTCTGGGGCAGTGCCTCCAAATCTGCATTTCTTTTTTTTGAGACTTCACTGGGGAACTGGGAAAGGGGAAGAGTGTCGGGGAATTGGGGAAGGGAAACAGTCAAGTTGTTGTCCTTCAATCTTAGTTGTGGAGGGCACAGCTAGCCCAGTTCCAAGTCCAGCCGCTATCCGGCCGCCCATCAGCAGCTCGCGGCCGCTCAACTCAAGGTGCTGTGTTCACCATCCCAAGTGGGAGCTGAACTGGCAACCTTGTTGTTAGGAGCACGTGCTCTCACCAGCTGAGCCATCCTATCACCTGTTGGCAGCTCAGCGGCAGCTCAGCTCGGGCACAGATCATTGGCCCATGTGGAAATCGAACCAGCAACCCTGTTGCTCAGAGCTTGCACTCCCAACCAACTGAGCCACTCGGCCAGCCCTCAAATCTACATTTTTAAAAAACACAGCTGATTCTAATACAGGTGGTTCAGGAACCAGGCTTTGAGAAACACTGGCCAGGATTTCAGAACATGACACCTTTCTGTCCCCATGAGAAATTCATCATCAAGAATGAAAGAAATAAATGTTTCCAAGTAGATGGTACTGGGGTACATGACAATCTGTGTGATTCTATGGACCCACATGGCCCCACTTTCCCAAGAGGGCTGTTTGACCAAGGCAGCTGTTAGAGAGGAAAAGTTTCTCCTCTACCATTCTAGGTTCTTCTGACTAGCCTAATAATTAAATTGACATGAGACAGATTAACAGAAAAATATCATATTTAATTTTGTACTTATAGGAGCTCCATAAGAATATGAGGCCCACAGGCATCAGACAATCAAGGTTTATATGCTATTTTCAGGTAAGGAGTAGAGGGTAGGGGTCTGGGACATAAAAGGAGAGAATACCAATTTACAGAAAGATGAGAAAGTAAATGTTTGATAAATATTTGTCATGCCATGCAGAGACAATGGGACACAGAGAGGACTTTGGACAAACAGGCCTTGCTAAATTTCCCCTAGTCTACCACACCTAGCTCATATTTTTCATAGTTATCTCTAGTGATAGTTCTCTTCCTGGACCAAGCCTTTTATATAAATTCCTTTAGGAAGTTAAAGGGGAAGTAAAAGCTCTTCCTGAGTCTTTGGGCCTCAGCTCAAAATAATCTGTATGCCGGGGCGACCGGGTGGCTCAGTTGGTTACAGCTTGTGCTCTTAACGTTGCCGGTTCGACTCCCACATCGGATGGTGGGCTGCACCCCCACCCCCACCCCCCTGCAACTAAATTGAAAACAGCAACTGGACTTGGAGCTGAGCTGTTTCCTCCACAACTAAGATTGAAGGACAACCAGTTGACTTGGAGCTGATGGGTTGGAAAAAACACACTGTTCCCCAATAAAACTTAAAAAAAAAATCTGTGTGTCAGAGTGGTGTATTCTGGGGAGACTATTCTGAACTACATAGCTCTAGAGCCATTCTTTATCTTATGTGAAATTTAACACATTTTAATTCAGCTCTGAAGCAACTCAACATTAACTTGAATGAGTCTTTTATTCTGTCCTTACACCCTAGTTCTAATAACTAGGATTGTATTTTGTCCTTAGAACCATGCCACACTGTACTTAACCCTTCCATTTCCAGAGTTAGCATGAATTGCAACATTAGTTATTATCAAATTTATCTATGAGAATTCCAAGGTATGACTCTCATTGAAAGGTAACAATACATGAGTATGCACACAATCTAAAAACTGAATATAATACTGAACTATAAATTTCAAGCACTATGGATCACAGCCAACTTTACCCAGTTTAATTTTGAAAGAACAATGGTTCAAGTTTTGAAACAGCATTGTAACTAGGCCAATATCATACATCTTGACATATAAACCATTTCTGTCCATAAATTTGAAACTTGGAGACAGATCAGTGAACAATACAGAGGCTATTACTTGGGTTTTCATCAANAAAAAAAATGGTTCTGGAACAACTGGACATCCATAAGCAAAAAGAAAAAATTAATCTAGACACAAACCATTACAGCCTTCACAAAAACTAACTCAAAATGGATCACAGATCCATTTTTAGAGTGTTTAATTCAAACCTATATTTGTAGTTTCTAAAATGTTGATCCAAATACCACTTTCTTATTATACATGTGTACCAATGAAAACAAAAGATAAAAGAATCACTGCCATCCCTACAAAAGAAATGGCTTCTTTTTTAACAATCTTAAATGTAAAACACAAAACTATAAAACGCCTAGATGATAATAGAGGAGAAAACCTAGATGACCTTGGGCATGGTAATGAAGTTTAGCTACAACACCAAAGGCACGATCCATCAGAAAAATAATTGATAAGCTGGACTTCATTAAAATTAAAAACTTCTGGAAATCCAAGATGGTGGAGTAGATAAACACTATGCCTGCTTCCTTCCATGAACACATACAAATTACAACTGTTATAGAACCATCAACCTGGAGAACCATCTGAAGTCTGGCTGAACAGGAGTTTTATAACTAAGGATAAAGAAGAAGCCACGTTGAAACTAGTAAAAGGGGCAGAGATGGGAACCCAGCTGGTCCCAAACCTGCGGATGAAAATTGGATGGGATACCTCGGCTGAGGAGGTTCTCCCTGGAGGAGTGAAGGACCCCAGCCCCACTCCAGGCTACTGGTGCAGGGAAGAGGAGCCCCCACAACACCTGGCTGTGAAAAGCAGTGGGGTTTCCAACCATCCGGGTGAGACGGAAGGAAGGCTGTGGGAAACCCAGACATGCTCATAAACGGCCCGCGCACAGATTCACTCGCTCGCAGGCACTCAGCTTGGGCTCCAGCAGAGGGACGGTGACTCGGGAGGCATTGGAGACATATGGGGAGAGACTGAGTCATGTAACTTTGGGGAGAGAACTGGAGCAAAACACCCCATTTTCCTTGTGTGGGGCCCTGCTCCCAAGCAGCCAGCAGGTGGGCACCATCTTTCCTGTGTTGAGCCCTCCCCCACAGGCCAAATGTGAATCTGATTTGGCCTGTTCCACTTTGCTGACTCACTGAGACCCTGCCTCACCCAACTTGCATACAGCTGGAGGGTTTATCAGCAGCTGAAACTTATGGGAGCCAGAAGGTGGTAGCAGACCTCAGAGTGTCCTGGCTTTTTGCAGAGTTACCCCAGACCTGATACTGGTGGCAGCTGTCCTCTGTTCAAAGTATGGCCACTCCCACATACCTCCAGGTACAGTACAGGCAACAACCAATTGTGGATCGCTTTGTAGTTCCTACCACGTACTCCCCAGCCGGTCACAGGCAGTGGCTGCCCTGCGCCTGCACCAGAGCCCCTCCCAAGAGTCCCCAGAACCAACATACTTGGAGGTTGGCTTCAAACCACAGCAAAGCACCACCCAATTAGTCCTACAAGTGGCACACACAAAGGGCGGTCTCAACAGGCACCAGAGCCCACTGGAGTGAATCCCATTCCATGTGGTAAACACCCCACACAGCAGCCCATAAGCTGTGGATGTGGCCAAACCCTACAGCCAGTCAGCCTAAGGGTCAGTCCTACCCACTGATGAGCCTTGATTGCTCAACTATAAAAAGAGGGCACACCCAACCCACACAAGGAACATTCCTAGAGCACCCAGAGCAGGTGACCAGAAAGACTGTGCCAGAGGGCCCCTACTACATAAGGCCACCAGGCCAAGGCTGGGAGACATAGCTGATCTACCTAACACATAGAAACAGAGAGGCAGCCAAAATGAGGAAACAAAGAAATACATCCCAAATGAAAGAACAGGAAAAAAACTCCAGAAAAAGAACTAAATGAAAGGGAGGCAAACAATCTACAAGAGACAGAGTTCATAACCGTGGTTATATGCATGTTCAAGGAACCTAGTGAGAACTTTAACAAAGAGATAGCAAGCTTAAAACGGACATAGAAACCATAAAAAAGAACGAGTCAGAAGTGAAGAATACTATAACTGAAATGAAGAATGCACTAGAAGGAATCACCAACAGACTAGATGAAGCAGAGGATTGAATCAGCAATTTGGAAGACAACGTAGCAGAAAACACCCAATCAGAACAGCAAAAAGAAAAAAGAAACCCCAAAAATGAAGATAACTTAAGAGGCCTCTGGACAAACATTAAGCATAACAATATTCACATCATAGGGGTACCAGAAGGAGAAGAGTAATGAATTGAGAACCTATTCAAAGGTTCTGAAATAACTGAAAATTTTCCTAACACGGCAAAGAAAATAGACATACAAGTCCAGGAAGTGCAGAGAGTCTCAAACAGGATGAATCCAACCAGGCCCACACCAAGACACATTATAATTAGAATGGGAAAGATTAAAGGACAAAGAGAAAATCCGAAAAGCAGCAAGAGAAAGGCAACTAGTTATAAGAGCACTCCCATAAAACTGTCAGCTGAGTTCTCAACAGAAAATTTGCAGGCCAGAAGGGATTGGCACAAAATATTCAATCAACATGATAAAAAACAAGGACCTACAACAAAGATTACTCTACCCAGCAAAGCTATCAGTTAGAGTCAAAGGACTGATAAAGAGCTTCCCAGACATGAAAAACCTAAGGGAGTTCATTACTCCCAAACCAGTATTACAAGGGATGTTAGAGGGACTTCTTTAAGATGAAAAAAAAAAAGATCAAAATTATGAATAATAAAATGACAATAGCTGTATAGCTATCAATAATTACTTTCTATGTAAATGCTCAACTCAAAAGACAATGGAGGGCCGAATGGATAAGAAAACAAAACCCTTACATATGCTGCCTACAAGAGACTGACTTCAGATTGAAAGGCATACACAGATGGAAAGTAAAGGGATGGAAAAAGATATTTCATGAAAATGGAAAGAAAAAAAAAAAACCTGGGGTAGCAATACTTACACCAGACAAAATAGAAAGGCTAGAAGGTGCTGTCTGAGGGGGATAGGGGCAGGATTTAGAAAGTGATGGATCAAAAATATCAGAGACAGAGAGACAGGGAATGTCTACGACTCCTGGTGAAATCTTGTCAGTTCTGTATTGGCACAACTCAGGGTCTGTTTTAAAAGACAGAAATTGGCTAGTACATAACTGTACCATCCATGGGACTGGCCAATACTAGGCACACTGCAGCCAATTTTCTCTCCCTCCATCATGAGCATAACACTCTGCTGCTGCTGAGCCCAGAAACTGACCCCAAATCTCTCTCTATTCAAGGCCCCAGGAAGCCATCACCAACTCAGTAGAGTTGACATGTGACATGTATTTGCCAATCCTGACCTACAGCCTCATATCCAGAAGTCAGCAGCATAAAAGTCCCTGGGTAAGAATTTAGGAAAAGTGGAATCTTTCTACTTATAGATCTAAAAACCCAATGGATAATTTTTTACTCTTTTTTCTTGAAATATAACAAATATACAGAAAAGTGCACAGGTTGTAAAGCTACAGCTTGATGAATTGTTACAAAGTGAACACACCCATTCAACCACCATGCAGCTCAAGAAACAGCATTGCCAGCACCTAGGAATTCCCCTCATGCCTCTCTCAATAACCTCACCATCCACCCTCCCAAAGGGACCACCACCCTGACTTCAAACTTCATAGATAAGTTTTGCCTGTTTACAACTTACAATATGTAAAAGCTTACAATATGTATTCTCTTGTGTTTGCCTTCTTTCAGTTGATATAATTGTGAGATTCATCCATGTTACTTGGAGGAAGGAGTGGGTTACTACTAGAACACATGGGGCCTTGGATAGAAGACATTCTGAGGACTTGAGCTTTTATTCCCAGCAAAATGGAAAGAAAGGGCGTTTTGAGCAGGTATATGACATACTGACAAGTTTCTTTTTTTTTTATTGTTAGTTTCAGGTGTACAGAACAATGCAATGGTTATCCTTTTCACCTTTCACACAGAAACAACCCCCCTCCCCCATCTACTGCCCTCCCACCCCCGATATCATACTTATCTATTACAAGTCCATTGACTTCATTCCCACACTCTACTCCACGTCCCATGACTATATAATTATAGTTGACATACAATATTATTCAACATCAGCTTCAGAAATACAGTGCAGTGATCAGGCCTCTACACCGACCATGAAGTGGTCTCCCTAACAAGACATGAGTTTCTAAATGATCACTCTGACTGCAGTGTTAAGAATGTCCAGTAGGGGGCGCAATGGTGGACACGGGAGACTGATGAGGAGGCTTCCGCAATAACCCAGAGTGAAAGGGACTTGGACCAGGGTGGGACCAGTGGGAATGGAGAGAAGCGGTCTGCTTCTAAATATATGTCGAAGGTAGAGCCAGGCGAATTTACTGGTGGGCTGGAGGTCAGCGTGAGAGAAGGAGACAATAATGACTACAGACATTTTGGCCTGAGTAACTGGAGAATAGGGCTGCCATCCTCTGAAATGAGGAAGGCTGCAGAAAGGGCATAT
The DNA here is from genome assembly GCF_001890085.2 of Hipposideros armiger. Lineage (NCBI taxonomy): Eukaryota > Metazoa > Chordata > Mammalia > Chiroptera > Hipposideridae > Hipposideros > Hipposideros armiger. Next base: position 1,166,264 of record NW_017731903.1, on the reverse strand, counting down.
TTAGGTCAGAAAATCAAAAGTTCAGTTTGAGACATGTCAAATTCGTAATGCCTAATAGTCATCCAAGTGGAAACATCACATAGGCAGTTAGTTATATGAATATGGGATTCAATGGAGAAGTCAGAGTGAAGTTATCAGCTTGAAAATCATCAGACTATAGATGGTATCTAAAGCCATAAGACCATATGACATCACCAGAGAAGTGAGAATAGAAAGAGAAGACAACCATGAGGCTAGCATTTGAGCTGAGCCTAAAGGATGAGTGTGATTTCGTAAGTAGAAAAAAAAAAGAGAGAGATATTAATAGTAGTAGTGGTTGGCATTTAGTGACCATCTACTCTGCATCTGTCTCGATGCTAAGCACGCACATCATTATTGCATTTAGGCTCCCACAACAGCCATATGGGGTAAGAGCTATTTGCCATCCCCATACTACAGAGGGGAATACTAGACTTGGAAGAGTTGGATTTGTTCAAGGTCTGTAAGTAGTAGAGACACTCTGGACCCAGACAATCTGGCTCCTAAATACTATTCTACACAGTCCAGGCAGGGCTAACAAAATGAGCAAAGGTATGGAATAGTAAGTGTAACCCAGACACCCCATCAAATATCAAAATAAAATGATCAACCCACTATCACACATACAGACCAAATCTTGCTCACCTTCCCCAGAATCCTTAGAGGCTCACTTTTTCCTAAAACTATGTCTTTGGGAGAAGTAGAGGTTTGTCTCATGTCCACTCCTGGGCAGCCCAAGCCAGGTCTAGCTCTGCTGTCCCTGACCCCGAACCTAGGCCTCCACCTCAGTGTTTCTGATCAGTGCACTTTGCTCCTGGATCAAAGCCCGGAAAACAGGGCCCACCACCCCACAGCCCATGTACATCCCCTGCATACATCCCTACCCCCAAAACACTAACACAAGGCTGTAGCTAGCAATAGCCATTCACTAAAAATAAAGAATAATTATGGGGTAACCTCAGCACAGAGCTAGTAGTTACCGAAGCTGAACATTAGGTATCCTTGTCCTGCTGCTGGGAAAATTATGAATCATGCTGAACATTTATCTGCCCTCCTCCCACCTTCTATTCATCTTCAATCAGCTTCTCTCGGCTTCAGTTTCCTTATATGAAAAATGTAAAAAGACATACCTCTTAGGAGACAAAAGAAAATTATATCAGATAATATTATAATATTATAATAAATGTAAATAATATCTATTCCAGTAACTGAAATATAATAGCCCCTCAATGAATGCTACTTCTTCCCCCATTTCTTAACTATTCTTAGAGTATTTGCATTTTATGTATTTATTTTATGTATTATAAAGAACATAGTAACATTACATTGGGTGGAACATGAAAAAAAAATCACCAATAATTCCACCACCTTAACACAGCTATTTCCCATTTTATGTGTTCCCTTCCATTCTTTGATTACATGATTATGTATTTTTAGGGCATTGCAATCAAGACTGTGCATAAAATTTCACATCATTATGTTCCTATGTTGCTATTATCTCCATAATTAAAATTTTCGTGACTGCATAATATTTTATCAAGGGAATATAGTATGATTTAATTAATTATCCTCCTATCACTGAATAGTTAAGTTGGTTCTAATGTTTCTGTATTGTAATAAGAATGAGGTGCAATAAACATTTTAGTGTTTATTACTTTTTCCCTTATTTGGGGTTATTTCCTCCTGACTTAATTTTGCAAGTAGAATTTCTGTGTCAAAAAAAAATGTAAATATTTTGAGAGCTCCTTCTGCATTTTGCCAAGTTGCCTCCAAAGCATTTCCAGCAGTCTCCTCTGCCACTGGTAGTGCCTCAGTAGGAGCAGTGACATTTTTACAAGAACATTTGTTATTCTCCAGTTTTAAGTGCTTAGTCATCTAAAGAATTCAGACCAGGAGTGGCCAACTCCCTCAGGCTACTTGACTTGAAGGAGAAGGCAGTGTCTATATACATTCATTTTTATGTAGTAGTATTTTCTCTAAAATCTCTACTCTCCAGAGATATCTCATCTTCTTGCCTCTTTCTATTACTAAAGCCTCCTTTTCCTGGCCAATCTTGAATTCTTATCATTTCCAGGCAGGCTTTCTTGTTGAACATGTAAACGTAACGACTTTGGGCACAAGTTTAATTTCATGGCTCTTCTTGTAATACAAGCTCAGTTCTGCTACGTGATGTCCAGAGAAAGGGAGACATCAGAGGGAGCAGGTAGGTATGGCCTCCTTACCCTATGACAGTTTTGTGGGGTCCCCAGAATCCTGGAACAGGTCTTTAACTTTGCAAGCCCCAAAATTCCATTTTGTGATCTCCCGCCCTAGGGGAAGGCCGTAAGAAAAGTGGATTCATGTATATGAAATCAGGCAAAGCAGTGACTTTTACTACTGATTAGAGCATGCAGATAATGTGCAAATTTGAGAAGTTTTGCTCCAAAGCAGATCTGAGAGGAGGAAAACAGGTCATAACTGGATCATCTAGTTCGAAGGGTTGGAGAGAAAGTAGGACTTACCCATTCGGTAACTTGGTAAGATAGAGAAACCAGGGAGCTAAAGATTGGGGAGCAGAGATGTGAGTAAGTGGGGAAGGGAGGATAAAGGTGAGGAGTCTGCATGATGGGTGAGTGTAGTGCTGGGGTTGTGTTGACTCTGGTGCTGAGGGCACAAGCACATGGCAGAATTAGAACGTCAGTGGGAAGGGTTCAGGCTGAAAACATATAGGGAATTTGTAACAGCAGCAGCTTTCCTCTGGTGCCCTGAGGAAAGGAATCCCACTACAATTCAAACCAGGGGCCCCGTCTGAAACTGTTGTCAGAGAGTGGGCCCTTCTCAGCACAAAGTCCAGTTCCTTGGCAACTTGAGCAAAGAATTGTACGAGATACCGGAGTAAAGTAGTGAAAATATAGTTTATTAGAAGAGATAGTACATTTAGTTTATTAGAAGAGATCAGAGAAGTAGAAGTGGGCCCAAGCAGTAGAGAAAGGCTCAAGGGCCCATTATTAGAAGAGAATTACATTCCAAAGAGTTTGGAGCGGGCCACGCGCAAAGGTGAGGCTCAAAAAAGGGATGAAGGGGTCAAAAAGGAAGAAGCAGTCCAAAAGGGAGCAAAGCAGTCAAAAGGCGTCCAAAAAAAGAGAAGGCGTCCAAAATCCCAACTTCCCTTCACTTGGAGTTTTTATCCATTTTTCTCTAGAATGGGCTGTTCCCCTCTGGGCGTGGGACCACTAGATTGGCACCTGTAATTGACAACAGGCTATTATCTAATTTCTTTAGACTGCGCATGTTTCTTCCCAGAATTCAGTCTGTTATAATGATATTAATAAACTTCCAGGCATATATATGATATTATAATAATGGTATAATGAGGCCCAGGTGAAATGAAGGTCATTATGGCCTTTACTGCGCAGATGTGAGTGGCTGGTCTAATCCAGTCAGGTATTTTATACCCATTTGTTTCCCTGTAGGGGTAGATAGTTACAATGAAAAGAAGCTTTGGGTGTAGAGGGGAGGTCACCCAGGCAGTCGCATTCTGTGGAACGTGCAGGAATGCAGAGACCCAATGCCTGTCTCTAACTGCCTGCCTTGTTTTCTCCTTGAGAGATGTGATCCCCATAAAATCTCTATGGGAAGTTAAGGGACAGGAGGTCTTTTCTTCTGTATCTGCTTCCTGCTGGGCAGGGGCACAGAACTGTTCCTGCCTATTGGGGGATTCACGGAACTCTCACCCTAGCTGATCTCAGTTGAGAGGAAGGGGTCTCGAGATCCGCCTAGAAGACTGCCCTGGCTTCTTTGATTATGACTGGCAGTCTTGTTGGTGTGCCCTCTGTATCCTCAAGGCCCCTAAATGAGGAAAAATAGATTTTAATAAATTTCTTAAAGAGCAGAGCTCAAAGCTATTGATGTTGAGTGGCTATAGGTTTGGAAAGAACATTAGCCTTTAATGTTTACTATCAACAAGTATACTGGCCTGGGGAAATGTTAAAACCTATTTACTCTCTGGGATGGGATTATCCAAGAGTTAGGTCCAAAATGTCTTGGGGAATGTTGGGAAGTCACAGGTTTTTAAGTAGTTATCTAAAGCCAGGGTGGGTAAGAGATATTCTGTGATTCAGTCTAGGGGCAATCTTTAGTTTAGGTTTCAGAAACTGATTAGAAGAGTTTGAAATCAAAGCCAGGGGCTAAGGAACTAAGAAACTAGGGAGGAGATTTAACATTTCTACATGAAAGAAATTTAAAAGTCTTTCTGTTGGGAGGGAGGGGTCGTTACTCAATTGGCCCACAACAAAACCTGGGGGCCTTGGGAAAATATGGAGACCAAGGAGCATGAGCTGTAGCTAATGTGGAGGGGGTCAAGTGGGACAAGATGTGAAATTAGGGGAATGTGACCTTTTCAGGAGGTCATCACACCCCCAAGATAGAGTTATGGCCACATACCTATGTGAAGAGGAGGGAAGCACAACCATGATGTTTTGGTAAGCTGTAGTTCCAGGGGAGTTCTGGACTAGTAATGAATACAGCCATCCTTTGAATACACTGGGCCTGGCCTTAATTTGAAGGCAGAGGCCAAGCAAACAATGGTCCTGAGAGTGTCAGAGTGAAGCAGGGTCTGCTTGGCACCCCCACAGTAGAGGCCTCTCTGTGTCCCAGCCTCACCTTTACTTGACCTATCTATAGCTTAGCGATAGATCAACCCGCTGTGGCTTGAGCTCAGAATGTCCCCTGTCCCACCCAGTTCCCTGTTTTAGAAAATTACCCTGAAACTTATGATTAATACCCTTAGGCTTATTGACCACAATCTCCATGGTCTAGCATTCTTTCCAGGCCATCATTGTTCCTGAGTTGCTGACACCACTGGAGAATCACGTAGCCAGAAGGAAGGTTCCATGCAGAGCCCCAGAAGCATCACATAGCCTCTGGAGGAATGCCCAGATTTTCCCTTAAAAACCCCAAACTGGTCTGAGAATGTTAAGGCAGTTTTTGAAGATGTTAACCCACTGCCTTCTCAGACCACTGGTTGCCTTGCTCTTGCACAAGTTGCCTTGCTCTAAAAACAAATGCTTATTCTATGACCCAATTCTTGTGTCGATCTATTGGCTAAGTGGTGCAGGCATACCTATAATACCTACAAGCCCTGGACTCCTTTGACCTCTGCTTTCAGGATGAGTCCCACATGCGGTGGCCTGAGGGACAACACTTTTGTTGGGACCCAGGTTAACATAAGTAATTAATTATAGGTATGACTCTTGCTAGCCGCCCATTTGAGCCACTCACCCCTGGCTTAAACAAGCTTTACAGGCACTCTGTACTTTCTGAAGCCCCAGGGGAGGCCCCAAACTTTGTTGGTTGGTACTGTGGTGCTTAGGTGTCCTCAAGAGTCCACAATTTAATAGTTGTAGGAGGAAGGTTTGGGATTGAGGGATTTCCCAGAGACAGGTCTTGCTCTCTCTTTCTAGGATAGAGCATCTGCCTGTTGGTTCAGTTTGCCTGAAACTCAGCAAATGGCACAGAGGTCCCAACTGGTGAACGTCAGTGGGAATTGGGCTAGAGAAAGCTAATCAACTGGGAAGAAGAGTTTGGCATTTAAATAGGATAATTTGTTTTGAAGGATCAAAGTCACCCATAATAGAATCATCTCCCTTGTTGTGAAATCAAAACATTCTACTTTTCTCAGCTACTCCCAGTCCTCAGGGCCTTTTTCTAGAATGCAAAAGATTAGCCTGGCTTTTGTAAGATAGATCCTCTTTTTTTAGGGAATTCTGAGGCCGACTGGGCAGGCACCAGAGCCCTGCTAAAGTAAATCCTACTCCATAGGGTCAGTCTCTGCACCATAGCTCCCCTACTGTAGTCACAACCAGTACTCACAACTAGTCAGCCTGAGGGTCAATCCCTCCCATTGATGTGCAAACAGCAAACAAGGCTCAACTACAACAGGAAGGCACACACAACCCACACAAGGGACACACCTGGAGCACCCAGCTAAGGTGACCAGGGACACATGCCACTGAGCCCCACAGCACACCTACTACATAAGGCCATTCTACTAACACCAGGAGACAAAGCAGTCCTACCTAATACATAGAAACAAACATAGAGAGGCAGCCAAAATGGGGAGACAAAGAAACATATCCCAAATAAAAGAACAGCACAAATCTCCAGAGAAAGAACTAAACAAAATGGAGACAAGCAATCTATCAGACACAGAGTTCAAAATACTGGTTATAAGGATGCTCAGTGATCTCAGTGAGAACTTCAACAAAGAAATAGGAAACATAAAAATGGAGATAGAAAAGATTAAAAAAAAACAGTCAGAAATGAAGAATATATTAGGGAATCAATAGTAAATTAGATGAAGCAGAGAATCAAATCAGTGACTTAGAAGATAAGGTAGCAGGAAACACCCAAACAGAACAGGAAAAAGAAAAGAATCAAAAAAAGAAAAGAAAGAAAATAGTTCAAGGGGCCTCTGGGACAACATCAAGTGTATCAACATTTGGATCATTAGTGTAACAAGGAGAAGAGAGAGAGCAGGGAATTGAAAACCTATTTGAAGAAATAATGACAGAAAATTTCCCTATCCAGGTGAAGGAAATAGACATACAAGCCCAAGGAGCACAGAGAGTCCCAAACAAGATGAACCTAAAGATGTCCACACCAAGACACATCATAATTAAAATGCCAAAGGTTAAAGACAAAAAGATAATCTTAAAAGCAGCAAAAGAAAAGCATTTAGTTGCCTACAAGACAGCTCCCATAAGACTGTCAGCTGATTTCTCAACAGAAACTTTGCAGGCAAGATAGGATTGGCAGGAAATATTTAAAGTGATGAAAAGCAAGGACCTACAACCAAGATTATGCTACCCAGCAAAGTAATCATTTAGAATTGAAAGACAGATAAAGAGCTTCCCAGACAATAAATAGGAATTCATCCCCACCAAACCAGTATTACAAGAAATGTTAGAGGGACTTCTTTAAGAAGAAAAAAACAGATAAAAAATATGAATAATAAAATGGCAATAAGTATATATTTATCGATAATCACTTTAAATGTAAATGGATTAAAGGCTTCAATCATAAGACATATGATAGCTGAATGGATAAGAAAACAAGACACTTACATATGTTTCCTACAAAAGACTCACTTCAGATGGAAAGACACACACAGACTGAAAGTAAGGGATAGATTAAACATATTCCATGGAAATGAAAACAAACAAACAAAAAGCTGGAGTAGCAATACTTATGCCAGACAAAATAGACTTTAAAACAAAGGTTATAACAAGAGACAAAAAAAGGACACAGTAATCCCATTGTTGGATATTCATTTAAAGAAATCCAAAACCCTACTTCGAGGGGACGTGTGCAACCATATGTTCATTACAGCATTATTTACAATAGCCACGATATGGAGGCAACCTGGCGTCCATCGATGGATGAATGGATAAAGAAGAGGTGGTATATATGTAAAATGGAATATTACTCAGCCATAAAAAAAGAATGAAATCTTGCCATCTGCAACAACATGAATGGACTTAGCGGTTATTGTGCTGAGCGGCATAAATCAGACAGAGAAAGACAAATGCCATATGACTTCACTTAACTGTGGAATCTAAAGTACAAAATAAATGAACAAATAAAGAAGAAACAGACTCACAGATACAGAGAACAGTTTGATAGTTGTCAGCTGGGAGAGGGGTTGGGAGGGCTGAAAAGGGGAAGGGACTAAGAAATATAAATTGGTAGTTACAAAATCGCCATGGGGATGTAAAGTACAGCATAGGGAATTTAGTCAATAATATTGTAATAGCTATGTATGGTGTCAGGTGGGTACAAGATTTATTGGGCTGATCACTTCGTAAGTTACATAAATGTCTAATAACTATGTGGTACACCTGAAACTAAAATAATATTGTATGTCAACTGTAATTTTAAAATAAAACAATTATTTAAACAAATAAAAATCACCAGTGAAACCATTTAGGCATGGAGTTTTCTTTGTGGAAACATTTGTCTTTATATATTCAATTTATTGAGAAATGCAGCTCTAGTAATTTTATTCCATTGGCACTAAAAATCTCGGCATCTGTGAAAATACATCACAGTCCTGCCTTCACTCTTCCTTGCAGGAAACACAGTGCCCCAGACCTGTTGGATAAGGATTTCCCATGGAAGTAACACTGCTCACTGCATCCCAGGACCTCTGCTTAGATTCCAGATGAACTAAGGAGAAACCATCACCAGGTATGGACTAGAAAGCAGCTTTCCTACCAGCTTGGCTCATGTGGGGAAAAGATAAATCAGAAAGCTGAAGTTAGGTCCCCAGCTGGGGCCACAGGTACAACTGAGCACACCGGATATTGCACAACTCTAGGGGGCCCCACTTTCATTAGAGATATCATAATTTCCATATTTGTTACAACAGTTTTCCAGCAGATAGGACCTCAAGGACGGTGTGCCGGCCTCAACTAACCAGTGAGGCCTACGGCACCCTTGAAGAAGCTGTTGTGGCTGAGACAGCAGATAAAGCCAACCAACTCATTTAGTCTTTCAGCAAATACTTACTGTGTGCCCTCTATGTATCAGATACTGTTCTAGGGGTTGGGATTTTCCTAGTGCATGTTCTTACGGAAATCATTCCATCTCAAAGTAAACACAGATATATCACTGAGTCGATAGTATAATTCATACAAACTTTTAAGATAAAACGGAAGTCTTCAAAAATGGTTATGCTCCCCTTGCCCAACCTTGGGCCTCCAGACCCCTCATCCCCAGGGCTACATAATCCTTCTCTGTTTTGAGAGGTCAGTGAAGGAACCCGTTATGGGATTATTCCCTTAAGGAAATAATCATCCACAACAACATCAAAAGTTTATGGAAGTCAGCCATCAGCTGTAATATATACATTTTTTTCAAACACATATGAAACATGTACAAAATTGAAAATATATTAGGCTATAAATTAAGTCTCAATCAATTTCAAATGTTTAAAATTATATAGACTATATCCTCTAATCACAATGAAATTGTTTTAGGAAAAATATTAATAAAAAGACAATTAGAAAAATCCCAAAGTAAGCAATGTTTCAAAAACAAAAAAAAAACCTCCTGGGTCAAAGAAGAAAATCATAATGGAAATTAGAAATTATTCTGAATGGAATGATAATGAGAATATGACATATCAAAAATTTTTCTGATGTAGCTAAAGTAGTACTTAGAAAATGTAGAGCTTTAAGTACATTAGAAAAAAAGGCTGCTGGTGTCTTGAGGTGCTAGGAACAGTTCTAAGGCTGAGCTACCTGGTTTGGACTCCAGGATCTAAGGTTGACAAATTATATGACTGTCTCAGTTATTTATTGCTGTATAACAAACTATCCCAACATTTATGGCTTAAAACAACACTGTCATTGCATACAATTTTGTGGGTTGGGAATTCAGGCAGGGTTCAGCAAGCAAGTCTCTGTTTCATGTGGCATTAAGCAAGGCTCCCGCAAGTGGCTGCATTCAGCTTGTGACCAGGCTGGGCTGACAGATCCAAGGTGGCCTCACCTACAGGACCAGGCCTTATTATGGCTGTTGGCTGACACACTGTTTCTCCTCCACATGGCCTCTCTCCACATGGTCCTGTTATGATATGTCCTCTGTCTCCAGCAGGATAGCCTGGACTTCTTTCCATAGGAGTCATGGTACTAGGAGAATGAATACAGATTCTGCAAGGCCTCCATTAGAGGTTGCAGTGCATCACTTTTATTGCATTCTATTGGTCAAAGCAAGTCACAGACCAGTCCTGTGCAAGGAGAAGGGAAATAGACGTCACCTCTTAAGAGACATGACAGTCAAACTGAAAACTTGGAGGAATTGTTGCCATCATCTTTGGAAACAATATACCTCAGGGACATGGAGCAATTTACTCAGACTTTCTGGGCCTCATTTCTCCCATCTGTATGGAGGCAGGGGTGGGGGATAATACTAGTTCCTAGGTTAAAGGTTGTTGTGAAAACTAAGTGAAAAAAAATACATATGAAGCACTTAGATGTGTCTAGTACAGTGATTCTTAAACTTGGTGTGTATCAGAGTCAACTGGGGGATTTATTAAAAAGGGATTCCTGGACCCCACCCCCTAGAGTTTCTGATTGAGCAGGTCTGGGGTAGAGCCCCCCAAATTTGCATTTTAACCAGGTCCCAGGTGATGTTGATACTTCTGGTCTTGGACCATACTTTAAATAGCACTGGATGGTATACACGAAGCACTCAATAGCTGTTAGCTATTTTTATTTTACAAGAAAAAGAAGGAAAAAAGATTATGGGCAGCTCTGCTGTTTAGACTCTGAAGTTAAGAAAATAATATTTGTTGTCTTTCTCCACCCTGACAGACATAGTTTATGTGTATAAAAAACACTGCGGAGCGGGATTGAATGTGTAGCGAAAGCTTTCAATGCTGTGGTTCGCTGAGGGCCAGTGGATGAGGGAGGCCTCCCTGAGGAAGCGTTTGGAGCTATGCAGTGACAGATGGATAGAAACTAAACATGGGAGGGGGTGTGCCTTCCAGGTAAGGGGAAACGCATGAATAGATGTTCTTCAGTCACAGTCACTGTGCACGCTATTTAATTGAATGGGTTATTTTCTAAATCAGGCAGAACTATAAGGGAATGAAAGAATGTTTACTTCTACCCAATCCCCAGACCTCCACAACCCCATTCTCCTCAACTAGAATCAGGATGCCGGGCTTTGTCAGCTCCATGGTATGATCAGCCAGCCTGGATCTCTCCAAGTTGTCATGGTAACAGAAAAACCTCATCCCTCTTGGTTTTTTTCTCACAAACTATTCAAATGAATGAAGTGCCATGACACCAGAAACTCTCTCATTTCTCAGCTGAATTTCTTTCAAAACTACATGTTCTCAATAGCAGGTTCACAGGTTCTCAGTGTCGGGTCTTGTGTGGATCGCCCTTGTCAGAAATCCATCTCTTTGTGTTCTGAAGCAATGTGTGACCTTGTACTTCAGGGCTGGAAAACCTTGACTTTTGTAGGCTGAGTGTTGTTCCCTGTGGCTTTGAATGTATCTCTGTTTTCTCAATGAGAAAGAAGTAAATGCAGTTTTAATATCGAATCTATTCCACCCCTATGCCACATCACCCTCCTCCATAAAAATGCTCAGACAAGAAAAATGAAAACATAATTTACCTTCATTTTTTATACTGTACGAGTTAATTCGGGTTTTGGTGGTTTTTTTAGAGTCAGTTCTCATGGTTTCATATCATCTATTTTGATTTAGGAGAATCCTTAAAGTTGTCTTATTTATATCATATATGCCAGTGGTTCTTACACTCGAACCTGTATCAGAATCACCTGGAGGGCTTGTTGAACCACAGATTGCTGGTATTTCTAACTCGGCAGGTATGGAATGGGGGCTGAGAATTTATATTTCTAACAAGTTCCTAGGTGATGTTGATGTTGCTGGTCGGTGAGGGGGGGGGACACACTTTGAGAACCACTGATGGTCACTGAGGCTACTTAGCAAGGCAATGAATGACCAACAGGTGGCAAACTCCTGGAATGCACCTCTGGAGGGCCTGTTAAAAGCAAGGGCAGGCCAGGGAGAGGCTCTCAGTACTTGCAGAGAGAAGATGTTGGTTTCACATCTATACTACCACCACCACCACCACCACCCCTGCCCCAACTAAATAACAGATCACCTGAAATAAGTCATAAAAGTTCTGTAAGCCAAAATTTGACCTTAAAAATAATAATAGCCCTTTATTTAACCTTGCAAAGTTATTGTTCCGATTAAATATGACAAAGTGTGGGAGGCTACTCAGTCAGCAGGGAACTGCCAAACAAATGTTAAGTTGTTGAGAGTGTTGCTGCCAAGACTAATTATCTTCATAACTGCTGAAGTAAAATTCTATTCATTCCTCAAGGCCACCTCAAAGGCTGCCTTCCCAGACACATGATCCCTAATCCCAAGGACAGAATGAACCCCTTTCTCATCAACTCTCACAATACTTGGTTTATACCTCTCTTTTGACACTTGATTTTTGTCAGGTGTAAAATGTGATAAGTTACCTGTCTCTCCCATAGATTCTGAGCTCCTAATAGGCAGGGCACTTTTTTTTTACCTTCCTGTGCCCCACACTCCATCTTCATTCTTAGCACAGTGTTGTGCACTTTTAAGCATTTCACAAGTACTTGTTTGAACTAATAAATAAATAAATAAATAACTTGACATATCTCTGACTTCAGATACGATAACACATATACAGTGTCTCCCTGCATTTTCCCACTCCTCCCACACAATCTCACTATCCAAAAAATACATATATTATGTATATTATATTTAATATATCATATTATATAAACACATTCATACACATACACACAAATAATAAAGAGTGAACTCAAGAAGCTAAAACTTGTGGTCCACATGGCTGGCCTGAGCTGGGCTTCTATTTTAACCTTTTATTTATTTATTTATTTCCTTTAGCTGAGCCATCCTGCCACCTGTTGGCAGCTCAGCTTGGGGGGGGGGGAGCTGGGCTTCTAGATCCAGCATGGCTCTCTCAGTTGCCATGGTTCAGGCACCCTCAAGATAGACTCTTTGAAAAATGGAAGCACTGTTGATAGTGAGCAACTCCCATTCCCAAACCAGATAGTTGACCTCTACCCGGACCAGCTCCTGAGAGGAGAAGCTGAAAGACAGAGATTGCCAGACCTAGCTCTCCCTTGATAATATGGTTCTCAATGTTGTGCTGTGGGCATTGATTGGTCTTGACCCTGCAGGTCTAAGTGCAGTCAGAAAAAAACAGAATTAGTGGGGATCTGTGTGTTTTCAGCTGCCTAAAGCACTAGAATTCTACACATGCACACCACCACCCCACATCCCCTGTCTTTCTTGAGGATCTTAGTTATGAAAGAAGACTGGGTGGAAAGTGAGGGACAAAATAGTGTAATTTTTATGAAGCCCATCCAGGAATCACTAGATACTTTTGACTAACCAAGAAGCTCCCACACCTTGTTGGCATCTTGCTTGGTAGAAGGGGAAAGCCTGATGAGCCCCTGCCATGAGCAACTGTAGATAACTTGCCAATAACCTTGGCTTCAAGCTCAGGTGGGAGCACCAGATCAATTGTATAGTCCTAAACATAATAGGGGTCACTCCTTTCTCTCCATATCTGGAAATATCTTCCCCTAGGTAGCATGTTTATCTGGAATCCTTGGCATGGGATACAAAGGTTATATTCTGATGAGAAACCTAGACAACACTGGCTACAGAAGTTTGAGATGAAGTAAAAGAGACGGGTTCTTCAAATCAACCAGCTAGGGATCAGCTAGAGGTAGCCCTGGGTGGACCAGAAGATTCTAAGAAACATGGAGTTTAGTAATAAATAAATAAATAAATAAATGGATGCGGGCCGG
>NW_017731903.1:1145201-1152428 GCF_001890085.2 Hipposideros armiger | reverse complement strand
TCCCCCAATTCCCCAATAAAATCTTTAAAAATTAAAAATAAAAATAATTTTAAAATGGGTGATGCTACACTCACTAGCACCCATTGTGGTACCCTACCCAGATAGAAAAAACTCTTTCAGTGGCAGACAGAAATTTTTCATCTTTATAGAAAGTTGTACTGGACAGCACTGGTTTAGACTATGTTTGAAATTATCTAGACAGTAGATGATTACAGGGACCCCCTCACCACCTGGGCCTTAAGGCAGTGGTGTGACTCTAAGGCAAGTCCTCACCTGGCTGAGCTAACAGGTCTGCTGCAGGACTCCCCAGGATGCCCCTGAACTGGCCCATTGGACAGCACGTGCTCATAGGAAAGTAAGTGGCTAAAAAGGAACCTATCTAGCAAACACTGGTGAAACATCTTCCCCTTTTGAAGACAACAATTCTAATTCAAAAGTTCTTTTAGAATCTCTGTATTGCTGCCCCCACCCAACCCTACCCAGTCCTTAAAGGTCTTTGAAGACCAATCGGCAATATGGATAGGGATAGAAGAGAGATAAGGAGCATCTCAAAGCAGATCCTGCTCTCACAACTGCCTTAAGACATGAATCTTTCCTCCCAGAGCCATGTGTTTTCTTTGCTCAGAATGAGGAAGGACGGTGCCAAAGCTCCATTGCCCACTTACTTGGAATCAGGTTTGGGGGCCACAAGAGGGTGCTTGGTAGTGTAGCATCAGCCTTGTTTTTTTTCATATATCTCACATTTCTTAGAATCTTCTGGCTACATCTTCACAACTCTGCCATCTTGCAGGACATATATCTCTGTCTATACATACACCCGTTGGCTGTCCCAATGTGATTTTATCCCAACCAGTGAAATATGTGGGCCCATCAGACCCAAGCAAGTGCCAAGACAGCAGAGCCAAAGTAGGAATTGGTTTGTGGCATTACTGTGAAGGCTAAAGTCAGGATGAACCAGGAAGGTATTGAAATATATATATTTCAGAAATACAAAATTCAGAAAAGAAGATCCAGGACAAAGGTTGGAGCATGAAAAAACACAGGCATGTGTGATCTCGGTACCAAATAAGGAGTGCAGGACCCCCACAGAACTGTGCCTGTGGTCCAGTCTGTCAGGGTGGTCATCCACCCATAGTCTTCTTCCAAGTCTTTTGCCCCTAACAATTGGTCACATCCTGAACCCAAGGCACAACCTCGGAGATATTGCAGGCTCGGTTCCAGACCACCACAATAAAGCAAGGATCGCAGTAAAATGAGTCATAATCTTTTTGCTGATGGAGGGTCTTGTCTTCAATTTGTAAAAACTACAACATCTGTGAAGCTCAATAAAGGGAAGCACAATAAAACAAGATATGTCTGTGTACAGTCTACAAAGCCAGAAGCTTTGAAAAGCATTTGGGCTTTTCTTTATTCCCCCACCATCCCACCACAGCCATGTCCCTTCATGAGTGTTCAGCACAAATCCCCCTATAGTTCAGCACTATAATATCTGACAACCTTACCTACTTGGGATACAGCTAAAAACCAAGTCTGAATAAATATAAGCATAAAGGCCTCCAAACAACCACAGGATGGTGTTAAAGTTAATGCACTCCTATGGGATTAGTCTTCCATCTTTCCTTCAGAATTTATCAATCTTGTTTTATACCCCACAGTACCGAGCTTAACAGTCTGGTTTACCGGTCCAGAGCAAATGAGAAGCAAAAACTTAGGAGAGGAGACTCAAAATGATTTTAACAAAAACAAACAGACAAGATCAACTCACAGCACAAGTTGAGGCAATTTAACAGACTGTTCAACTGCTTCAGTTTATGACAGTCGCTTCTGGTAATTAATGCACAAAATGATTAAGTTTGATTAAGTTATGTCCAGTGTTCTCTGCTTATGTCACAGATTTGTCGTACACAGGTAATTCAGAGATTATACAGCTACTGGTTTGTGTGCTAAGCAGCATCTCTTTTTTATTTTATTTTTGGTCGTTTATGTTAAACTTAAAGAATGGAGAAAGAAGATGCTTTCTCCTCTTGAGACCCAGAGGAGACAGGGGCCCTGGCTCTGTATCTGGTGACCTCTTAGGCTGGATCCTGCAAAATGATGACCCCATCACAGAAATAGAGGTCACCAGAGGCTGTGGGGAGGGGGGAATTGGGAGTTATCGTTTAATCAGCATAGAATTCTGTTTAGGATGATTAAAAACAAGTTCTGAAAACGGATAGTGGTGGTGGTTGTATAACATTGTGAATTAATGCCTAAGCTACATTGTACACTTAAAATGGTCAAAATTGTAAGTTTGATGTTATGTATATTTTACCATAACAAAAATAATTATGTAATCAAATCAAGGTAAAAAGGTGTCCCAGCCAAGAGGCTAAGGACAGAGGTGGAGGGAGGACACCTCCAGGAAGCACCTCTGGGAAGCATGGTTTTGCATTGTCGTTTTCTGCACTGTAGTTACAGCTTGTTCTCACCAAACCTTCAGTTAAAGCATGCTCTAGGCTGTTCTTTGGGGAGAAAAAGTAGGTCACTCTTGGAATGTGACATACAAAGAGCACAATGGTCACCTGGAGAAACAGTAACAGAAAGCACTGACCAGCTTTGCACAGGGGCCAGAAGGCTGGCTGAGGTTGCAGGTGGGAATGAATGATATGGAGGGCATGTGACCATGTCCTGAAGCCTCTCAGGAACAGCAAAGAGGGAATTCTCTCAAGAGCTGGACCCCCATAGGCCCACAGGCTGTGGTACTGAGTGTGGTACTGAGGCTGGACCAATGGCTACCATCCTAACCTCTTCCCTGATTCCAGCATCTTCTCAGATTCCTACCAAGCCTGGGCCCCACTGCTTCTTGGGGATGTTCTGAACTTGGGTCCAGAGTCTCCCAGTCCTCCTGCAGCTGAAGCATCCTGGTCAGCTTCCCTCCCCCAACCCATCCCATCCCCCTCATTCCTAGAGTCCTCACCTCCCTCACTCCTGGGATCCCAACTGCAGCCAGTGTTGCCCAAGCCCCAGGAAGTATCACAGTGTTTCCCAGTGGCTGTCACCTCTTCTCAAGCACAGAGCTGCCCCCACTGGCCCAGAACTCCATCCAATACAACCTTCTCAGCTCTGTCAGTCAGCAGGGGCTAAAGCACACCCAGGAGCAACTCACTGCCTGATGCCTTAGCCTTCTTCCACCTGGTCCTGGTGCCGTCATTATCAAAACACAGCCCTCAGAGTCCCTGCTCTGTGGGACAACGTGGGGCTGACTGACCCTGGCACCACTCTGTGTGAGCCCTCTTGGGCATAACTGAAGGCTCTAACACCAGCCATGGGTGCTGCTTACCCATTTTTCTTCCTGTTTAGGACCCACTGGATACACCTGGACACAAGGTGCCTGTACCAGTCAAGGCCCCGGCTTACTAAGCTGAGCTGGCACATGCAACCTTGGATAACTTGCAGGCAGTTTACTAAAGGAACTATTTACAAAGATGGGCAAGGAGCAGGGAACTCACAAGGAATACGGAGGTATCCCAAAGTCAGAAAGAGCATCCAGCTCACCGCTAGGTGTGTAGTGGGTAAGGGAAGGTGTGGTTAAGGAACCCAAAGATGAGGAGGCTACACTGAGAGGGGTTCTGCCAAGAGCTGAGACCTTAGGTCAAAGGACAAAGTGGTTTGTGTCCACCCCACAGAAAGAGAGGAATAAGCACATTGGTGTGACTCTCCCTCCCATCTCCTGTGGGAACCCTCATTGGCTGAACCCAACCAGCAGCTGATGGGCAGGATGCCCACCAATATAGGGCATGCAGGTCAGATTCTCAGGGCACAGGGCAGCATGGAAGGGTGGAGCATGGATGGTACCAGCACAGTGCCCCTGCCCTTGGTAGCTGAGCACCACTCACTTGCATGGTGCTGGCTAATGTGTACCCAGGGCAGGATGGGGAGAGAAGATTAATGTAACATATGTCCAAACCCAGACATCAGGACACAAACCCAAAGAAGAGAAGGGAAAAAAGAAAGCGGATTAAATATCTGAGCAAGCCGAGTTTTCCTGCCCTCGTTCTCATGATCCCAGCACTGGGTATAGCTCACTCTCTCCTTACTCACTCACTACTGGCTTGACTTCCCACTCAGAAACATAGCTAACAACACGAATTTTCAAAATCAATCTGTAGAAACATGAATAGGAAATTTATAGGAAAAGAAATACAAATGACTTACAAATATACTCATGAAAAGATGCTCAATCTCAAATATTATTTATGAATTGCCAAGATACTATTTTTCTAACCTCTCATACTGGCAAAGATTAAAACATCTAATAACACAATATTTGTATGGTTATGAGGAAAACGTTGGTAGCAATATAAATTGGTCCAATTTTTTTGGAGGTTCAACTTAAGATTTATGTACTGGTGAATTTAGCAATCTTAACTTCTAGAAATGTATTCTTATAGATACCCTCCCACATGCAACCAAAAAATTGAACACAGATATTCATTGCAACATTGTACATAAAAGCAAGGGCTGGAGGAATCGTAATTGTTTACTAATAGAGGAATGGCTAAATAAAATGATTTGTACATACAATGGAATACTACATAAGAAAGTTAAGGGCCGGCCGAGTGGTGCATTGGTTAAGAGCTGGCTTGGGATGCCAGAGGGCCCTGGTTTGGATCCCACGTATGAGGGCCAGTGACACTGCCCTCCACAGCTGACGCTGAACAAAAGCTCAACCTGGAGCTGGGCTGCTGTGAGTTGCCGGCAACGGCGTAGCTGCAGCCCCTGTGGCAGTGGGTTGCCATGGGCTACCGTGTGTAGCCAGCAGCCGCAGTGAGCGGCTGTCCAGAAGCAGGCGACTGATTTGCCTCACCTGGGAAGAGCACAATGATGGTGCCAACTTGGGCCAGTGAAGCAACGTCCTCCACAACTAGACTGAAGAACAAACCAACAGCAACTTGTCTGTTCCCCTTCCCCTAATTCCCCAGCGCTGTTCCATCCTCCAATTCCCCAATAAAAAAATCTTTTAAAAAAAAGAAACTTAAAAATAGGCACATTTGTGCCTGGTAAGGAAATATCTCTAAGATATATTATTAGGTAAAAAGCAAGCTACAGAACAGTAGGTATAGTATGGCCTTATTCGTGGAGGCTTTCTGGGGTTTTTTCTTTTGGGTGGGGAAGGGGTGGCAGTGTTTTTTAGATGGAGCCATAATCTGTTGGAATAGGACATAATGAAAAAATTAAGTTCATTTTTCCCTACCATTTTTGTTTAAACTCACCCTGTCAATTTGTTCTTTCCCTCCTCCAGGATGACACTGCTGGCAGGTCCTATAGTTTTTCAGCCACTTCTAGATAATTTAAAAGCTACTACATCACAGAGGGAGATAAGAATGAAGAGGGGGTTGCCCCTACAGACTCCAGGAAAGCCTCAGGGCACAGAGGGAGATGATCTGAAGAAGGTAGGGGTGAGGCAAGGGGTCTGAAACCGTGGAGCTTGGTTGAAAGCCTATTTACAGGGTGGTCAGAATCCCTTGAGACCACTTTCCAGTCTGCCAAGATAAATAATGTCCCCTACTCTCCCACCAAATACCATTGCTTTATTCTCTGGGAAAACAGAAATTGAAGATTAAAATGACTTGCAGCCTAGCATCTAGCCTATACCCAGCCAAACTATCAAGGCAACGTGAGGCTAGAAAAAAGGCCTTTTTCAGACATGCAAGGACTCAGAAACTATACTGTCCTGAAGAAGTGCCTCTCAGGCGCTCCTCAGCAAAAGAACCATCTGAGGATGTTATTGAACTACATATTCTGATTCAGGGGGCCTGAAAGTCTACATTCCTAATAAATCCTAGTGATATTGGTGCTGCTGGTCCCTGGACCATACTTTGAACAGCAAGATACCACACACAGTATCAGTTTTTAAAATGTGGCTGAGGGACCTCTGAAGACCCCTGAGATTCTTTCAGGGATCAGTAAGGTCTTTGCTTTTCCAACTGCATATCTTTGTTGAGACCAGATTTTCTTCATACATTTCAACTAAAACAATACATCACAACAGATATGAGCATCCAGCTGTCTTCTATTAAACCACACATTAAGGAGATTTGCAAAAATATAAAACAATGCTTCTCAGTATTTTTTGTTTTAAAGGTTTTTTTCATAAGTAATATTACTTATAATATATAATATGTTTTATTGTTATTTTGAAATGAATTATTGAATATTTTAAAGATTTCTCATCTTTAATTTAAACAGCGTAAATATCAATACATATAACCACACCACCAAACATTTTTTGAGGTCCTCCACCATTTTTAAGAGTGTAAAAAGACTCCTGGGACCAAAATGTTTAAGAACGGCTCAAGAAAGAATATGTTCCAGAAAGAAGACAAAGGATCTAGAAAATGGGGACTCCAAGGCAGAAAAGATGTGAGTGAAGCCCATCGTAACAGCTGTACTAGTTTTCTCTTGTGGATATAACAAATAACTACACACTTAGTGGCTTGAAACAACACAAATATATTACCTCAGTTTCTGCACAAGTCCTGGCACAGAATGGCTTTAGGGTCTTACAAGGCCAAAATCAAGATGTCACAGAATGCAGTCCTTTCTGCAGGCCCCAGGATGACTCTGCTTCCAAACTCATTGAGGTTGTTAGCAGAATACAGTTCCATACAGTTGTCTGACTGAGGTTCCTGATTCCTTAAGGTCAGTCTCAGCTTTGAGAAGCCAACCCCATTCCTTGGCTTATAGCTCCCTTCCTTCATCTTCAAAGCCTGAAATAGCAGGTCAAGTTCTTTTCATGCTTCGAATCGCTTTGACCTTCCCTTCTGCCTCATCTTTCTTGCCACATCTTTCTGCCTGACTTTTCTGCCTTCCTTTTATGCCACAGATTGAATAATAGCATTGTAACAATGTTAAATTTCCTGATTTTTATCATTGTACTGAGGTTACAGGGAAGTAAATGTCCTTGTTTATAGAAAATAGCTACTAAAGTAATAGGAGTAAAAGAACATCATGTATGCAATTTACTTTTAAATGGTTCAGAATAAAAATTATACAATAATGATATACGTAATAAAGAGAGTGATAAGTAAAGCAGCTGTGAATCTGGGTGATGGGAATATGGGAGTTCTTTGTACTAGTCTTACAACTCAAGTTCAAAGTTATTTTAAACTGTGAAATTTTAAAAAACATATACAGGTTATTCTGACCAGATTTAAATTAAGGAAAGTTTGGTACTAGTACACAGAT
>NW_017731903.1:1131857-1144246 GCF_001890085.2 Hipposideros armiger | reverse complement strand
ACACACACACACACACACACATTCATTTTTACATAAATGGCGTGTGTGTACATATATCTATATATCTATATCTATCTATATCATATATATACCATTATATGGGTTTTTGCCTTGAAATTATGTATTATGAATATGAAAATGCATACAAAAAAGTTGGAAGGCTAACATAGCAAATTGGTAACAGCAGTTACCTATGGGGATGGGGAGTTTAATGGCGGAGCTGGACTAAAGTTAGGGAATGTCCACTTTTCAATCTATCTTCTGTACTGTTTAAATTTCTTACAGCAATCATTGATTTACATACTACTTTTTAAAACTATAAATATTTTAACACAATTTTTTTCAAAGAAATCTTTTCCTTGTCTTACACGAGAGCCTGAGTGGGGGCACCATGAAGCAGGCAGACCCTGTCCCCACCCTCGTGGAGCTGGTAGTTTGCCAGGAGACATGGCCGGGGAACCAAGCACTGATTCAATGGTGTGGTGAGCCCTGTGATGGGGAGAAGTGGGGGCATGGGGCAGCACAGAGCAAGGATACCTACACTCACCTAGACGGTGGCCAGGAAACATTTCCTGGCCTTAGACTTCAAAAGTGAGAAAGAGACAGGAGGCAAATGGGGGAGAGGAGACTCAGCAGCGAAGTACAGGCACAGCATCTGCCAGGCCCCAGAGGCCGTGGCTCCATGAGGAAATCCAGAGTGGTTGGGCACAAGGAGAGGAGGGAGGGGAAACAAGAAGACAGAGATGAGCAATGTCCCATCACAAAGACCTCATAAAGTTTTTTTTTCAGTTACAGTTGACTTTAAGACCTTGTAAAGTCTTATTAAGCAAGTTGGACTTTATCTTGAGAGCCAATAGGTAGTCACAGAGGACTTGAAACCAAAGGGCTAATCAGACTTGACCTTTAGTATGATTGGTTATCAGCATTTTCTCCTCCAGATTACATCGGCTGTGAAGCAAGTCATTCTTCTTCTCAGTATCTCACAACTGCAAAATTTTCTTTTATCTTTTAGAACCCTGGGAGGTGTTTTCCTAGCCTCAGTGAAGGAGGGCCATCCACCCATCTGTCCCAGCGTGTGACTTCTGGCTCTCACCGCCAACTTTAGTAGACACTTTCCCCCAGGGCATGCTATACCATGATTCCTAAACTACTAACTATATAAAACCATGAGAGGTCAAACCCCAGGAAAAAAAACCCAGCTCTTTCCAGAAATTTAGTATGGAAGAATCCCTTTATGAAATCCTACACAGGGCAGGGCTGTTCAACCACTCTAGGCCCTCCAGGACCCTGGGCTACATTAATAAACATCGGGCATAACACCATCAAAGCATCAGCTTGTCTTTGTTAACACACATACTGACTTGCTGGCACCTGCTGGCATATTCGCTCTCCTCTTCCTGTCCCCCAGTGCCACGTCACCTTAGGATTTCCTCTTTCTGGCGCCCAAGCGTCTGCTTTTAGGCCACAGTCTATCTGTCAAGTTCTGAACTTGAGGGTTTCCCGTGACTATGAATGAGCTCATGGGGAGGAAAAAAAGGAATTTTCTCTCGTTTCTGTATGTCTGACATTTTTCTCTATTAGGACACACATTCTGACTTATAGACCTTTTCACTTTTACAAATTGCTTTGTAAAGTCACTATGATTTAAGTCACTTGCAATTAGGAATGACTGGCTATTAGGAAGAAAACCAATTTAGCTTCTTGCTTTTAGCATGCACCATATAGTTAGCAGTGAAAGAGGGGGAATCCTGAAATTATCCCGAAGATTTTCAGCCGGCATTCACTTGGGGAGTATCTTACTATTCCAAAGCACTGAAGGCACAAAGTTCCTTTTAGCAGGTAAGGCAAATAAGAAATATTATCGCCATTATTTTGAAATACAGTTTCATGGTTGTTTATTGTGAAATGATGTATTTCTTCAAAATGCACTGAGAGTCTCTAGTGAGTTCATTATCTCTACTCGTGTAATTTAAAAAGCCAAACATTGATCTCTGCTTCGTGTGACATCCCCAAGATGAGGACAGATGATTTCTTAGGTGCCCTGTGGTACCCTGGTTAGTCTCTGTCTTCTCGAAGAAGGTAGATATATGCTCATTATCAGCTCATCAAGAAAACACCGTGAACTGATGGGCATAGCTATCTTTTTAAAATCATGTCTTTCTCCATTTGCTGTACTAGACTCTATTAGGGAGTGAGGAGTGAAAGGGATGTGCTGTCTGTCTTGGGTAAAAGCTCTCGAGTGTCTCCAAAAAACTCCTTCACAGTGACTTTATAATCTCAGGAAGTATGTCTCAGACTAAGAAACCTGGGGTTATAAACACATCAAAATGAGCCTTTTTCTCAAAAGCAAACTCTCATGAACCAAGATCAATGTCTGATGTATAGACACATCTCCATTCATGGTGTTTCCCTTATGCGTGTTTGAAAGAACCCTGATTTCTCAGACTTTTTGTTACCATAGGTGACCCCCTTCAGAATAGGAAGGGCTGCAGTGCTCAGGAAGCATTACTGAGGGCTGACATTGGAGTTGACAAAAGCTACAATACCCATGTTCAGTGCTGACTCAATACTACGTGCCCAGCATGGTGCTGAGGACCTTGCTAGCATAATGGCATTGTGACCCTCACAATGATCTTTTGGAGTAGTGACTGTTGTCACTGAGGCTCAGAAATGTTAATATGTGCACCATCCGACAGATAAGAGCTGCAAAGATGCAATGTTGTGGATGACTTCTAGATGTCCACCAAAATCTACCTGTCACTTGACTGTAACAACAGAGTTGTAGCTGAGCACATGGTCCCCTAGCCAGAAACAGTATCTCCTCATTGACCTTGCAACTAGATCTGGCAAATTGACTAAGTATGGATCAGTGACATTTGAACCAAAGTAACATGTGCAACTTCTCAGTCTTCTCCAACTTAAAAGACAATTTCTTAAAAAAAAAATTCCTGAAATTGTCACAGCCTTCCCTGATTTGGCAGAAGAAAGCACTTCCACTAAGTTGTCTAAGGGTGGCCCTTCCCTAAGGGCTTGGGAAGCCAGCCTCCCTCTGCTGGTTACGTCCCAGGAATACAGGAGCCTCTGAATTCCTAGGTCACCTGCAGGCTTTAAGCCAATATTCCAGGACCACTTCCTACCATGACAGTGGCTACTTTATTAATGATGAATCAGTTCAGCAAACATGTATGAAGGACCCGTAAGCCAGGCACTATGCATCGTAAGGACTGTATAGACAAGCAGCATTAATAAACTGGGGAATCACAAGTACACTGAATAGATGGAACAAAGAGCTTTGCCGACAGTCTAACCGGGGCCTCCTTCGGTTTGAATCTTTCTCTGCACCTTTCTGTGTCCAGTCCTGTCCTTGACCAAGGACCCACACCGATGGCCTGTGAAATCTGGGTTTCTCCAATTACTCCTTTAAAAAGGTGGTTATTTTTGGTGGTTTCCTTCATTTCCTCTCTATTCCAGACATTCTACATTCATAGTTTTTCTCTTCCACCCTTAGGAGGGAGACCAGACGTATGTGGACCAGTACTGGGGAATTTGGAGAGAGAGAAAGAGAGAGAGAGAGAGAGAGAGAGAGAGAGAGAGAGAGAGAGAGAGAGCGAGCGATTGATCGATTCTTGGAGCTCCACCCCTGAGATTCTGATACATTAGGTCTGGGGAATAGTACAGTCCAGAAATTGGCATTTTTAACAAGTGCCACATAAATCTGATATGTAGCCAGATTTTAAAATGAGTGTTTAAATCAGTAGTTTCCAAACTGAATTTCCATCAAGAAAAACATAGCAGGGGCTGTTCATGCGTGTGATGCTGAAAGATTCAGCCTATATCACGTGCAGTTCTCACCAAGCCAGCTCTAACCCATAAGCTCCCATTGAGAAAGTACATTTGACTGTACATGAGAATGGTTTCATCTAGGGAGAGCCTGAAATCCACTTCAATAAATTTATTTTAAAGTCAATTATACCTGTTATTAGTAACAAGTCACTTATGATTGATTTATCAACTCACCTATAATATATCATAACCAAGAGCAGCTAGTCCACAATGGGAACTGAAGACAACTTTTGGAGGCAACAGGAGTCTCAAGTGTATACCATTTGCTGACTTCTGATAAACACAAACATCCATGAGATCCACTCCCCTATCAAGATACAGAACACAGAAAATTCCTTCATGTCCCTTCCCAGTCAGTTCCCACCTCCATCCCCCAGAGACAACCACTGTTCTGATTTTTTCCACCATAAATTAATTTTGCCTGCTCTAGAGCTTCATATGAATGGAATTATACTCTTTGTGTAAAGCTTTCATTCAGCATAATAAGTTCGTCCATGTTGTTGAATATATCAGTATTTCATTCCTTTTTATTGCTGAGAAGTTTTTCATCATGTGACTATATCAGTATGTTTGTCCATTCACATGCTGATGGGCACCTAGGCCATTTCCAGTTTGGGGCTATTATAAATAAGACTACCATAAACATCCATATATAATTATTTTTGTGGACATGTTTTCATGTCCCTTGAGCAAATGCCTAGGAAAATTGCTGAGTCATAGAATCAATGATTGTTTAGTTTTATTGAAGTAACATTTTATACACTGCCTTTAATACATACAAATCATGCACATCACATCCTAAGACAAGGTTAGGTGGGGATGGGACAAGACAAACAAAGGTATTCTCTTCCTCGTCTTCCTCCTCCTCCTCCTTCCTCCCTCTCCCTCTCTCTTTCTCTCTCCAAAGAGGATATGCTAGCAGCTGGGTTAATTATTGGCCACTAACTAGCTCTATATACCTGTAACTCACCCTTGAGAAATAGAAATCTGGAGGCATGGCTAGATTTTGTTTTTAGAAAAGTTGCCTTCAGAGAGGTAACACTGCGGAATTCAAGCAATTTGCTAACTGGAGAAGTTGGTGGGGAGAGAAATCATGGAGGTAAGCTGGCCAGCTGGCTGCAAACTACTTTGTTTGCCACCACCAATGAAGGCTTGAACAGGTTGTGTGACGTTGCCTTGTGGTAAGTCCTCACAGCAGCAACACCCACACAGCCATCCTACACCCATGTCTGGAGATGTCATTTTGAGATCTTTCCGGGATCTTAGACATCATCGCAGTGTGGCTAAGTAGCTGAGAATACAGGCCCTGGAATGACATGGGCAGCATTCAAACCCCAGCTCTAACTCTAACTGCCTGTGTGACCTTGGGTCTAAGCCTCAGTTTCCTCATTTGTAAAATGAAGGTAACAATAGTATCTACCACACAGGGTTGTCAGGAAACATAAATGACATCTGCACGTAAAGAGCGTATAGTACAGGGCCTTTAGGCAATGGCTGCTCCAAACATTTCCTCTATCGTTGTCATGTCTGTTTCCTCATTTAG
Source organism: Hipposideros armiger (assembly GCF_001890085.2). NCBI lineage: Eukaryota > Metazoa > Chordata > Mammalia > Chiroptera > Hipposideridae > Hipposideros > Hipposideros armiger. The sequence continues at coordinate 1,138,860 of NW_017731903.1, read as the reverse complement.
AGAAACGGTGGCCTAGGAAGGCTGAATGTCCTGCCCAATGCTAAACAGCTGGGAAAGAGCAGAATGAGCGTTAACTTACATCTGTTAACCCTGGATTCTATGCAACTTCTGCCTCAACATGCTGCCCTCTTCAATATACCGGATGTGAGACAAGGAGCTCAAAGACAAAAAGGCAACTTTCCCGGGCGGCCGAGTGGCGTGATGGTTAAGAACTCGCTTGGGATGCCAGAGGGCCCCGGTTCGGATCCCACATATGAGGGCCAGTGACACTGCCCTCTACAGCTAAGACGCTGAGCAGCGGCTCGACCTGGCGCTGGGCTGCTGTGAGTCGCCGGCGACGGCGTGGGCTGCAGTCCCTGTGGCAGTGGGTTGCCATGGGTTACTGTGTGTGGCCGGCAGCCAGCGTGAGCGGCCAGCAGCCGCAGTGAGCGGCCGTCCAGAAGCCCGCGGCTGATCTGCCTCACCCGGGAAGAGCGCAATGATGGTGCCAACTTGGGCCAGTGAAGCGACGTCCTCCACAACTAGACTGAAGAACAAAACGACAGCAACTTGTCTGTCCCCCTTCCCCCAATTCCCCAGCACTGTTCCCATCCCCCAAATTCACCAATAAAAATCTTAAAAAAAAAAAAGGCAACTTTCCCAAGCTACCTGGGCACCATGCACCCTGTGTAGACAAGCTGGAAGAGGAGACCCTGTGGCTGGACGCAGGCATTCCTAGAGAGAATGCTGCTGGAATCATGAAATCACAGTTAGCACCTGGGAGAACTTACACTCGCTCTTTTAATACCCCTGGGCCTATATCTTCCTCTGTGAAGCAGGAACAATAAAGCGTGAGCATGCACAGTAAATTGTAGCATGCTACAAATAGATCCCTGTTGCCTTTGGGCTCTAGCTCCTGTACTGGTCCAGGGATCCTGGTCCACAGAGTAGCTGTCACAGCTCAGGTCCCAGAGAACACGAAGAAGACAAAATGTAATCTGACTTCCAGAAAACTGGGAGTTTTTACCACTCCTGGGAAACCAATAGGCAGTATGTGGGGAAGCAATCTCCAGCCCAGAGATTTTATTGGTTAGTCCCAACTCAGGACCAAAAAAACTTTTCTAATCTCCTCCTAGTACTGGTCCCTCTTTGCATCATAACAACTCACATTGTATAATAAGCAACAGAAAAGAACATGAATAGAGCTTTAAAAAGAATTTCTACCACCTAGAAACAACCATCACTAATAAACATTAGTTAAAAATCACCCTAAGCATAGTTCCATGGAAAAAAGATGAGTAAGATAAATAGACAAGTAAATAGAAACATTTACATAAAATAATACTACAATAGCAATTTTAACTACAAAATACTAAAGTTGCTTTGTTAAAATTTAGCAGAAGTCAAAAACTCAAGTGAAAATAAACTTTAATTCTCCTGAATGTCAAATATTTCTTCAGCATAAGGAAAATTATTTCCTAAAATGTTCTACTAAGGTTAAGAAGAGACCACCAAAATATTTAAGAAATTAAAGTCATTTTCATTATATGTTGCTGTTTTACGTAGTCTAGGTTGATTCCTGGGAATGAAAAGTGAGGTCTGCAAACTCCCCTTCATTTCTTTAATGTATAACTCAGCTTTTGAACGCTTATTTTATTGAATTTACATCATTATGTTAGTCTGTAATGCATAACACTCATGAGGCATTTTCTTCTGTTCCTTGAACTATGTTTTCTTCTAGACTGAGCTTCTTATGTTTTAGACACTATGTTTCTGGTTTTTGTTTGTGTTGCTGTTGCTTGTTTATATAGTTGTGTTATTTATTTTCACTCTGTTCATGCTTGGACCTTTTATTTGCTCTGATATAATAATAACAGCAATATTATCTAACACTCAGCTACATGACACTTACTATGTGCCAGTCACTGTTACAAGTGCTTTCTATATATTAACCTATTTAATCCTCACAAGAATTCTGAGGTATTATTACTATCCCCATTTTACAGATGAGGCATTTTAGGTAGAAAGAACAAGTTAAGTAACTTGTTCAAGTAACTTGTAAGTAGCTAAGGCAAATTAGAAATTAGGCATTCTGGCTCCAGCATCCGTTTTCCTGGCCACTATACTTCCTGCCATTTGATCTCTATGAAGCTATAGTTTGAGGGCCGGATGTTTCCTGTTCTATATACTTCTCCCGTAAGCTGAAGGTGTGAATAAAGGGAGAGCTCAGTTTAGAAGGTGGGCCAACTTGGAGGTTCACTTACAGTACTAGGGCTCATTCGACATTGCTGGAGGCTGTATTCCAATCTCCTTCCACAGAGTGCCCTTCACTTTGGCGTCATCCTCTAGTCTAGCCTAGAGCCCTCAAAGCCACGGAAAAGCCCTCACTTGCATCTGCCTCACCCACTTCTCTCCAGTCAGAAAAAGGGAAAGGAGATACTTCCTCGGTTTTCTTTTCTCCTGACTGAGGGTATAAGTAGGAATTCTCAGGATTTTGATGACACACGGTTATGACTTCTAGAAGATGGGGTTCGTTTAGGACGCTTTCTATGTGATGCATTTCCTCTCAATTCCAAGGTCTTCTATGTGATTCCTAATTGGACCACTTCTTGGAGTTTATGGCACTGCAGGGTGCCCTATTCCTTGTTTGATTATTGAGGTAATATATTTTGCTAATTTGAATGAACTTAGGGGGAGTAATTGTTCACTTATTTAATATCAGACTGTGAGGCGTATTCACTCCACCACCCTGAATCACCTATGCATACCCACAGTTTAGCATTCGTTATTTCTAGAAGATCCCAAATTACCTAAATTTTATAGATCTGATAGGGGAAATAAGGTTCCTATGGGAAAGCAGGAAGAAACATGAAGCCCTAAAATGTAAAAATATATCCAAGATGAGGTAGAATTCTGGACCAATTAATCGGGGAAATAAAGAAAAATGCTTTAAGTACTAGGCTGTTGAGAGTTATCTAGACTTGAGTGAGCAATGTCAGATCTTGGATCAGACACAGAGAAAGAAGGAACAGGGACAAAATCTGCTTTTCAGCATGATTTGATCTTATTCATTTTGAATATTAGGCCTTCATATTGTACATCTGGTTTCAGTAGCTTGATTAGGATCTCACCCTACATAATACCTAGTAACCCTCTCATTTGCCTTTCCCAAACCCCATGTGTGACCTAAGTAAGACCCCAGGAAACTCCTCTCTAGCACTCCCTGCCAGCTACACTGAGAACACAGCTTCCCTTTCTGACCTACCAGCCTATGACGGATAGATAAACAACAAGGCAGGAGAAAGAGGGCACAGGAGTTGCTGACCATGAAAGAAGCCCTGCTCCTCCACAGGCCTTATACAGAAACACAGAAAAGCAAGGAGTCCCCTGGAAGCCACAGGTGCCTCACTTAAGTCATTTCCCCCACAGGACTGAGGGCAGTTAAGAATTATTTATAGGATTAAAAATAACAATGCCGGGGCAGCTGAGTAGCTCATTGGCTAAGAGTTGTCTTGGGACGCGAGCTCTGAGCAGCAGGGCCACCAGTTCAGATCCCACATGGGCCAGTGACACTGCCCTCTACAGCTAAGATGGTGAACAAGAGCTCAACCTGGAGCTGGGATGCCGTGAGTCACTGGCGACGGTGTAGGCTGCAGTGGGGCTGCAGTGGACTGCCGTGAGCTACCATGAGTGGCCGGCAGCCAGCATGAGCAGCCGGAGGCCTGAGCTGCCATGAGCCACCGTGAGCAGTCATCCAGTGGCCAGCGACCGATATGCCTCAGCCAGGAAGAGTGCAATGATAATACCAACATGGGCCAGTGAAGTGATGTCCTCCACAACTAGACAAAAGAACAAAAGGACAGCAACTTGTCTGTTCCCTTCCCCAATTCCCCAATAAAAAAATTCAAAAAAAAAAAAAAAGCCAGACTCAAAAGTCTACATGCTGTATGAATCCATTTATGAAGGCAAAACAATGGGGGCAATAAACAGATCAGCAGTTGCCCGGGGCTCGGGCACTAGTGGGGCAGGAGAGGACTATGAAGAGACAGCATGAGGGAATTTTGTGGTGTTGAGATGGTGATTATATGCATTTATCAAAATTCATAGAAATGTACACTAAGGGGGTGAATTTTACTGGAAAAAAATAATAAAGCAGTTCCTAAAAGAAAAAAATGTGGGAGGGGCGAGATGAGAACCAGTCTCTTGACCCCCACCCAGGATCCTTAACACGACAGCAGTATTTTCCAGTTTTGTATTGTTTTTTTCACCTTGATTCCCAATAAGAAATAGATCATTACCATAAAATTCATATTATCTAAGTTCTGCAGGCCAGAAGTCTGGCACAGTGTGGCTGGATTCTGTGCTCAGGGACTCATAAAGCCCAAGTGAAAGAATTAGTTGGCCTGGGCTCTATCTGGAGGCCCTAAGGGAAAATCCATTTCCAAGACCATACAAATTACTGGCAGAATTCAGTGCAATGCAGTGGTGGGACTGAGGTCATTTCCTTGCTGGTTGTCAGCCAGAGATTGTTCTCAACTTCTAAAGGCTGCCCGCATTCCTTGGCTCGTGGCCCTCTCCATCATTGAAGCCAGCAACAATGGCTCGAGTCTTTTTTGACTCTTTCTGACATCCTCTTCTGCCACATCTCTATAACTTCCTCGTCTACCCTTAGCCAGGAGAAAGCTCTGCTTTTAAGGGCTTGTATGATTCCTTTGGGCCTGCCAGATAACCTGGGATAATCTACTTTAAAGCCAACTGATTAGTAACCTTAATTACAGGCATACCATATTTTATTGTTTTACTTTATTGCGTTTCACAGATATTGTGTTTTTTACAAATTGAAGGTTTGTGGCAACCGTGCATCAAGCAAGCCTATCAATCAGCTCCATTTTTCGAAGTCGTTGGTCACTTCATGTCTGTCACAGTTTAGTAATTCTCACATTTCAAACTTTCTCATTATTGTTATATTTGTTATGGTAACTTCAAGACTTTGGTGGAGGAAATAACTGCAGATATGGTGGAAGTCACAAGAGAACTAGAAGTGGAGCCTGAAGATGTGACCAAATGGCTGCAATCTCATAATAAAACTAACAGTTGCTTCTTATGGATAAACAAAGAAAGCGGTTTCTTCAGATGGAACCTACTCCTGGTGAAGATGCTGCGAAGATTGTTGAAATGACAACAAAGGCTTTAGAATATTACATAAACTTCGTTGATAAAGCAGCAGCAGGGTTTGAGTGGATTGACTCCAATTTTGAAAGAAGTTCTACTATGGGTAAAATATTATCAAACAGCATCGCATGCTACAGAGAAATTGTTCGTGAAAGAAGAGTCAATCGATGCAGCACACTGCATTATTGTCTTTTTAAAAATTGCGACAGCCACCCCAACCTTCAGCAACCACCACCCTGTCAGCCACCATCACCATCGAGGCAAGATGCTCCACCAGGAAAAAGATAACTTGCTGAAGCTCACACGATGGTTAGCATTTTTTAGCAATATTTTTTTTAATTAAGGTACGTACATTTTTTCAGACATAATGCCATTGCACACTTAATAAGCTATAGTATAAACAATTTTATATGCTCTGGGAAACAAAAAATTCATGTGACTCACTTTATTGCCATTTCACTTTATTGCAGTGGTCTGAAACTGAACCCACACGATGTCCAAAGTATCCTGTACATCTGCAACCCCACCCCCTTTGCCATGTAACATATATATTCACAGGCATGACACCAGGAGTGAAGGTAATGGGGGCCAAAATTCTGCCTACCACATACGTTGACACAGTGACCTAGTATACACACGCGAATGAAAAAAAATTAAAATACTTGCCCATACTCAATTCAACACTGATGCTTTTAATGTATTTTTAAATGCCAGTGGCAACACGCTACATCGATTTCATGTCTCACTAATGGGCTGCAATCTCTAATTTGAGTGTATCTTTTTAAAAGGGCAGCATGCCCTTTTAAATTCCTATTTGCAATAATAATAGGAGGCTCATGGAAGGGCCTCAGGGGTCTGTGCAACCCCTGAAATTAAATAAAAAGTTTTGAGACTAATCACGAGAAAAATACACAAACCCATGTTGGAAGACATTGTACAGGGTACTTCACCAGGGCTAATGAAGGCTGCCAAGGTCATGAAAAATGAGAAAGGACTGAGAAACTGTCACAGATCAGAGGAGACTAGGGAGACATAAGTCAATGTAATGTAGTATCCTGGATTGCGTCTCAGAAAAGAAGATATTAATGGGAAAATAGGAGAAATCCAAAGTCTGGAGTTTAGTTAATAGTAACATATAAATGTCAGCTTCTTAGTTTCAACAAATGCACCTGACACTGTAAGTTGTTCACGACGGGGGAACTGTATGACAGGTATATAAGAACTCTGCACTATCTTTGCAACTCTTCTCAAAATCTAGTATTATTCTAAAATAAAGTTTATTTACAACACATTACAGAACTGAGCATCTGTGCATTTTTCTAGGGAGAAGATCTATGAACTTTGCATCTTCAATACACGATCCAAAAGTACTTAAGACCCATTCTCCAAGGATTCCTACTGCTTTCCTTGACCGCTACTACCCAAATAGTCTGCCTCCTTCCTGCTGTGTCACCCACACCCTCCCCTCAAAAACCAAAATTTAGGGGGTGACCAGTTAGCTCAGTTGGTTAGAGTGTGGTGCTGATAATACCAAGGTTGCTAGTTCAATCCCCACATGGGCCACTGTGAGCTGCGCCCTCCTAGAAGAGTCAACTATGCCATTGCAGCATGAAAACAATGTGTAGCCAATGACCATGGCTGTTCCCCAATAAAATTTTTTTAAAAAAACAAAATTTAGCCAGGGACTGGGAGAGGGGAGAATTGGCAGTTATTGTTTAATGGGTAGAGCAGCGGTTCTCAACCTTCCTAACACCATGACCCCTTAATACAGTTCCTCATGTTGTGGTGACCCCCAACCATAAAATTATTTTCGTTGCTACTCTATAACTGTAATTTTGCTACTGTTATGAAT
>NW_017731903.1:1123241-1127912 GCF_001890085.2 Hipposideros armiger | reverse complement strand
AAACTATAGAAAGGAAAGAAGACCAAAGATAGTAGTAAGTATGTGGACAAATCCATATGTCATTAACTTTATAACTACAGCAATAATAATGCCTTATGTAGATTGACAAAGACAAAACAAAAATACATGACAATAACATGTGTGTGTCAGAAGAGGGACTTGTAAATAGAGTTAATGAATTCCAAACTGATAGAGGAAAAAATGGAATAATAAATTCCATAATAAATGGAATAATAAAAAAAGGACCAAAAATGGACAGAAAAAATATTATATACTGTTTATAAAGATATGGAAAAGTTAGAATAAAAAGATGAAAAAACACATACTATGCAAATAGTAAAAAAGGAAAGCTAGTAAGCTTTGATACTATTAGACAAAATGGACTTTAAGGCAGAAAGCACTACTAGAAGTAACAATGTATATAAAAGACTCAATCACCACAATACATAACAACATTAAAATTATATACTCGTATACCTAATACCTGGTCTCATAATATTGGGTCGTCAGGAAAGTCATGATGCATTTTTGCACTGAAAAACAGAAAAATATGTCATGACTTTCCCGACGACCCAATATATTAAGGAAAAATAGACCCAGAAATGTAAGTAGAAATAGTCTATAATCATAGTAGGAGACTTTAACACACAAATCTCAAGAATTGATGAAATAAGCAGACAAAAGAAATTCAGTAAGAACAAAGAAAATCTGAACTAGGCAATAACTAAACTTGAAATCGCACCCAATAATTACAGAATATACCTTTTCTTCAAGCACACACAGACCATTCACAAGGCTGCCCATGCACTGGGGCCATAAAGCAAGTTTCAAATATTCCAAAGGACAGAAATATTAGAGTACATTTTCTGAATATAATGCAATTATCATTAAAAACAACAAAAAAGATAACTATAAAATTCCCACACTTTAGGATATTAAGAAATATTCATCTAAATAATCCATAGGCTAAAAAAAAGCAATTAAGAATATTTCAAACTACACAATAAAAATATTACCTATAACTTGTGAGATACAGTGAGAGCACAACCTAGTGGCAAATTTATATTTTAAAATGTATTAATAGAGAAAAAGTTAAATATTAATGAACTGAAAATCCACCTTATGAAGTTGGAAAAGGGCAGCAAATTAAACCCTGAAAATGTAAGAGAAGAAATAATAAAGAGCAAAACCTAATNACAGTTCCTCATGTTGTGGTGACCCCCAACCATAAAATTATTTTCGTTGCTACTCTATAACTGTAATTTTGCTACTGTTATGAATCGTAATGTAAATATATTTTTGTTTTCCCATGGTCTTAGGCAACCCCTGTAAAAGGGTCATTTGACCCCCAAAGGGGTCGCGACCCACAGGTTGAGAACCGCTGGGGTAGAGTTTCAGTTTGGGAAGATGAAAAATGTTCTGGAGATGGATGATTGCAATGGTTGTACAATAATGTGAAGGTACTTAATACCACAAAACTGTAGCACTTAAAAATGGTTAAAATGGCAAATTTTACGTACATTTTACAATTAAAAAATAAAAATAATCAGTACTGATATATACTATTACATGACACAGAAAAACCTTGAAAACATTATCTGCATGAAAGAAGCCAGACACAAAATATCACATATTATGATTCCATTCATATGAAAATGTTCTAAAATTGTGGTGATAATTGCACATATCTGTAAACATACTAAAAACTACTGAAATGTACACTTTAAATGGGTGAATTGTATGGTATGTGAATTATATCTCAATAAAGCTGATAACATTTTTTAATTACTTTTAAATCTAGGATCACATTTATTTGAACTTATGAAGACCTTAAGTGGTATCCAGTAAATTCTGGAACCAGATTCTGGTGACATGCTGGAAAAATAAAGAACAAATAAATGAAAAGACTGAGATTTAGAATGGCTGGGAGGGAAGATCAGGAAGGTCTGTGACCGGGCATGGTAGTTCTCCAGTCACAGCGGCGAAAACAAAGGCAAGACTACAAAACATACTAGCTTGAAGTTGATCGGCGACCTTTATTCTGGTCTTTATCATTCACTAAGCAGCCTACACAAATCATGTTCTTTCTCTGCCCCATGAAGCAGCAGCTGCCTCTAGGCCACAAATGGAAGACACAAGCAGTGGGAGACCTTGCACAGAAAAGCTAACAGGTGAGAGCTCTGTTTATTCCGGCTTAGGTGAAGGTAAAACAGGCAAAGTGTGGAAGTGCAACATTCCAAGGACTCAACAGTCTTCAGAGCTGAGGCCTGCAGAGAGCTAGGTGAAGGATGCAGGTGAAGGCTCACAAATCTGCCCAGCTCGGCAATCAATCCAAAGTACCTAAAAAGACAAACAGCAACGTGTAAAGCAAGGTGCCTCAAGAGCTGGATGAGTGTAACAAACTGGGCAAGGTTCAAGTGCAAGCTGCTTTGGCATTGGCTGTTCTCTAAGACCAAAACATGTGATTTTTTTTTTTTTTTTTTTAGCTGAGCCATCCTGCCACCTGTTGGCAGCTCAGCAGCAGCTCAGCTCAGCCTGAGAATCGAACCGGCAACCCTGTTGCTCAGAGCTCGCACTCTTGAGCGAGCTCTTAACCAACTGAGCCACTCGGTCGGCCCCCAAACATGTGATTTAAAGAATATCCATCTAAAAGATCCTCGGGGGAAAACCTGTCAGTACAGAGGCTGGGCAGTTGGGAAGCAAGCACACTGGTCTGGAGAGTTAGAATTAGAGGTGGGAAAAGGGCTAAGAAGTTGTTAATGAGCATTTATGGAGACCATACAAGGGGTGAGTGATACAAAATACATTAGTCCTCTAAGCCCAGAGTTTATAATCTTTTGAGAAAGCTCCAGTTGAAGATGGGAGACTGAGCCCACAGGTTTGTATGCCCTCCCATTCAAGAATCCATTCAAAAGAAAAAATGGTTTAAACAAAAGATATAAATCTACAACAAAAATGGGGCTCCATCAGTAGTTAAGAGATTTCAACAATACAGTAACAGAAATCTCACTGAAATATGTTTATAAATAGCACAGAGGGAAAATGAGCCTAGAAATAACACAGAGGGAGCTGCAGGACAGATGGAAGCCCATCTTCCTAAAAGACCCATAGGGAGGCTGCAGATTCAGACGCCAGTAATGACAGAAAGAGAAACAAGGCTAAATGGGTTAATGACTCAAGGGTTTATCTGAGGAAGAGCTGACCCCACAACCCACTCTGCATAAAGTACTAACAGAAAACAAGTATTTAAACCTAACTTGGGGTGGAGGGAGGGGAATCAGAGGGCTCTCTTAAGAACTAAGTAAATTATCTAGAGAACTAGAACAGCTTCTGAAAACACTAGCTCCCGACAGTAAAGCTTTCTGCATTCTGGCCTTTGGGGGGCCCCCAGCCTAACATCTAGTCCCATCCCTGCTCATCCTAAAGTAACTCTAACAGACAAAAGCCACACACACACACAAACACTTTCCAACAGACTTCTTATTCCCTCATTCTTAAATAGAATGAAAATTACCAGGTATTTAAAGAAAGCCTACAAAGTGAGAAACCAAAATTTATTTTTCTTAATAAAGCAATAATGCAAATTCCTGCTGAGACCAACTGTTAAAGCTGATTAAAATACTTTTAAAAAGAAAATCCTTTAGGCATTGAAGAAGCATCGAAAGAAAGCAAATCCAAAATCTAGAAAAGGCAAGAGTGAAAAGTAAATCCAGCCTTCAAAGCTGCTTCTGCCCTGAGAGCATCTGCCATTCCAAAAGATAGAGCTAACAATTTGCTATGATTTTGGCAGACTGAGCGAACCAGGAGTCAAATCCCAGAGTCTGCTCAAGTGGGAAGGTCTGATAACCTGTTCTGCCCCACACTCCCACTTTTTTTTTAAACTGGAGTCCCAAGTGGCTACAGACAAAACCAGAATTAAGTCAGCCCTTTCACAGGCCTACATTAGAGTTCTTATGTCAACAATGGCCCATGAATCCTCAAGTCTTGGCTCTGGATTAAGGCGATCCTGCACTGATAAAGAAATTAAGGTGCCCTGCAGAAGCACATGAAAATCTTCTTTGGAGAAAGGTTTCATCATACAGTCCTCAAATTACCCAACAAATAATTTTTCAAGTACAGTGAACAATCGGCATAACTAGGCATACAGAAAAAAAAAAGAAAAAGACCATGAGACAGTACCAACAGAAACAACAGACCAAAAACAAAAAACAAAACAAAACAAAAAAAGCTTCGAAAGGCTTTGGATAGTAGATTGGACACAGACTATAAAACAATTGTGCTTGCTATATTTAAAAAAAATAAAAGACAAGCTTCAAAATATCTACAGAAAATACAGCTAAGTCACAAATAAATTTGAAAAATAACTAAATGGAATTTGCAAACAGAAAAATAAAAGAACAAAAACTGAAACTAAAAAATCAACAGAAAAGTTTAAAGGAGATGAGACCACTGAAGAGAGAATAAATAAACTGCAAGGTCAGAAAAACTACACAGAATGCATCATGGAGAGGCACAATTATGGTTGAGTTTTAACATATGTTTAATAGGAATCCCAGAGAGAAAGGAGATAGAAAAAACAAAACAGAGCCAATATTTGAACAGTTATGGGCTGAGAATGCTCCAGGAGAGATGAAAGACATTAATTCACAGATTTAAAAAGCCTAAGCAGAC
>NW_017731903.1:1118596-1119489 GCF_001890085.2 Hipposideros armiger | reverse complement strand
TAAGTAACCACCTGAAAAGCTAAAAACAAAAACAATACAAGGTTGAGTGAGGGGCAGCAGCTGCATTTCATTATAAACCATTAGGTAACCATTTGATTTTTAAGCATGGCTATATACTGTCTTTATTAAAAAAAGAAAAAAATGATTCCCACTTAAAACATATACTAAGGACATAAAATTTATTTTACAACGTACAATATAATACTGACTATATTCACAGGACCAAAATTCTAATCTACCAGTGTAGGATAGAGCAGATTGGATTGGAAGATGAAAATGAACACATCCACCACTCAGTAAATGGTCATTTATTAAAAATCCAAGCTAAGCATCATGCCATGGGAAGAGCTAGAGTGGAAAACTACCTAAGATCTCTTCATTTCCACTCCTAGCACCCTCCAATTTATGATCCACGGGGCACTAGCATTATGTGTTTATAATACAAATCTGATCATATTGCTCATCTCTTTAAAGAACTGGTAATTTAAAGTGAGCAGGTAAATAGGGTCCAAATATTTCTGATTGGAAAATTCATAGGAAGTCAGTCACAAAAAGTTGTCTGCCTTAGGTAGACAGCTAACAAGTTATTTTTAAGAAAAATGAGTAGGCAGAAAGAGAGACTTAAGAAAGATCTAAAAGTTAAGAAAATTCATGAAGTTGATCATGGGAATGTATCTTAAAAGACATTTAAAAGATATATCAAAAGGGCCAGGAGCCTGGATTGATACAGAGATGCAAAACAAAGGCATAAAAATAATAAAATAAATCAAGAAAAGATTTCTGAAGGTAATGAGGTGTTCAGGAGATAATGAGAACACCCTTGTACAGTGAAAATGAGAATGAACTGAAGGTGCATGGCTTTCACAAAACCATTCAATCAGAGTATGTGTAAG
>NW_017731903.1:1115536-1116591 GCF_001890085.2 Hipposideros armiger | reverse complement strand
CCCCGCCCCTCGCCACGCTCCCCGCCCTCCTCCCTGAGCTCCTCACGCTCCCGCCGCACCGCGGCTCGTGCCAGAATGAAGATGGCTTCCTGTCCTGCGAGCGTCACGTCGGGGTCTGCCTTAACCAAGGCCTTCACTCGCGCCAGAGGCAGCCTCGAGAGACGAGCCCCGGGCGCATTCGTAGGGGCTTGGGGATGCGGGGCCGCTGCCTCCCCACTGGGGCCCTCCTCCTCCCGGGGCGTCCCGCTTCCAGTAGCCGCCGCCGCCATCCGGGCACCGAGTCTGCTGCGCGTGGCCGCCGGCTGTGCGCGCGCATGTGGCGCCGGCCCCTTTCCCAGCGCGGGCTGGAGGCCACGCCCCCTGTGGGCGCGTAGCCACGCCCCCCCGCGCTGCCGGACTTCCCGGGGAATCGGGGCGAGTGGGGAACCGCGTGAGGCGTAGGGTGTTTGTTGGTGCCTCCGCACCTCCTCGCCACCGGCTGTAATGGCTTCCCTTGCTGTTTCTGGTGACCTTCCCGCGTCGTCTGGCCTAGCTGAGCCCAGGCACCGCCCCTTAGTTCGTGAATGTGGTGCTGGAACGCGCTGGTTCCGTGAGGAGCGCCCAAGTCTGGATAAACCCAGACCGGCCTGCCAAGAGTCAGTCAACGCAGAGTGATACCCAAGGCTGAGAAGAACCAGTGCCCGAGGGAGGCCGGGACGGTCCCTTTAAGGCCCAGCGTGCCGAGGCCGCAAAATCTGGGTTAACTTCAAGGAGAACAAGATACTCTTAAAAGGGTAGGAATTTGGCAGGCAGAAATGGAAGAAGTTCAATCCAGACAGGAAACCACAAGGAAGGCATAGAGACTGGAAAACATGAAGTCTTGGTGATCACAAGGCGTACACGTTTTTTCAATCCCGAGGTGCATCAGAGCCTTTGCGTCTCAAACTTTGTTCGCAGGATCCCTTTACACTCTTAGAAATTATTGAGAACCCCAAAGAGCTTTTCACTGTAGGTTATATTGGTATTTATTGTATTCGAAATTAAAAGTTTCAAAATATTCATTTAAAATTAATACA
>NW_017731903.1:1113050-1114366 GCF_001890085.2 Hipposideros armiger | reverse complement strand
TTCCTTAAAGGATCTACCCAATCATCTAAACCTACCCCACCCCTTCCTCTCCACCATAAAAATAACTAATAGTTCGCTAGTGGGGGATACTGATATGCGCCTTGCCTCTGGTCTTCTTGTGTGGCTGCTGTAACCACACAAGGACTTCATTTCTTTAGCATACATTTTGCTTTAATCCAAGCTAGCTTTGTTTAGCCTGATGGAGCTATGACTCACTTGCATTCTTTCCACCAGATTTTTCTACCTGTACATATACTGTATGTCTGCTCCTTTTAATCACTAAGCCCTTAGGACATTCGGTTCTGATCAGCATCAAACTCACTTAAGAATAAAGCTTCAGGTCTATTAACCATGACCATGATACAATAATCAAACCTCAAACTAGAATAAGGTTTTAGTCAAAAAAGGATAACAGCTTGGCCTTACTTATGTTTCAGCTCCGGACTCATGAAAACAGCCCAACGGACCACATCCCCTGGAAACCAGACAGGACAATGCCATGACTGACACCAGGACCTGAAGCTGTGATCAATTGCTCCCTGTCTTAGCCCCAACCAATCAATAGAGTTCTCTACCACAACTTCCATAATAACCATGATTAATTATTTTTGTGTTGTATAACCTAGCCACTAGAGGCTATCGGGGAGCAGGGTTTTTGAGAGCACTAGCTCTGGGCTTGGCACCAATTCCTTAAATAAACCTTTATTCTTTGCTGCAATCTCCTGTTTGTATCTTACTTGGGTGAGTGCCCACAAGCAAGTGGACCATTTGAGTCTGTGGTAACTGCCTCACAAATCCTCTCTGCAAAAGGCCACAGCCTCTGGGTTTGGATTTTCAGTTGTGTGACAGGCAATGAACCCATGTACTCGGATTGGTTACATTAAGAAAATAGTTCTGACTTCATGGACCCCTGAAAAGGGTCTCTCAGAACATACACCACCACCCCCAGTTGTCCCCACACCATACTGGAAGACATACCTGGTGAATAAATACACCCACCTAGATCAGAGACCATTAAAATAAAACACATCTCTTCTTCCAGACCAGACCAGGTCCTGCAGAATGTTGATAGTTCCAGTCATCACTGAAAGAGCAAACAGACTGACCTGGCCAGGCATGAATGAGGTGATAATTACCTTTGCAGGGAGGGGTCTGAGCAAACACCTTTGACTTTAGGATACTGAGAATAGAATATCTTGGAGGCAAATTAACCCTGGCGCCCTTGAAGAGGTTGCCTCACATTTCTCTAACACCAGAGCCAGCAGAACTGAATGGATTTTTCACTACACAAGTGTGTGTGTGTGTGTGTGTGTGTG
>NW_017731903.1:1042458-1111586 GCF_001890085.2 Hipposideros armiger | reverse complement strand
TTTGATGTAGTACCATTTGTTTGTTTTTGCTTTTGTTGCCTGTGCTTTTGGTGTCAATTTGAAGAAACAAAACAAAACAGAAAAATTCCCAAGACCAGTGTCAAGAAGCTTGACATCCCCTATGTTTTTTTTTCTAAGAGTTTTATAGTTTTAGGTCTTATGTTTAAGTATTTTAATTTGTTTTGAGTTCATTTTTGTGAGTGGTATAAGATAGGGGTCCAATTTCATTCTATTGCATGTGGATAACCAGTTTTCTGTAATTCTACCTTCTTAACATATTTCATTAGTAGAGATCATACTTTGCTTTTTAAAAAACCCCTTTAAAGATGTCCCCATGGAAGTGGGGAAATGGATTATTCAAGATGGCCAACATTCTAACGAAAAAAATCGCCCCACTTTTCTTTCATTGTAATCACCACCTCTATAGAAATAGTCTGTGGACAGTGTCAAAGTTCAGTCCAAAGAGCCAGCCCAAACTCCAAATTTCAGATGAGAAGCAAGATTCTGAGGGTCTAATATTTCATATGGGAAAGAGGGCAGGTGGAACTGATTAAGGTCCGAATGCCAGATGCCCATGGCATTGACCACAGACACGGTTAGTGAGTGGGGCTGGAGAGACGAGGACATGGCTCCTGACACAGATGAACTAGATGTTGCCTGATGTTTAAGACTAGGAAAGGTTTCCTTTTAAAAATACTTGGCTTCCCTGGGAGTTTACCTTGATGCTCATCTCAGATGCTGGACCTTAGTAGTCCTTCAGTGGACCTTAGTAGCTAAACACACCTCTTACCTTGACCCTGACCCAGCTCTTGGAGCAAATTCCTAACAGCCACTTCTAATATTTCAGCCAGGGCTCCTGCCTGGGTCATCCACTGCTGGTCATTCCTCCTACCCAACCACCTGACCTTCACCTACCCAGCCACCACTTCCCCTGTGGCTACTGACTAAACACTTGCCCTACCTGACTTCCTTCTGAACTTATATCCCCTGCTGACCTCCCCCACTGTACTGCTTTTTTAAGAGATTCAGACTCTAACAAGAGAAATCAAACAAATGTAGTTAAGGATAAGCACAAAAATCAAATACTGATTATCATAAATGGAATGAGTTGCTCTAAACTTTATCTCCTCCGCAGGCTTCCTATAGTCATGTGACTCTCAATTCTCTTTCCTTTTTTGGAAATTCTAAAGGACTACAAGGTCTAAGGCTGTTCCTTGATTGCTTTGTGTATAACCACTTAGGCTTCTCCAAAACACTAAGTTCCTTGAGACAGAGTTGATGTCATATTTTTTTGTGCTCTCCATAGCACCTAACAGATGGTTTCAATAGTTCCTTAATAAATGCTTACTGGATGGTCGGTCTTTGATTAATTAATTTAGAACTCAATTATTCTTTAAGTCATTAAGCATTAACAAAGAACATAAGCTCAGCACTTAAATATCAGTGAAGTAGTACAGAAGATATACAGCAAAACAAAAACCAGTAAGATCGATGGATCAGTGGCCTGGGAGCCACCTCTTTGTGATCTCTGCAAGAAACCACACACTCCTAGGAAGGAAGGACTCCATCATTCCTCTCCAAGCCCAGCACAGTGTCCTGCACATAACAGGAAATCATTGCTTATGGAATAAATATAGGTGGAGCTAGACTGTCCCTAGTTTTTCTCAGTTCTAACATTCCATGGTTTCCATGTCATCTGAGAGCTTCTGAATAACAGTTTAGTGACCAGCTGTCATGTCTACCCATTTTTAACAAAACATGGACAGCCCTCGGTGCTTCAGAGAAAAGTATGCATTCCCTGAGAAGCAGCTTTCAAAAACATTGGTTAAAACACTCCCTTCCAACAAGTGTTCTCAGAGTAGCTCCATGGTCTTCAGCCACTCCTACTTCAGCTCCTCCTTGGACCTCTGTAAGGTCAAGTTGATGCATTTAGGGAACACTGCCTGTTTGCTCCAGCCAACCCAGATGGCATGGGAGCTACAAGAGAGGAAAAATGATCCTGGCACTGCAGGTGTTTCAATCTGCCCAAGATAGGAGAAGCACACAGGGAACAACTGGAAAATAAGCCAAGGCAATGGATCCTATGGTGCAAATCATGAAGACTGTAAAGATCCAGAGAGGGGTGAGAAGGTGGCTGAAGGAAGAGGTCAGAGAGAGCTTCAAGGTAGAAACCACCTCTGGATAATGGGTAAGATTTGGACAGAAGGATGTTCAGAGCAGAAGAGTATCACCAAGCGGGGGAATGGGAGAAACTTTAACGTGAAGCCCTTTAAAACCATCACGCAGCAAACGGACTTTTTGTTGGGTGAAAAACAGCCAGATGTTTAACCAGTACATTTTTTGGTGGCTCCAAACTAACTAACTACTACTAACTACTTAGTTAGCAGGGTTTTACCATTATGGAAAGAAACACCCTCTGCTTCACAATTGTCCTTATTGCCATTTGCACTATCCTCATTTAATCGTGTGCCTCAGGAAAAATTAATCAGTGAGTCAATTTTAAAAATCAATAAGTGGTAATTAAGATGAAGATTATCTACAAATGGAGAAATAATTTGAGCATAGTACAAAGATGGGTCTCTGACAAGATTCCTCAAAATTTTTTTGAATAAAGTAAGATAAAATTACAAAAGTAGATACCTATTTGGCTATTGAGGAATTTGGTGAGGCCTCCCTCAAGTGTGTGTAAATTAAGGAAGGAAGGTGAAGGTTCTACTCTGAGAATTAAGCCCTAAATTACACAAAACAGATCAGAGCTGAGATGGATAAAAGCTAAGGAGACAGAGTAAGTCTGAAAGCTTAAAAGGAGCATCATGAGGGTGAACATCAATAGAACCCATTTAAGAAACGTCCACTGGAGATGGCCCCTCAATCAATGGCTATGAATATTCTGTTGCTCTTGGCAAGACCATTCCTAGAGTAAACTGAGTGGTGTCAGGCTTTCCCAGCTTAAGTCATTAGACATTTGAATCATCTAACTCACTCGCCTCATTTGGATTCCATACTCACTAAGCATTCATTTGATAATTTGCCTTCCTCAGATGTCTGTCTTCAGTGAAAAAAAATGTGCACACCCTGTGAAGGCAAACATTCCAGATACAGAGGCAGTTCCAGTCCTCTTGTGAATCAATAAATAGGCATTCTTGTTTCATGCATCAGCAGTCTGAGCTTAATTAATTAGACTCACAGCTAAGAGATGGATCCACATTCAGTAAGCTGACAGATCCAGTTTCTAAACTTGCAAGATCAAGACCAGACCCTTGACAGAGAAAATGCCATCCTGTGAGGTCTCTTGGGAGACAGCCAAATACTCATCCTCTGATATCCCCATATTGCCTTTGGCAATGAAATTCCTCTAAGCTTTGTATCTGCCTGCTGACTCTGAGAGCATCGATTTATAGGAAAAGAAACAGATGTAGATTGGCAAATCTCTGATCCTGATTAGAGAGTGAAGTCACAGCAAACATGACCCTTTTCATTAACCAGCTAAAGCAACTCCTAGTATAGTTGGCGCCTGAAAATGTTATTTCATCCTGGCCCACTTTCAATTAAATTTGGTGAATGAAATGACATTTGTGTCTCTGAGTTGTATTAACTATGAGTTGTATTAACTATCTCTTCATAGCTGTCGATGTTTTCCACTATAAAATGAGGATAATAATGCCTAACACCTCATTCATTGACTAATTATTCATTCATTCAACAAATACTTACTGAGTGTCTGCCATGTGAGAGGCACCATGCCAAGCACTGGTGATACTGGGGAAATAGAGACGTGAGGTTCTAATGGGGAAGACATTATTTAAATTAACTGTATTAGTCTGCTGGGGCTGCTATGACAAGATACCACAGACTAAGTGGTTTAAACAACAAAAAAATTTCCTCACAGTTCTGGAGAAGTACAAGATCAAGGTGTCAACTGATTTAGTTTTTGGTAAGAGCTCTCTTCCTGGCTAGTAGCTGGCAGCTTTGTCACTGTGTGCTCACATGACCCTATCTTTGTGCATGCATTAAGAGAGAGAGCGCCATCTAATGTCTTGTCTTATAAGGACACTAATCCTGTCAGATCAGGGCCCCGATCTTATGACCTCGTTTAACCTTAATTATTCCCATAAAGGCCCTATCTCCAAATATAGTAAAATTGGAGGTTAGGTCTTCAGCATATTAATTTGGAGGGGACACAAACATCAATAATGGTGATTAGTTAATTAATTCATTAATTATGGTTGTGGTCAGGGTTGCAAAGAAGCTAAGAAACCTCTTTCAGGAGGATTAAATGTGATCACACGCCTGTTTGTTTGTTTTTTGTCCACTCCGTTTTTTCATGTGGTCTGTTTTTATTACCAGAAGGGAACAGCGTAGTCTTCTACAGTTTACCTAAGGTACTCCTAATTTTCTTTTTTTCCTGTAAAACCTAATCCTCAGCTGAACCTATAAACAGAGCTCCTCATTGGGATAAAACAGTTGATCACGACTGCCAGGACTGAACAAACAATGCAGCATGAGCATCAGTAGAAGACGCTTGTGTACTTCTGATTCCAGAACCCACTGTGCATCTTCACCCCTGCTGTTCCCTGCAAAGTATAAGCCAGGGTAACCTTGGCCACTGTGGCTGTGACCCCACTGCTCTTCCCACTACTGGAAGCTGGCAGAGTGTATCTTCATCAGTGATGACTCTTCCTCTTTGCCTTGGGGTCCATAGAATAAATTTATGTAGGACCTGGACTTGAAGAACTTCAACTCTTTTTTACCTTACAGAGAGCTCCCTGCATAGTTAGACGTCTCCACCCACTCCAGATGTTGGAGGAGACATCTCTACCCTCATTTTTCAAGAGTGTTGTCTTAGTTGTGTTGGATTGAATTGTGTCTCCCAAATTCATATGTTAAAGTCCTAACCCCCAGTACCTCAGAATATGACTTGATTTGGACATAGGGTCTTTATAGAGATAATTAAATTAAAATGAATTTATTAGAGTGAACCTTAAGCCAATATGCCCGGTGTCCTTATAGAAAGGGGAAATGTGGAGACAAACATGCATACAAGGAGAACACCATATGAACAAGAAGACAGCCATCTACAAGCCCAAAAGAGAGGCCTGGAGCAGAGATCCTTCCCTCATAGTCCTCAAAAGGAACCAACCATGCTAATGCTTTCATTTCAGATGTCTAAGCTTCAGACTCAGTATATGGCACTTTATTAATATATTATCCTGGTGTTCTGAGCCCAACATCAGTATCAATAGCCTCTCTATCAATTTTGCTCATGAGAACAGGGCTCCTAAAGGCCCATTCTAACATACCAGGACTCTTGAAGTCCTTGTATGGATGAGCCTTTCCCTCTGCCATGGCTGTCACTTCATTGAGACTGCACCCCATTTGTGTCCATATGAAAATTATTTCCTGGGCCGGCCGAGTGGCGCGATGGTTAAGAACTCGCTTGGGATGCCAGAGGGCCCCGGTTCGGATCCCACATATGAGGGCCAGTGACACTGCCCTCCACAGCTAAGATGCTGAACAACAGCTCAACCTGGAGCTGGGCTGCCTTGAGTCGCTGGTGATGGCGTAGGCTGCAGCCCCTGTGGCAGTGGGTTGCCATGGGCTACCGTGTGTAGCCAGCAGCCAGCGTGAACGGCCAGCAGCCGCAGTGAGCGGCCATCCAGAAGCCGGCGACTGATGTGCCTCACCAGGGAAGAGCGCAATGACGGCGCCAACTTGGGCCAGTGAAGCAACGTCCTCCACAACTAGATTGAAGAACAAAAATGACAGCAACTTGTCTGTTCCCCTTCCCCCAGTTCCCCAGCGCTGTTCCCATCCCCCAATTCCCCAATAAAAATCTTTAAAAAAAAAAAAGAAAGAAAGAAAATCATTTCCTTACAGACTAGGGATTACATATGAAAAGGACTCAAAGTTTTGAAAATATAATGAAACGTTGGCAATTTTTTTTTGCCTTTCTTTATTTTGAATACTAAGATGGTGCCAGGGAAAAGAGTGGGATGGTGGTCAAAGCCATGTTCACAGAACAGGCCCTCAGAAGGACTCCATGTCTTCTTCTCATTCCATGTCCCAGGCCAAAGGAGGAGCCACAATCTGGGGCACGCTCTTCTCATGGCAGAGGACAGATGCTCAAGAAGGATGAGTGGAAATATTCTTCTGCTTAGAACTGTCACTCTGCTACTTACACCCATGTACCATGGATCAAAGCAACTATTATGGCCAAGATCCAAATCGATGGAGTGGGGACATACACTTCCTTTCAGGAAGGATGGACAAGTTATATGATGGGCAAAGTTGTGTCATTCTACTACAGAGAAGGAGGTAATAGTTGGGAACAATAGTCCATTCTACCGCAGTAAGTTCAGAGTATATTCATTTGAGGAATTGGATTGTAAAAGTAAACAGAGCAGTAACTAAAGGAAGTGAAGGGGCCAAATATGGATTCTCTTTTGTTTCATTTTTCAGAATGGAGAAACTTGAACAAGTTTATATGCTACTGGAGGAGGAGACAGTAAAGTAGAAGCAACAAAAATATAGGAGGGAAAAGAAATAAGTAATGGGCATTACTTCAACAATTCTTCCCACTCTCTCATGACAAAACCTCAACTGTACCAGTTAGGGTCCAATAAGGCGACAGAAACCAACCAAGGTTTGAACAGGGAAAGTAATTTGAATGGGAAAGCTTAATATAAAAAATTACTAACTGTAACAGGGGATGAACCACGAAAGGGTAAAGGGAAGTCTAAAGAATAGAGGAATTTCATGTATAAGGAGCAGACACTATCCCGAGGGCTGAGTTAAAGCACCCAGGGATGAAATGAATGTGGGAGAGCACCCCTATCACCTGAGCTGAGGTCGAGGCTTTCTTTTAGAGGGCAACAGGACACAGCCATGACTCACTGAGCAGTGAAGTCACTGACGTGCCCAGTGGCAGGACTTGCTGGCAATTCAGCTTCTGGGGCGCTTTGGGAAAATGTCTATAGAGAGGTCTGCACACTGCTGACCACTGTGCACTACAAAAACCTGCTCCAAAAAGGGCACACTGCAATGAGAAAATGCCCCCTTTGTCCTCCAGTGTCCTCTAATTTTGAAACATAACAACATATCATCTAGCCAAAGAGGAAAGTTGCAATGTTACTTACCAGCAAGCAATGAAGGTGGATTTAGACCTAAGAGGCAATAGGCTGATAACAGCACACCAATCCTGGTGAAATTGAATTCTATGCCTATTCCACACTGGCACCCATGCATCTGTATGTGGATAGAAAAAACAACCTCAATATCAACAACCACCAACAACCTGGCTGGTCTCACTGGTCTTACCATTAATCTCAAGTGGACATCAGGGCAGCCAGCAGTCCCACCACGCTTCCCTGATCTGCTCACTCGCCTTCTCACCCAGATGATTATTTGACACCTTCTCTTCACTCCTCAACCATATAACACCTTCTCCCCAGTCCATGTGCTGTCTCTGCTGATGGCCTGGATTCCTATTTCACAGAGAAAATAAAACCAAAAACAAGAGAGCTTCTGCCCATCCTCACCACCACCTACACACCTACCAGTTCCTGCACCCACATACTCTGCCTCCCCATCTGCTACAGGCCTGAGATGTGGGTGTGTAACCACAGAACCAGCTCAAACTGGTCCTATCCTTTTTCTAACAAGACCCAGAAACAAAGCTTAAACCTTGGATACACCACTTATGAATAACACTTGTGAACACTACTCATGAGTGACACTTGTGAACACTTACCTGCCCACTCCCCACCCTCTACCCCCATAGAACCAAAGGACTGGGACACATCAGGAACCTGAACACCTGAACCCTTTCAGAAACGAAGGGTCTGCTGTCCAGGAAGATCTGGTGCTGAAACCCCTTAAATCTTGCCCTGAACTCTGGATCGGGGAAACAGACACGAGCCTTGCCTCCTGCCTCCTTGCTGGACAAACTTGCAGATAAAAGCTCTTCCTTTCTCAAAGCTGGTGCTAGAGTACATGCTTGTCAGGCCCTTGCTCTGTAACAGGTATTCCTCTCTGAGGCCGTCCCCTCTGCCTCTCTCCATTAGATTCCCATCGCTTGTTGCCTACTCAAGGAAATCACTCTAGCATTTCTTCTCTCTGTCTCTATCATACAGCACTGACTTTCCTTCCTCTGCCAGGCCATTTCTATCAGCATATATCTTTTTTAAAAAAAAACAGACTTGACCCCACACATTCCTTTAACTTCTGCCTTGTTTCTTTGCTCTTATTCACAGCAAAAAAAATTTTTTTTAAACTTCTCTATATTTATTGTCTTCAGTTTTTCTCTTCTCATTCCCTCTCATACTTACTCCAACAAGGTATTTATCACCACAAGTCCACTGACACAGCATTTTTCAAATCACCGATGACCAGGGCCACACCTTTTGTGCAGGAATCTAAAAACTGTGTTTTACAGGGCTCTTGTCTATCTAAACAACTTGATTTAAAGCTATATTTCAAAATGTATGGGCCCATGTGAGGTGTTGATATTTACCAATGAAGATTTAGAATCATCAGAAGCAAAGAGGCACTTACATATTTGTTCATTGTTCTACCACTACATGAGAAGATTCTTTGCAGAGTCCAGGTGCCAATTATTTCTTTTCAGATCCAGGAAACATCTCTTCATGCTTTTTTTTTTTTGACTAATGTTATAGCTCTCACAGTGAAAAAAAGGCAACAACATTGTTAGTGCTCACAATGTCACTTGAAATATGTTTGTATTGAAACAATGTGATTTGAGGTTTGGGTTTTTTGTTTGTTTGATTTTTGTTTGTCCCTCTGTGGTTCTCTAATACCATTCTTTTGATGCTGTTTGCATCATTGCTCATGACATTGCACCATCCATTATGACATTTGTGAATACTGGCCTCCCAATCGCTCTCTCAAAGGTTGTCTCTGTGTTTAATTGATGATAACCAAAAATGCCAGTCTTACCCAGAGTATGCAGGAATGATAACCCATTTTCTGATTATGTTAAATTTTTTGTTTTGGAATTTTAGAGCGTTAACATAGAACAACACACCTTCAAACACATCCTCTTGAATTCTATAGGCCATAATCCCTACATTTCTAGGATGCAATCACTTCTAATGTTGCCTGCACTCCTGCTTCCACACACCACCACCAACAGGGAGGGAAGGAGAGAGACATGGACAGAGCAAGAAAAACAGTCCCACTGACACAAGGAACGTGAATTCCTGTTGAACATTTGGAGACAAGAGAAGACCCTGGAAGAAAAGCCTGTTGGCATCGCAAGGCAATGGTCCTAAAAGCCCTCAGAAGATATAGACACAGCTTCCCTGGAGGACATCTTGATGTGTGGTATGGAGCCTAAGGAGGGTGGGGTGACAACCTTAGGTGCCAGTGGCAAGGGGTATACGGCATAAAGCACGTCTGCCACCATCCCACATCATTGAGTGCTATAAATCAGATGACACCACAGTTGAACACAGATGGGTGAGAGCTGAGCCACAGGCTCATACACGCAGCTCCAGCCCACATGTTGGCAGTGGCACTGGCAGCCCAGGGCCTTGAATTCATTCTATGTCTGATGTGAGAGTCACCCCCAAATTAGTGTGTCAGCACCACTCTGATGACCCAATCTCACCAATACCACACCAGCCATCAGGTGCAATCCAAAGATGGAGGTCCACACAGGTCCCTGTCTAAAGACAGGGGATGGCATTTGTCCCCCACCCCCAGGGGTCTGCCATGACTAAGCCAGCCCTACTGGAAGATGAGATCAGATAACCCCACTTACATTTTGCCACTTACTTGAGCTTCCCTCCAGGGATCCTCATTTTTGTTCTGGGCTTGACCTTACCTAGAATCACTTTAAGTCCCAGATACAAAATTCTGCATTGTCAATAGTTCATTTTTATAGTCTTTGGAGAAACCCAATGATTCGTCGGGAAGTTTATTTTCCCAAAGATACAATAGAGTCACAGAATTTCCCAACCTGGAGGGACTTGAGACATTCATAAAATCATAGAAATTCAGATCTGGATGAGTTTTACGGTCAAACAATCAATTCGAATGTGTACTGTCAGTAGTTGGACAGTTTGAATGAATCCATCATCCAGAAATATCCAGAGCTTGTTAATTGTAAAGGAGTTGTGTTCCATCACTACAACGCGAGACCACACACAAGTTTGATCACCCATCAAAAATTATTGGAGTTTGAATGGGATGTGTTGCCACACCCACCATACTCACCTGACTTTGCACAGTCAGACTTCCACTTGTTTCGCTCTCTTCAAAACCCCTTGCGTGGTATAACGTTCAATTCAGATGAGGCTGTAAATCAGCACCTTGTTCAGTTTTTCACAAATAAAGACAGGTCCTTCTATGAATGCGGAATTACGAAGCTCACTGAAAGATGGCAAAAGGCTATCGAACAAAATGGGCAATATATCATTGATTGATCTTTGTTCTTTATATAAATAAACGACCTTTGAAAAACACAGACAAAATACGTCATGACTTTTCCAACAACCCAATACTTCTCTTCATCTCCAATGCCAAGATTTTTGTTCCATCCCTCATCATCTCTCCTCCAGAACACACCAGTAGTGTTCAAACTGGTTTTCCCAATGCCTATATCACCTCAATCCATTCTCTACAGAGCAACAGGAGGATCCTTTCAAGGTGTGAACATAAATCTTAAATCTTCCAATGGCTCGCTCCCACTGCACCCAGAATAAAGTCCAACCTCTTATGATTGCGTAATACGGCTCTGTCACCTCTAACTTCATCTCATACACCCCCCCTTGCTCAGCGTGCTCCAGCCTTGCTGGCCTTTCTTTCCTTGGACACCCTGAGTTGTTTCCATCCCCAGGGCCTTTACATACCAGGACCTCCTCCTGGAATGCTCTTTCACAAATTTCTTCTTTAGTTCACTGCATATTGTGGTTTTAAACACACTCACAGATTCTCGGACTTCAACCTATCAAAAGATGGACTGTAATTCCTCTCCCCTTGATTATGAACTGGCCTTAGTGACTTGCTTCTGGTGAATAAAATGTTGCAGAAGTGACTATGTAACTTCTAAGACTAGGTCAAAAAAAGTGACACAGCTTCAAACCTGGTTCTGTCCCTTGGGAGTCTCACCCTTGGAACCCACCTATGATGCAGCCACACGAAAAGGCCACAAGCAGGTATCTCAGTTGATAGCCCCAGCTGATGTCCCTGCCAACAGCCAGCATCAACCACTAGACATGTAAGTGAGGAAGTCTTCAGATGAGTCCAGTCTCCAGCCTCCAAGCTGCCCCGGCTAATGCTAAGTAGACCAGAGACATACTGTCCCCACCGAGACCTGCCTAAATTTCAGATTCATGAGCAAAATAATTGCATTCATTGTTTTATGCCTCTAAATTCGGGGGTGTTTTTTTTACATAGCAATAAGTACCTGGAACACAGCTGATATGTCCCCTTCTCAGAACTGCACTCCCTCATCATCCTAAGTGTCCACTGGCTCCATCCACCACTAATAAATGATTAATTATTATTATTATTAACCTCAATGCCCAGTCTAGCATCTGGCACAGAGGAAATGCTCAATGAATATTTGTGGAATGATTGAATAAGTGAATAAATCTTTTTGTCACCTTTGAAGATGTCAGTCATTGATAAAATGGAGGTTGGTTTGACCATTTTCAAGGTGATGACATCAAACATCAATTCGACAGAGAGAAGAGTTGTTAAGAAGCATGCTTTCCTGATATTGTTGCATGGGGGAGGAGAGGGGAAGGAGGAGGGTGCAGACTTGATGACCACCAGTCAGGGTCTTAGATGATGAAAAGGGAGGTGGGGGCACCCCAAAGATACTAGTTCTGGTGTCAATGCAGCAGTCTGCCTTATCTGCTGTTGAGGAGGCCAGTGACCCTTTTTGTTCTGTCATGCCTATCAGCACATGTCTTTCTCAGAGATGGGTGTGTTCCTGATTTGGGAAAGAGAAAATGGAGATCGAGGTGGGAGAAGTTTCAGAAAATCATTCTTGCAAGAAGTGCTGCACTTTGGCAGAGTTGATAATGACAAATATGTCAGACAATTGAGTTTCAAGCTGGCTCCTAGGGGCCATGTTCATGGCTTTCTGCTCTGGCATGTGGTTTCCTTGGTGACAGGATGACTGCCTGGAGGACAGTGGCTTTGGGGCCACCTGATTAGCTCTGACGCTAACTGGCTCTGACAGCTTGGATTGGGATGAAAAGATTTAGGGTCCCTTCTGGCTTTCTCAAACTAAACCCTTCCTCCAGGATTGAGTTTGTTTATGAAGGCTGTGTTTAGAATAGGGGGCTTTTCCTGTGATGAGAGAGTTCTTTTACTACAGAGGTTGACTTGTTGGGGCTGCTGGCAAGATTTGTGAGGTCAGGTTCCTTGAAGCAGCCCAGGCAGGCCAGGTTACACCTTCATCTGCTTCCCAGGCAGTGTTTCTGAGGGGCATGCACCAGTCAGGTTTCAATAGGAAAACAGAAACCACACCAGTTATTTTAACAGAGAGAATTTAATCTAGGCAATAGGTGAAGCAGGTATTGAAGCTGAAGAGGTGAAAGGGGAATATCAAGCTAAACACAGAGGAAGTGACTGCAGGAAGCAGCTCCACTTCTGGAGTGAGGGGACAAAGGGAAGAGATTAGGGTACTAATCATGTAGAAGTTTGGAAGAGGAGCCCTGCAGAGTTGGGACCCAGGCCTCCAAAGAGGGGCGACTGCCTAGTATCTCTGAGGCTGGTGCTGGAAGTGTAGAAAAAAATGGAAACTAAAACACACTGCTATTGAAAGGAACTGTCACTACAAGGTGAAGAGTCATAACTGGCGTGATGCTCACAGGGACAAGAAGCAGGCACAAGAAGTCCCTGTTCCCTCCTCAAACCTTGCCATCCACCTTCTAAGCAGAGCCTAACCTGGAGCCAGCTGGCCACAGAAAATTGTGTTTACAGAGTCCCAGCCCCAGCATCAGAGTAGAGTATAGAAAGGTTGGTCTCAGATGAGAGACGTCAGCTTCATAACCAGCAAAGGAAATCTGAACAAGACATCACAGTAGGCGATGAGATAGAGCACCTAGACCAGGAACACCCAAACCTACCATTTCACTGGTGGAAGTCACCTAACGTTTAGTTAGTTCTTTGCACATCACCGAGGGATTCTTACATTTTCTTCTTTCAAGGCAGATAGTGGTAACAAGGCAACTCCCTGTGTGTCCTGGCACCGAGGAGAATGGGAGACAGTCCCATTGTCTACACTAGTCCCTTTGCTTCTGCCTTGTCCCTGAGTTCTTGCCCTGGGACCTAGAGCAGCCTCATGCAACCTGACCTGCGCCTCCCTCATCTAGTGTATTGCCCTAGATTTGGAAGTTTTCAACTGGTTCTTCCTGGAGCAAATGGTCAGGTCACCAAACAGGACAGTCACCCTGTCCCCCACCCCTGTTTCGGCTAGAATAGCTCCACAGTGTTTCTTTCTCATACTGCATTTTTCCAGATCCACTTACGTTTGAAGAGAGGGGTCTGCAGAGAGCAATTGCTTGGAAACCCTTACCTAGGGGGAGGCCTCCAACCTGACGGCTGCCAAGAACATCAATGAGGCTCACTTCCCGCGTCTCCTCCTCTGAGAGGCCTTCTGTCCCTATCAGCCTGAGGCAGATATCAGTCCCTCTTTCTCCCCTTTAGAGGCTTACCCTCCTCCAAACCTCTTAAAAGCATCCTTTCAAAGGCATGTTGGTGGGTGGCCTGCTGAGTACATGGGCCATGCCTGTTTGCATGTAAGTATAGCTTGAAGTGTTGTTTTTGTTCATTTGTTGGTTGGTGTGTTTTTCTGCAAGAAGCCTTTTAATCCACTATAGAGGAAGAGAAGGGTAGAGAAAGGGGTAACTCAACAGGAAGAAAGAAATAGGATTTTTCCTTTCTCAAATGGACCCCAGCCCCACACCTGCCCCTAACATTCACAAGAGTATAAATAGAGGCAGATGGCCCACACTCCCACCTTCTCTTTCCACGCCCAACTCCACCCAGCAGGCACTGAACAAACACCTTAACCCACCTGAAGACCCTCGTTCCAAACAGCTACCCTATCCCTGAGGCCTAGGCGAGCCATCACAGACAGGACGTGGGGAGGAAACTCACGCAACCCTGGAAGAGGCTGGGGCATTTGGGCAGGGAATGTTGAATCCTGGGTACCCAAGCATGGTCTAAAGGAAGGACTGACTTTGACCAGCGCAGACTTGGCCCAAGGACTTCCTATGCGGAGTCCTTAGGAAGGAGGGCAAGTATGGGGCTCCTGAAATCACAGCCCAGGACTGAAGCCTGAGAGAACGAAAGAAGTCACCTGGGCAGAGCAGAGCCCAGAAAGAGGGTGCGGATGTCACAATGCAGCTAGCCTCCTTCTGAAGCCCCCACCCAGGCAAGCACCCTTCTCCCAGGGTAAGAAGCAACAGAAGTCAAGGTGAGGGGCCAGTGCTCAACAGCAGCATTTATGGCAGAGAGGGCAAGAGTGGCTACAGCCATGCAGGCTGACCAGGGT
This sequence comes from Hipposideros armiger, assembly GCF_001890085.2. Taxonomy (NCBI): domain Eukaryota; kingdom Metazoa; phylum Chordata; class Mammalia; order Chiroptera; family Hipposideridae; genus Hipposideros; species Hipposideros armiger. Next base: position 1,097,053 of record NW_017731903.1, on the reverse strand, counting down.
GCCACTTGCTTTGCTAGAAGCCTGGAGAGCTCCATTTGGGTCTGTGGAGGCCCCCAGATCCCAGCAAGACATGTGAGAAGGTGGGCTCCCCAGAGATGGACAATGGGCCCCACCTTGTCTTGGCTGATGGTGGGGCGGGGAGGGTAAAACAATAGTTGGTTACGGATTAATTGTCGAAAATCAGAAATGTGATGTTTCTTCACTTTGTTGCACTCACCAATTTAAGGTCCCTTCCCAGCTCTGCCCACCACCAACCTCACTCTCATGTACACACAGTTCTTGTGTTTACTGCCCTTCATTTTCATGCTTAATATATTTTTTAAAACTTTTTCCTATGGAAAATTTCAAACAAAGGCAAAAGGATATCCAACAGTACAATGACTCACCAATGTTCAGCATTCCTCAGCTCACAGTCATGTCCTATCCAAACTTCCATCTATTTCTGTACCCGCCCCCCCTCCAAATTATTTTGCAGAAATCTCAAATATCATTTGGTTTCATCAATTAATATTTTAGAGTATATCTCTAAAAAATGATTCTTTTCAAAATACAACCTCAATGCCTTTACCACATTTAGACAAACAGTCCTTAATATTAGCAAATACCCAGTCAGTCCTCGTTTCCAAGTATCTCCTATATACCACACGCGATGCTTTGAGACAGGCATCGGCAGAAACAGGATCGTAGACACAATGGCAGTGGACCCAGCTGTGGCCTGGGCCAAATGGTGCTAAAGGTTCAAATGAGGGAAGAAACAGTGGGTGATACCCAGGGAGCCTGGGAACCATGGACGAGCGCTGAGCAGAGGGGTACAGATCCTCTCTCCTTCCTTCCTGGCTGGATGGACTGGGTTGGTCTAAGTAGGAAGGGATTGTCAAAGGACAACAGCCAAGTGAATTTTCTTTCCTGAATGCTGGGTTTTGATTATCAGTGAATAGAAGTGTCACCTTGGCAGGTTCTGAGGACGAGGCTGAATTTCCTCAGAAAATAATTAGTGTGATAGGGGTGGCACAGAAAAATGGGAAAAGAAGAAGGGTTGGATTTGGGTGGTGAATAAGTGTCAAGACCTAGCTCTGCTCCTTTGGAGAGTAAGACATAAAGGGAATGGTGTGGCTTTGCCCCCACACCAACCTGGGCTTAAAGCCTGCCACTGCCAATTACTAGCTGTGTGACCTTGAACAAGCTGCTTAACCTTTCTGAGCCTGTGTCCTCATCTCTAAAATTATAAAATGGAGAAACTAAAAGCTCCCTAAAGGTATAGATCCAGAAACACATGTGAAACACTTCGTCAGCACTTAGCCAGAGCAACAGTTCAGCAGACTGGTGGTAGGTTCCTTCTCCACCCTCTTTCTTTTCCCTTGTCGTCTAGGTCATCACACAGACAGCTGAGGGAACTAGCCTCTGGGTTGGAGTGGGGAGGGGTCACTATGACAGAGATTCTCTGTCTTGGTTCACCCTACCACGTGGTCCAGATGGTTTTCACACTGGTGGAAACTTTAGTCTTTCTCTTCCACTGGAGAAACCCTTCCAGAATGCAGGTGAGGCTGGAGGGATGTTGTCTGGAATCGGATGTTATGGGATAGCTGAGGACAGCAATGATGACAGGCCACTGGAGAGGGCAGGAGACACAGCAGGTCTGAGACAGTGGGGTGATCAGATAGCCCTAGATGCTCTGTGAAAGTGAGAGCCATGTTTATGAACTGGCACCAGAGCTTCCTGGGTGTGTGACCTGTTCAGTCCCACAGGGTCCCTTGCTTAGAAGGGCCCTGCACTTGGTTTAATGCTCTGCTGTTGCCATCTTAAAATTCGTAAAAATTTTAACAAAAAAACCCCATGTTCATTTTGCACTGGGTCCCATAAATCATATAGCCTGTGCTGCCTGGCACCAACCTGTCAGCTGTGCAAATTCCTGAAGCATCCCTGAGCATAGGAGTAAGAGAAAGCAGACCCCAGCTGATCCAACCCGGTGGACTTCCAGGTGTTTACAAGGAGACTGTTGCCTGACAGCTGAAGAGAAAAGCCTCGGTATGACCGGAGGCAGTAATCTCTCTGAGGGAGTGCCTCGGTATGACCAGAGGCCGATAAGACTCCCTCTGAGGAGTGTCTCAAGGTGTATTGGGACCTGTTGGAACGCCAACAGTTAATCTCCTCTGGGAGAACACAGTAACAAGGTGTCCTGGGGCTATGTGGTGGATATGTGAAGGCATAGCATATGCTGGAACATAATGGATATGTTAATAGATAAGGCTTTGAGGCACTGACCTCAAACGAATGTTAATCTGATCAACAGCAGTTTTACTTCTCAATAAAAACCAAGCGTAGACCCGATTCGGTGGCTCAGTCTATCTCTGAAGGCTGAGTCCCTTGGTCTCGCACTTAAATATTACTTCTGTCTCTGTCTCTCTTTATTCAATCTGTGCCGCCCCTCTCGTGTCCCATTTGCCCTTGCCACGCTGGACGTGACAGGAGACAAAAAAAGTTGAGCAGCCAGCAAGAAAGTGGTTCGCGTGATACCATGGCATCAAGTATGAACAGGGAAGGAAGCTACGCCAGCAGGGAACTGATGTATTAAAAGAAAACAAAAGAGGCAAGTGTCTGCAGGTCTTACAGATGCCATTACTTGGAGTGGAAGGTGTGATTGAGCCAGGATAGGAAGCTGGGGTTTGAAGATTTCAGAGGTGGAGCTAAGGCTGGGCTGGGGCCTTAGGAAGAAGCGCTTAGTGGAGGATCAGGCAGGCTGCAGCTGCTGATGGTGGAGAAGCAAGGGGAAGGTGGGGGCAGGTGTGGCAACTGGTGGTCTAATCAAGTGGAGCACAGTCCTTGAGATTCCGAAATCTAGGAAGCAGGCAGCACTGGGGAAGCTGATCAGTAAGGACAAAGGTCCCAGCACTGTGCAGGGGTCCCAGGACAAGACTGGAGTGCGAAACGCCTGATTCCTGACAGGTTTCCAGCACCAAGTTTGGAACACTGGTGGACAAAAAGAAGGCCAATAATGAGATATGAAAAAAAAAAAAAAAGACACATGGGCTCCCCTGGAGGGCAGTAAAAAGGTGGCATCTCCTTTTCCGCTGCTCCTCTGTCTCCCAGGCCCTACTTGGCTTTTCCCTCTCCCAATACTTTGGTCCCCCCTGACAGCCTGGAGGCTCCTGAAAGGGAGACACTTTCTCTTCCTCACCTGCTCACCCGCAATGCAAAGCAAGGTACTTGGTACATAGCAGTTGCTTAATAAATGTAGTCTGGCTGGCTGGGCACTAGCTGGCTGACAGCTAGATGGCCACTCAGCTCAACAGTCAGGGGGTAGCTGGGATGCAGCACGGAGCGCCTGCACACTGTGGCACCAGACTGCCTGGGTTCTAACCCTGCCTCTAACTGGCCAAGTTATTTAACCTCTGTATCTGAGTTTCCTCACTATAAAATGGAAATTTTGTTTATTATTATCTTATTACGTACCTTTGAGTTAATGTACATAAAGCACTAAGAACAATGCTTGACAACTAGTAAGTGTGCTGGACAAGCCACACACTGTTGTTATTATTATGACAGATAAATAACGTGTGTGTGTGTGTGTATGTGTGTGTGTGTGTGTGTGTGTGTGTGTGAGAGAGAGAGAGAGAGAGAGAGAGAGAGAGAGAGAGGGAACTGTCAGCCACCAGCAAAGAGGTGACTCCATCTGCTGGCACCAGAGACTTAGACATCGCCAAGAGGCACCAGAAGGAGGCAACCCTCTCCTCCCACTCCAATTAACATTCCTGAAATATTTGGGGAAAGACGCAAGAGCGATGCACCCCTGACGCAGGCTGCGCGTCCCCAGGGATGAGGCTGAGGCGTGTTCATTCCTCCGCCTCCTCTCGGGGTACCCTGCCGGGCGCGAATCTGCGCGGGGCGGGTGCGGCCTCAACTACGCCCCCGCCCCCGGCTCCCGCACCTCCGGGCGGCGGGTGCCACCTGGAGGCCACCTCGAGATCTGCGGGGATGTCAATTGCGTCTGGGAAGGTGGCGGGGTCCTTTCGTTGAAACATTAAGCTACTGCTGTGTGTTCAGTCTGGTAGCATAGATAGGAATAAAGATAACGTCTCAGCTCCCACGGCATTCATTGTGTTATGGAGAAGAGAGACCCTCAAAAAATAATTCAATATGCAATGCTAAAGGCTGGGAAAGAGATGGCTACAAAGGAGGAATAACCAACGCAGTCATTCCCCAAGGCACTGTCCAAGGCGCTAAAAACAAAGTAAGGAACAAAACGGCGCTCCTGCCCACAAGTAGCTTGTAGCGGGGAGGTCAGACAGGCAAGCTTAGAGATGACGGACAAAGCTAAGACGGAGCCAGCATGAATCAGGAGCGTCTCGGGAGGTCAGGGAAATCCTCCAGGAAAACTTGTTACTTCAATTGTATCTTGAAGATTGGGCAGGATTTCTCCAGGCTGGGGTTGGGGAGGGGTATCTTTTGTAAAACCTGGACAGCAAAAATAAAGGATATGGGTTGGAGTGGCAAGTTCTGTGTCTGAAACAAAGGAATGCGACACACAATGCTGGGGCCGGAAAAGGGGATGGGGCCAGATCGTGAAGGGCCTGGTTTGATGGATGGGTGAAGAAGTTCGAACCTGATCCGGAGGGCAGCAGAGAGCATCACAGGTTATCAGGCAGACTTGCGCTGTAAAAAGCTCACCCGAAACTCAGAAGTGAGAATAGGTGCTGAGAACAGTAACAGCTCAAACTCATGCGTGCCAGGGATGGGCTGAGCGCTTGGCACGCATTGTTTCTTTCAATCCTCTAAATGGGCCTATGGAGTAAGTACTATTATTATTCCGATTTTATCAAAGGAAAAAACGGGCAGCCATCAAGTGCCGGCTAGATTCAAGCCAGACTCCCCGCTGCGGGGCTTGAGCCGAGCGAGCCGCACCAGGCAGCGGCAGCGCTGATGTTTCTCCAGGGAGGGCGCTAGAGCCACGACTCCAGAGCAGGTGAAATCAACAGAGCTTAGTGACGGCCGGATTTGCAAGAAGAGGGGAAGGAAAGAGCTGACTACGAGATTATAATGAAAAGTTTGTTTTAGAGATCAATTTTTAGACCTGTAAAAAAACCTTATCCCACATCCAGAACGACCCCCTGGCACCGCAGCAACCTACGTGCAACTGTACCCTCAATTCTGCCCCTCCTCTTGCATTCCCTGAACAAGTTTAACTTTCTTCTGAATCATTCTCCAAAACATACATGTGTACTCTAATTCTGTCGTCTTAAAAAAAAAAAACCTCCTTAACCCCAACCATCACCACCAACTCCCCACCATCACCATTCTATTACATCAATCCTCTTCAAAAAAATTAATTATACTCAGATTGCACTTTCTCACCCCTCATTCTTTCTTGAGCCCATTTCAATCAGTTTTATTCCCACAGCTCCACCCAAATTGCTCTTGGTGAGGTCACTAATCACTCCACATTGCAATCTCAAGTCTATTGAGAATTCTCATCTTAGGTGACCTGTCAGCAGCTTTCAACACCCACTTCCTAGTGATCTCACCTGGCCTCCAGCTTACAATGCACAAACGTTTGTATTTGTTGCCTGACTTTTGTCCTGAAATTCAAACCCACGTATCCAACTGCTGAGTCAACATCTGTGCTTCGGTGCCTAAGATGCATCTCAAACTTAGCATGTCCAAAAACAAGCTCTTAATCCTCCCCCAAAAAACCTCTCCTCCCACACTGACTCCTGTCTCAAGAAATGAAAATCCCAGTTTTCTGGTTGCTCAGAACAAACCCTTTCATCCTCTTACCTGTATTCGTCAGGATCAATTAGGTTATGCTGCAATAGCACAAAACCGTGAAATCCCAGAAGCATAACACAACAAATGGGTATCTTGTTCATGTCCACCTTGAATTGGCAGGAGCTCTACTCACCATGTTCACTAGAGACAGGACCAAATATTTCCACATTCTGTGAGACAGAAGAAGGGGTGTGGTGCAGGGTCCTACACTCACACTTAAAAGTCACACACATCCCTTCTGCTTACATTCTGTTGTCCAAAGCAAGTCAGATAACCACACCTAACTCAAAGGAGGGAGGGAAATGCAAACCTACTATGTGCCAAGAAAAGAAAACAACCAAAATATTGTGGTCAGCTCCAATGACTACCATCAGACCATCCTCTACGCCTCTCTGCCTGCCACTGCACGTGCAATCTGCCAGCACACCTTGTCTTCCTTTCCAGAACTACCCAGAGTCTGACCTCTTAACACCTCCACAAAAGCACCAACATCATTTACCTGGATAACTGCAATAGCTTCTGCTTTTGCCCCCTCGAGCCATTCTCCACCCAGCAACTAAGAATGACTCTTTTCAGCATGTCCCCCCTCTTGTCAGACTCCTTCAATGTTTCCCATCTGAGCAAGGTCCTTAGAGTGATCATGAGGCTACATAACCTGCCAATCCCCACTTCTCAAACCTAACCTCCTACCACCTTCCCCTTCCATCACTCCTGCCCAGCCCCACTGGGCCCCCAGGGGGGCGGGGTTCTGGGACACCAAGAATGCTCAGCCTCACCCTTTGTACCTGCTGTTCCTTCTGCCTGGAATGTTCTCACCAGGTAACCATGTGTCTTTCTCCTTCAGATCTCTGCTCAAATATCTCCTCTTCATAGAAGCCTTCCCTGACCACCTTTAAAATCACACACACACACCAGCAGCACCCTCCCCCCTACCCTGCTTTATTTCTCTTCATAGAACTTGTCACTGCTTGGCATATTATATATTTGGTTTAATTTACTTAATATCTTTCCCCCCAACTAGAATATATGTTTCATGCAGGCAGGAATTTTATTTTGTCACTGCTGCATCTCCAGTGCCTGTAACATAAAACGTGTTATCCTGAGGAAGCGAGGCCCAAAGGTAGTCAGTGCAGAGCTTGAAGTCAACCGTAGATCTCCTGACCTTCTGACCAGGGCTCTTCCCAATATACCATGGAGCACTTTGAAAATCCATGTTAGGGTCCAAATTGCTTGGGGAAATGAAGACCTGCCACTTTCTCAAATAGCTAATACCAGGGTACAGGAAGTTGGAGAGCATTTTGCATTAAGAGCCACTCTCTGTGGGCAGTGGGTGTATGCAATGGCTGGAGGAAACCACTCTAAGGTCCATTGTGTGCGCTGAGGCTTTTGTTTAAAGGAGCCACACGCAGACACCAGGAAAGCTGACGCAGTCAGGAGTGATATATATGTGATTGGTACTCAAGGGTCCACCGAACTTCTCATTTACATAATGGAAATAAAACGAGAATTATTAATATAGGCAACTGTTTATGGAGAAAAAAGGGTATATTGATCAAAAAAACATAGGATCCAGAGCTCTTCCAACTACTTCATCCTCGGCTCCTGTTTTGGTTCCAGCTCCAACCCCAGCCTTGCCTCTGGCCTCCTCCTCAGTCCCAGAGACAGCAACCAGATTTCTTGACCCAGCAAACCTTGTCCTCAGCGAGGACCCCAGTGCTAACCAGCTGGCTCTCCCTAGGCCCTTCCCCAGCATGTGGTCTATGTGGTCTGGCCCTACCTCGTCATTGTGTCCTCAGTCATGGACAGCTAAAAGGGCACAGCTTGAGTTTTCGACTGCTGCTGGGAACTTTGGACACACAGTGTTGGAATTGGAAGTCATCCATTGCTTTGCAGTGCTGGCAAGCGAGTGGAAGGAGAGGGAATTTGCTAAGAACATGTACAAGTCACCCAAGAAAGTGTCTCCCAATGAGCTCAGTCTAGGCTGGCACAGGCCTTCAACAGGAACACTGTGCTGATCCATGAGTCCCACACTTGGGGGACCCCAACTTCATGCCCTCACTGGGGAGACACATCCCCAAAATGGCTACATGAGCATCAAAGCTACATCAGCACTTTCATGGGGTCCCTGGGAAGACCATAAGGGTGATATCCAGGCCCCTGACAGTGAAATGAATGTGTTGTAACATCAAATGCATTGTAGTTAACCTGATCAGGAACCAGCTTCAGACCCACGTGCATGACCCAGGACACACAGCCAGTGACTGTCCCTCTCTCCCCCATCATTATTTATTCTCTCTCTAATGGATCATTACCTTCAGAATAAAAACATGCTGTAATTCTTCCCTTCTTGAGAAATAACCTGTCAGCCCCACACCCCACTCACACCTCTGACTCATTTCTCTGCTGCTCTCTTACAAAACTTCTCTAAAGACTCACCCATACTCACTGTCCTGGGTCTTCTGTCTGCCTTCTGGAGTCCACTCCACCCTCCCCTAAACCACTCTGTCCAGGTCAGGAATGACCTCCCTCCACCAAATGCAATGGTCAGCAAGTGTAGCTCCTTTTCTGCCTTATCTTCCAGACCTCTCAATTCTGGAAACCTTCAAGATTTAGTCTGTAACATTTCTTTTCTCTTATTTATGCTCATTTTTAAGTTGATCTCATCCAGTTCCATGATTTTAATACATTTATAAATTTAAGACTCCTTAAGTTTTCTCTCTAGCTTTAATATTGTCCTGAGCATCCGTCCCACACACTCAACTACAGGCTCAACATCTCTGCCTGGATATCGGACTAGCAGCTCAAACATGACATGCCCCAAACGAAACTTGTCTCCTTCCTTTCCTTACTCCCTCCTCCTTCCCTTCCTCACTATCTTCCTCTCTTTCTTTTTCTTTTTATCTTCTCTCTCTCTCTCTCTCTCTCTCTCTCTCTCTTTCTCATTTTCTCTCTCTCTCTCACACACACACACACACACACACTTATAATGGGGAATTTCAAGCATCCATAAAAATAAATCAACAGACTGGTATCATGAACCCCCATGTACCCATCACACAGGTTCAACAATTACTAATGTGTGGCCAGTCTTGTTTCTCATCCCCCCAACCCTGTATTATTTTGAAGCCAATTCCAGGCATGGATGTTACATCATTTTGTTCGTGTATATTTCAGTGTGTATCTCTAACAGGTAAGGCCTCACTTTTAAACATGACCATCGTACCATTATCGTCCTCATGAAAACTAACAATTCCTTAATATAATCTAATAGCCAGTGAGTATTCGAATTTCCAACTCATATTTTTTTTTGTAAGCATACCTGTTTGAATTAGAATCCAAATAAGATCTACATAGTGTGGTGGTTTGATATATCTTTTAAGTCTCTTTTAATCCATAGGCTCTTCTTCCTTCTCTTTTCTTTTCAATTTATTTGTTGAAACAAGACCATTTGTCCTATAGAGTTTTTCTGATTTGGGATTTTGCTGAATGATATACTTCAACATGTTCCACCTTCCTCCGTATTACTTACAAATTGATATTTGGACTTTAGAGGTGATGATGTAGCCTTTCATCAGAAAGCACAGAAGGTCTGTTTCTCTCTCAGAGCAATTTATGTTCACTGCCTAGGCCCATTATCTCATCAGGATTGCCAAATGGTGACATTCAAATTCTAGCATTCTTCATCCGTTAGCTGGAATACTTCTGTAAAGAGAAATGTCCTTTTATCCACTATTTGGTTACCCTGAGGTATATCTGTATAGGAAAGGCAGGATAAATGCTTGATTCTTCCCCTCTATGAACCAACTTTCAAAATAATGAGTTGTTTCCCTATCATTCTTCAACACAGCTCAATTAAGAGGCCAATTTTAATATTATCGTAAACTCGTGGATTTAAACTTCCTTGATGATGTTTCAATACATTGCAATTTTATCCTTAGTAATGCTCACAGTTTCCCATTTTTCATAAGTGGCTCAGTCCTTTTGGCAGGACCCCAATTGTCCTTGACAGTTTCCTTGCTATCTGATGTTTCCAGATGTTCCAAGATCACCTGGTGCATTTCCTGCCCTAGACTTGGGATCAGCAAACCTGGGAAATGGTACTTCAAGCCCACAGTCTGGGTGCTGGGTGATTGTTTCTCCTGAGTTGGTTCTTGATTTTCTCCTTAAAACCTGCCCCTCTCCAAGCTTTTCCCATCTCAGTGGATGATAACTCCATCCTTCCAGTTACTCAGGACAAAAACCTTGGGGTCAGCTTTGATCTTCTTTTTTCCTTCACACCCCTTATTAGAAGACATTAACATGTCTTCTTACTTTATCTTCAAAACATATCCAGACCCTGACAGCTTCTCACCTCTGGCACTACTACCTGCCTGGCCTGTCATCTCTCACCTGCTTTGTTCCAATAGCTTCTAAACTGTTTCTTCAGTATCTGCCTAATCTCTACATGGCAGCTAAAGTGCTCTTTTTAAAAACATAACTCAGATCTTGGCATTACTTTGCTCAAAACCATTTCCACTGACTTCTCATTTCACTTGGAACAAATTCCAAAGACTCAAATTGGTTGTAAGGCTTTACAGGATCTGGCTTCCAACTGTTTTCTTACCTCATCTCTTCCCACTCTCTCCTGGCTCACTCTGCCCAGCCACACTGGCCTCCAACAGCTCTTGCTATTCCCTCTGCCTGGAAAGCTCTTCCCCAAATATACACATGACTCGCACTTTATCTAAAAGGCCTTTTTCTCTCCTCTATATAAAATTCCCACACTGCCCCCACACCATCTTTCTCCACCCTCCCTCTTACCCTGCTATATTTTTCTTTATAGTGCTAACCACATGTGACATATATGTGTTAGGTGTTCACTCTCTCACTACAACAATATAAGGCAGGAGTTGTTTATTTTGATCACTGTTATATCCTCAGCATCAAAAACAATGGCCCTAGTAATTGCTTAACCAATATTTGTTGAATGAGTGGATTAAGGCAAGCGGCAAGAGGGAACATCTGGAGATGAGGTTGGGAGTAGGGGGTAATATGTTGGCTGTAGAGTTCCAGGGAGCAAAGGGAAGGGTTGAGAGGAGGGAGGAGTGAAGGATTAGATGAAGGAAGGAAAGTGCAGAGCGATCTGAGGATGTTGGGGTCATAGAGGAGGGACGGCCTCAGGGAGGGAATGTTTGTAGCACTGATTGATGAAATCAGGGGTGTCATGTGAGATGAGCTTGCCCCACTGACCCTAAGTGGGCAGATGCTGAACTGAATGAACAGAAGATATGGCTCTGCCTACTTAGCGTGTTCTCTGCCCAGTGACAGTAGGCTCTGGGCAGCTGGCTTATGCAGGGAGGGCCCTGGAGACATCTCCTTTAGCCTTTGGTGGGGATGGTGTGGCTCCCTGACCTCAATCTACCTGGTGAGGTATTGCCAATGGGAAATGTTATAAGCTGTCACTTGTCCCATGCTCTCTGATTAAAATGCCCCTTTCTAATTTTCTACAAAAGTATCCCTCATCCAGTATACAGACAAATCAGGATTTAGCATTGAACCATAGTAAGAAAATGTATTCCAGAAAACTGTAAGGGACAGTGATATAAAAACAAAAGAAATAGTGTGAGTCGGAGAAAAATAAGCACTCTTGGGTTTCCACCGACACAAGAAACCCAGGAGTCTCTGTATTCTGCTATTAAAATTCCAAACAAAGCTCAGTGAGGCCCTTGGAAGAGTCCCAACATGAGGCCCAGGGCTGTCCAGGTGCATATTTCACAAGTGTGCACGTCTTCCCATCCAGCCAGCTCTCCACCCCCATCACAGCATTCAGGTGGGAAATTTAAATTATTGATTTACAATAAACCTGATTATTGATTCATTAAATTATTGATCTACATACAGTAAACAACTGTGGTTTTCATTTTAGACTATCCAGGGTAGACCACTTGCCTTGGGAAGTCTGACCATCTCTTTAAGACAAACAGCTCTCTCTAGTGGTAGAGTCATGCTTTTGAGGGCACCTGTGTAGGATGGGAACTCAGAGGTACTAGGGGTGATGGTGGAATAAGGTCAGGGCAGACAGAGACGTAAACACACATGCCAGCAAAAGTTCTCTGCCCACTCTTTTTGCACCTCACCACCCTCAACCCTGCTTCGCTGTCCATCCTCTGGAGTGTTCAAGCCTTCTGAGCAACTTCTCCCTTCTCCTTCCTCTCCTTTCCCCTCCTCCTTTGAAATATTGTCTATAACATAAGAAACAAAGGAAACACATTATTTTAAACTGATTTGCTTCTTTGAGAGAATCTAAATGAAAGCTATCCATCCGGTGTCTAAGGCTGGAGCAGCCTCCAGTCTTTGAGGTGAATCAGAGACCCAAAGAGGAGATTGGGGGTGGGCAGTGGGGATGGAAATCAGGACGCAATGCTGGGATGGTTCCTGCGAGGGGGTGGGCAATTCCTATGTGTAGCCACATGAGGGCGTCTCTGAGGCAGAGCTGCTGACAGCCCAGGAACTGGCATTTGCCAAATGGGGTATCAGTGCCGCCTCTTGGGCTCTGTCTCCTCAGCAGGGTCTGGCCCAGCGTCTGGTACCAGGTTGGGTGGATACCTGCGCAGGGGCCTCAGCAGGCAGGCAGGCACCCAGGACTCTCCAACAGAAAAGCAAGGGGAACACAATGCACTGACGACTGTAGGTACAGTCTCAGTTGCCTCTGGATTGCCACCCCCAGGGACTATCGCTTCATCCTGGGGAGGGGAAGAGCACCCCAATAATATCCAATATTGCACATCTCATCCTCTTGGTGAGGGAGGGCTCAGAGCTCATTTCAATGCTGTGACATTTCTTGCATCCAAGTGTTGTGAAGCAAATTCATAGTCCTTCATGCATAATATATATATATATATATATATATATATATATATATATATATATAATGCACATGCACAATATTTCCACTCTATGGAGCATGGGAAAATGACCTTACGCACACATCTGGGACCTAGAAAGCTGTAGAAAGTTGCCAAGGAAAGAGTCACTTGGTCCTGCCTGGATAGAACATGGAGCTAGTACTCTGCAGCTGGTCCCTGGGGTGGTGCTGGCGCCACAAGGTGAGGACATTCCTGGCATGACTGAGCAAATGGGAGATAAGAAAACAGAAGTTCTGAAGCCCACTAGTACACCCTCCCTAGCCCCCAGGGTCAGCAGGCGGCTGCAGATGGTCCTGGCATTTCCCACTTCTTTATTAAGGAAAACATTTAATAAAGCAGAGAGCATACATTTGTCCTTCAGGGGGCCTGAAGTCCCGAAACTGCCAAGGGCACTGATTCCTGTTTGTTTCAACATTCGGATTGGCGCCATTCCTTCCTGCTTTCCCTGGAAATGGGCTCACAGCCTGGAGAACAGACAGCATGATGCGAGATACAAACGAGTTTATTGCTAAATGAAAGAAGGGGAAAGGCCACATCATCTCCTGATAATGCAGTGAGGAAGGCCTAATCACTCTCCTTCCTCCGGCGGGTGGGATCATATACTCCCTCCAGGGCAAGGTTTGTGAGGTTTCCTGCGATGCTGGCTGGCACCCAAACCTGGACCATGGCCCATGCTGCGAAGATTTCCAGGTAACCATGCCAGCAGCAGACGGAGTTGACAAATAAATAACACAACAACATAAATGTTCAAGCTGGGCAAGAGCTTAAATCCTCTCATTTTACAGAGCAGGATGGCAGGCCAGGAGGGGTAGGTGTGTCCCTCACATGATCTACAGTGGCAAATGTCACCCTTTGTCCATACCAGTGCTCTTACCCACCAGAGAAGTGGGTACCATGTGATGTCAATATCAAGAACATCTGGAAACATAGGTATAAGCAAAAATAACTTCTGTCCAAGAAGAAGAAAATAATGGTCAACTACGATTCCACCACCAAGAAACTCAGAAATAATTTCTGTTAGTGCTCTGGAATATATACACAGTCACTCTGCCTCTGCTTCTTTCCTGCTCTCTTTGTTTAATTCTATGTCAAACACCTGGGAATAGAGTTTTTAGACACATACAGAAGGGTTATAGCATTGCCACAAAAGACAACAATCAATTCTAAAGATTCAATACCAAATAGACTGTGTTCTCAGACCATAATGCCAAAAAGTTAGAAATGAATAACAAGGGGATCATTTTAAAAACATATTACTGGAAACTAAATAATATTAAATTTTTAAAGGTGAAAAAAAGAAAACATACCAAATTACTCATTACTTAGCATTCCAGCAAAATGGCAATGTATCAAAACTTGTGGGACTTAAAACAGTAGCTTTAGGGAAGTTTATAACTTCAAATTCAAGCTGAACAATTCACATAAGAAGTTGGCATAGGGAAAAAAAGCAAGTTCAAGAAATAAGAAGAAAAAAAAATAAGGGCAAAAATCAATAAAGTAGAATGGAAAAAAATAACCAAAAAAATAACAAAACTCGTAAGCTAATTCTTTGAAAAGATTAATGAAATAATATTCTGGCAAGGGTGATCAAGAAAAATGGTGAGAAAGAAATTACATATTGAAAACTACAAATAGATAATGCAAAGGGGGTGAGGAACAATTACAGACACAACAAAAATGAAAGAATAATGCAATAACCCCTTTGAAGTATTCTTGCTAAACTATCAAATCTTCATCTGCATGAGAGTTGAGATCAATGTGCTAAAAGATATAGTCCCAGCAATGAAGATTTACCAGAGAATGTATCAATGTTATTCATCACAGTAAAGACTAAAGGAGAAAAACCTTTTCTCTTTCAATAGATGCAGAAAAAGCATTTAATGTAGTACAACATCTATTTAAGATTTTATAATTTAAAATCTTAGCAAACTAAGAATAAAAAAAGAAGTGCCTTAAATTGGTACCCAAAAAACTACAAGCATTTTTCTTAATGGAGAAAATTTAGGCACAATCCTTTTAAGATTGGGAAAACACAAAATTGTACTATTACTGCTATTATATAACAGTGCTGGATAGCCTAACAAATGTGGTAAGAAAAGAAAAAAGAAAAGGTTCAGCAATTTGAAGAGAAAGATAAAACTGCCATTATTTATTTTTAAAAGTGATCATTTATACAGAAAAACCAACAGAATAAAGAAGCTATTGCAAATGATAATAAAATCAAGCAAGGTTAGCAGACACAAGATCAATTTATACAAATTTCTAACGTTTTTCTGCACCAGTGGTTCTCAACCAGGAGCAATTTTGCCATTCAGGTAGGATTGATAAAGTGAACAAAATTTAAAAGGGCACTCAGTTAAGTTTGAATTTCAGATAAAAATAAACATTTATTTTGTGAAACATGTCCCATGCAATATTTGGGACAAAATGCTGGGTTTCGGTATTTTATGTGGCAACCCCATGCCCAGGGGACATTTGGCAATGTCTGAAAACATTTTGACACAACTGGGGAAAGGGTGCTACTGGAATCTGATGTGTATGAGCCAGGGATACAGTTAACATTCTGCAATGTAGGGACAGCCCTCACAACAAAGGATTATCCCGCTCCAAATGTTATTAGTGTCATGGCTGAGAAATCCTCCAATAATCAACCAGAAAATATAATAAAAATCAAGTATAAACTGCCTGGGGATTGAATTAACAAAGAATTCACAAAACTTTATGAGAAAACTTTGAAACTGAGAAAGGTCTTTAAAAATTATGTGAATATACATTCTATACTCTTGTGAATACAAGAACGGTCAATTCTAGCCCCCTCTTCCCAAATTGGTAAAATCATTGCAACTCTAATAAAAAATGTAAGCTGATAATTTTTAGAGATTTGATAAACTTATTCTAAAATTTACATGAAGGAATAAAGGATTATGAATAGCACAGTCTTGTAAAAGAAAAGAGGGGAGACTAAGCCTGCTAGATATTAAGGCACACTAGAAAGTCTCGGTAATAGAAGCAGTCTTTACTGGTTCAAAAACAAACAAGAGATGAATGGGGCAGAAAGGAGAACTCAGACACAGATCCTTGTGAACATAATACTGTATTTCAGAAAAGTTGTTACAAATCAGGGGGCAAGGGCAGACTAACTCACTAATGACATGAAAAAATAAAAACAATGGGCCCTACCTGATATTACATAGAAAGATGGATTCCCTTTTTTAAAAAAAAGTAAAATTATAAATAAAATTAATAGAAGACAATGTTAGTGGACTAAGGATGAAAAAGGTCAAAAGTTCAAACCATAAGGCAAAAGGGACTGGTGAACTTGATTACACCTAAAGAAAAGATTCCTAGTCAACAAAGGATGCCATGGGCCAGTCGAGTGGCTCAGTTGGTTAAGAGCTCACTCTAGAGTGCGAGCTCTGAGCAACAGGGTCGCTGGTTTGATTCCCGGCCCGAGCTGAGCTGCCGCTGAACTGCCAAGAGGTGGCAGGATGGCTCAGCTAGAAACAAAAACAAAAACAAAATACAAAAGATGCCATGGACAAAAGCAACATATTGGGGCCAGCCGAGTGGTTCATTGGTTAAGAGCTGGCTTGGGACGCCAGAGGGCCCTGGTTTGGATCCCATATATGAGGGCCAGTGACACTGCCCTCTACAGCTAAGATGCTGAACAACAGCTCAACCTGGAGCTGGGCTGCCGGGAGTCACCAGCGCTGGAGTAGGCTGCAGCCCCTGCTGCAGTGGGTTGCCATGGGCTACNGGCCAGTGACACTGCCCTCTACAGCTAAGATGCTGAACAACAGCTCAACCTGGAGCTGGGCTGCCATGAGTTGCCGGTGACAGCATAGGCTGCAGCCCCTGCTGCAGTGGGTTGCCATGGGCTACCGTGTGTAGCCAGCAGCCAGCGTGAGCAGTCAGCAGCCGCTGTGAATGGCCATCCAGAAGCCGGCTACTGATCTGCCTTGCCCAGGAAGAGCGCAATGATGGTGCCAACTTGGGCCAGTGAAGCAACATCCTCCACAACTAGACTGAAAGCAAAAAGGATAGCAATGTGTCTGTTCCCCTTCCCCCAATTCCCCAGCGCTGTTCCCCTCCCCCAATTCCCCAATAAAAAATCTTTAAAAAAAAAAAGTCAGTGAGTTAACAAATAAATACATTTAAAAAAATAAAAAATTAAAAAAAATAACATATTGGGAGAAGATACATGCAATACATAAAGCCAGAAAGGGACTGATATGTAGATTAGACAAGGGTCACCAGCAAATCAGCAAGGAAAAATCAGCAAAGAATATAAACAGGCAATTAACTGAAGAAAACCTAAAAGGCTATAAGAAACATACAAAGAAATGCTCAAACTCATAGTAATTAGAGAAATTAAAACAACCATACAATACAATCTCACTTTACACTCAGCACATTAATAAGAATAAGAAAGCTGGATAATGCCAAACGTTGCTGGAGATTCACTGCTGAGAGGATGGGGGTTTGAGGCAGTCTTTCAGAAGACTAGAGGTTTAGAGGAGACCCAAGATGGCGGAGTAGATAAACACCGTGCCTGCTTCCTTCTGTGAACACATTCAAATTACAACTAAATTATAGAACAATCAACCTGGAGAACCATCTGAAGTCTGGCTAAACAGAAGTCCTATAACTAAGGATGTAAACAAGAAGCCATGTCAAGGCTGCTAGGAGGGTGCAGAGTTGTGAAAAGAGCTGGTCCTGAATCTCCATGTGGCGGATGGAAATTGGGAGGGATGCTTTGGCTGTGGAAGTTCCCCCTGGAGAAGTGAGGGACCCCAGCCCCACTCCAGGCTCTGGTGTGGGAACGAGGAGTCCCACAACATCTGGCTGTAAAAAACAATGGGGATTCCAACAATCTGGGTGGGATGGAAAGCTTCAGGAAACCCAGACGATCTCTTAAATGGTCCACACACAAATTATGTCACTAGCAAGCACTCACTGTTGGCTCCGGCAGAGGGACAGTGACTCGGGGGGCGTCGGAGGCATATGAGGAGCAGAATGAGGTGTGTGGCTTCCAGGGCAGGGCTGGAGGACAGTCCCATTTTCCATGTGAGTGGTCCTTCTTCCATGCAGCTGGCAGGTGGCTGCCATCTTTAATGTGTTGAGCCCTCCCCCTATGTTTCCAGCCAAATCTGAATGTGATTGGTCTGGTGAGCTCCAGGGCTCCACCCTGCTGACTCACTGGGGCGTTGCTCCACCCAACACCCCCAACACCAGAGGCACTTTCTCCAGAAGCAGCCAGCACCGCCCACATTGCCCTCTTTCCTGGAACACTATCGGAGTCCATGGGCCTCAGGCAGGTGACAATTGACCTTGGTGTGCTCTGAGACTTTTGCTGAGTAGCTCCAGGCTCAGGACTAGCACCAAACCAAAGTTTACATCAACCTGGTGACCACAATGCTTCCCACTGTAGTGACTCCCTGAGACCCAGCCTCATCCAACTTGCATACTGCACGAGGCTTTATCAGTGGCTGAACTTTAAAGGATCAGGCAGGTGGCAGCAAGACTCAGGCTGTCCTGGCTTTTTGCAGAGATACCCCAGGCCTGGTACTGGTAGCAGCCATCCTCAGTTCATAGTGTGGCCTCTCCCACATGCCTCCAGGTTTAGCACAGGCAGCAAAAAATGTGGATTGCTTTGTAGCTCCTACCAGGTAGTCCCCAGCTGGTAACAGGCAGTGGGTGGTATGGGTCTGCACTGGAACCCTTTCCAAGAGGCCCCCAAACCAACATACATGGAGGTTGGCTTCAGATCACAGCAGAACACCACCCAATTAACCCCACAAACAGCACACACAAAGGGTAGTCTCAACAGGCACCAGAGCCTGCTGGGGTAAATTCCATTCAGTGGGGTAAGGCCCTTGCACAGTAGCCTATAAGCTGTGGATGTGGCCAAACTTCATACCTAGTCAGCCTGAGGGTCAATCCCACCCACTGACATGCCAATAGCAATCAAGGCTCAACTATGACAGGAAGGCATGCATAACGCACACAAGGGACACTCTTGGAGCACCTGGAGCAGGTGACCACGGAGACTGTGCCAGGGACCCACAGGGCACATACTACATAAGGCCACCCGACCAAGACTGGGAGATATAGCAGATTTACCTCATACATAGAAACAAAAAGAGAGGCAGCCAAAATGAGGAAACAAAGAAATATGTCCCACATAAAAGAACTAGAGAAAACTGTACAAAAAGAACTAAACAAAATGGAGGCAAGTAACCTACCAGAAACAGAGTTCAAAACAATGGTTATAAGGATGCTCAAGGAACTTAGTGAGAACTTCAACAAAGAGATAGCAAGCATAAAAAAGGACATAGAAACCATAAAAAATGAACCAGTCAGAAGTGAAGAATACAATAACTGAAATGAATAATGCACTAGAAGGAATCACCAGCAGATTAGATGAAGCAGAGGATCAAATCAGCAGTTTGGAAGACAACATAGCAGAAAACACCCAATCAGAACAGCAAAAACAAAAAAGAATCCAAAAAAATGAGGATAGTTTACGAGACTTCTGGGACAACATCAAACATAACAGCATTTGCATCATAGGAATACCAGATGGAGAAGAGAGAGAGCAAGGGATTGAGAACCTATCTGAAGAAATAATGACTGAAAAGTTTCCTAACATGGTGAAGGAAATAGACATACAAGTCCAAGAAGCACAGACAGTCCCAAACAACATAAACTCAGTGGTCGGCTGAGTGGGCGTTGGTTAGGAGTCGGGTTGGGATGCCAGCTCTGAGTAGCAGGGCCCCGGTTCGGATCCCACATGAGGGCCAGTGACGCTGTGCCCTCTGCAGCTAAGATGGTGAACAACAGGTCAACCTGGAGCTGGGCTGCTGTGAGTTGCCGGTGACGGCATAGGCTGCAGTGGGGCTGGCCAGCAGTGGGCATGAGCTTTTGTGAGCTGCCATGAGCCGCCGTGAGTGGCCGTCCAATGGCTGGTGAGCAACTGCCTCACCCGGGAAGAGTGCAATGATGGTGCCAACATGGGCCAGTGAAGCAACATCCTCCACAACTAGACTGAGGAACAGAAGGACAACAACTTTTCTGTTCCCCTTCCCTGATTCCCCAGCACTGTTCCCCTCCTCGAATTCCCCAATAAAATCTTTAAAAAGAAAAATGAACCCAAAGAGGCCCATACCAAGACACATCATAATTAAAATGGCAAAGGTTAAAGACAAAGACAGACTCCTAAAAGCAGCAAGAGAAAGGCAACTAGCAACTTATAAGGGGGCTCCCATTAAATTGTCAGCTGATTTCTCAACAGAATATTTGCAGGCCAGAAGGGATTGGCACAAAATATTCATTGTGATGAAAAGCAAGGACCTGCAACCAACGTACTCTACCCAGCAAGCTATTATTTAAAATCAGAGGACAGATAATGAGCTTCCCAGACAAGAAAAATCTAAAGGAGTTCATCACCAGCAAACCATTATTACAAGGAATCTTAGAGGGAATACTTTAAGATGAAAAAAAAATCAAAATTATGAATAATAAAATGGCAATAGTTACATATCTATCAACAATTACTTTCAAGGTAAATGGATTAAATATTCCAATCAAAAAACTTAGAAAGGATGAATGGTTAAGAAAACAAAAACCTTACATATGCTGCCTACAAGAGAATCACTTCAGATTGAAAGACACACACAGACGGAAAGTAAAGAAATGGAAAAATATATTTCATGAAAATGGAAAGAAACAAACAAAAAAGCTGGAGTAGTCATACTTATACTAGACAGAATAGAGTTTAAAACAAAAGCTATAACAAGAGACAAAGAAGGACCCAGTAATCCCACTTCTGGGTATTTATCTGAAGAATGCTATTTCAAGGGGACATGTGCATCCCTATGCTCAGTACAGCACTGTTTACAATGGCCAAGATGTGGAGGCAGCCTGGGTGTCTTCAATGGAAGAATGGATAAAGAGGAGGTGGTAGATATATGTACAATGGAATATTTCTCGGCCATGGAAAGGAATGGATTTTTGCCATCTGTGGCAGCATGGATGGATCTGGAGGGTATTGTGCTGAGTGCAGTATATCGGACAGAGAAAGACAGATGCAATGTGATTTTGGTTATTTGTGAAATTTAAAGAACAAAACAAACAAACAAATCAGAAATAAACTCATAGTTACGGAGAACATTTGGATGGCTGCCAGATGGGAGGGGGGTTGGGAGTTGCGGGGAGAAGGGATTAAGAAGTACAAATTGGGGCGGCCAGTCAGCTCAGGTGGTTAGAGCGCAAGCTCATAACACCAAGGTTGCCAGTTCAATTCCCAAATGGACCAGTGAGCTGCACCCTCCACAACTAGATTGAAAACAATGACTTGACTTGGAGTTGATGGGTCCTGGAAAAAGCACACTGTTCCCCAATAAAGTTTAGAAAAAAAAGACAAATTGGTTGTTAAAAACTAGTCATGGGGATGTAAAGTAAAGCATAGGGAATGTAGTCAATAATGTAGCAATAACTATGTATAGTGTTAGGTGGGTACTAGACTAGTGAGGGGGATCACTTCTTAAATTATATAAATGTCTAACCACACCTGAAGCTAATATAAAATAATATTGAATGTCAACTGTAACTCAAAATTTAAAAGGGGGGGGGTGGGTAAAGGGGAAGGGCAATAAGTGGTCCATATTTCTATGTATAAAACAAGTAAGTCACAGGAGTGTAACATACAGCATGGGGAATATAGTCAGTAATATTGCAATAGTGTGGGTACAGTGTCAGACGGTTGCTGAGCTTATCAGGTGATCATTTCTTTAGGTATATAAATGTTGAACAACTATGGTGTACCCCTGAAACTCATATAATGTGTGTTAGCTATATTTTAAGTAAAAATCTTTAAAATATTAGACTTAATTTTTTTTAAAAAAGTAATCTGGCAGGAGTGGGAGGGTTCAGATTAAGCGAATGCCTAACCTATGATACAGCTCTACAGCTCCAGGGTACATACTCAGAGAGATTATCTCAAAGATGATTAAGGGAACATGTCCAAAGATGCTCGTCGGGACGATGTTTGTGCAGCCTAAGCTGAGTCAATCCACCTGTCCATCACGGGAGCGTGGGTGGAAAATCGCATGGATGCACACAATGGATTATTTTGCAGTAACTGCAAGTAATGGATTAGATGCGCACATAGCAGCATCTATGAGTCTTTAAAAGCATGACTCTTAGTAGAGGGGAAAAATGAAATAAGGCTTTTAGCCAATAGTATTTTGTAAATTAAAAAAACATGCACACAAAACAATATATGCCTCACAGAGACACACAATTAAATTGCACTTTACACAGTAACATGGTTGCAGAGCATTGAGTGGAGAATGGGAAAGAGAAATGAAGGCAAAAGGGAGTTAAGAAAATAAAAAAGCAAGAAAGGTCCTTGCAAAGACTAGAAAATGTCCCAAACTGGGGAGGAGTGTGAGTAATTTAGCCTTTTGCACCTCTAGCTCAAACTAAAAAAGAAAAAAAGAAAAAAAAAAAGCAAAGAAAGACAGAAAAAACAACTGGGTGGGCTTCGTGGGTGGACTTGGCAGAAGCTGGGAAAGCTATTTCCAAGCTGCAAGCAACTTGGGTGCAGACTGTGTCTGTTTGTTTGAAGGAAATGTGTTTCTCCAGTGGTGACAAGACGCCATGGAAGAGGTGGGAGCTGGACCCCCGGGCGGCCCTAGGAAACCCATGGGCACAGGTGGCCCAGAGGCTTTGAAGGTGTCCAATGTAGAAACCCAGTTTAAGTTATACAGTGAGAAAATTCCCTTCTGAGCGTCTTGGCCAGTATTATAACCTGTGGGGCAATAGGGGTCTCTGTCCATCCTGGAGCCCCAGTGGGAATGGGAAGGCAGCTCTTCCCTGAGTCTCTGCGGTGCGGCAGCTGCAAACTGGGAGGGCAGGTTCTACCAGAGCTGCCCTGAGCAGCTTCCAGCCAAGGCTGGCAGACCAAGCAGAACGAGGTGCTCCAGAGCCCCCTCGGGGGTGGGGGGGTGGGGGTACCCAAATCCCAGAGCGGGGAAATCTGAGGGGCAGCTGCTGAGGAATGGGGCTGAAGCCATTACCACAGAGGTGGAGGCCTTATTCGTGCCCGCAGTTCAGCAAGGCAGAGGGGACATTCAGGGTAACACATTATGCTGCAAATGTCCTAGATTAATAATGTTTAAAACTAAAACGGGATCATAATATGCCGTCCTGTAACATACTTTCGGCATGAAGCAGCATGCTGTCAACATTTTCTGTGATGCCATTCTACTATAACCACATCATGGGTTTATACGAAACATGCCAGTTACTTACTGCTCAGCCCCAGTACCCCACGCTTGGAGCCACAGGCACTTTTTCCAGGCTCCCTTTGCCAGCTGGCTTCCTGCAAGGTTCAGCCAACGGGAGGCACTGCAGAGAGCTAGAGGGTAGGAGGGAAAACCAGGGTATTTCTAACCACTCCCTTCCCTGCTCTGTGGTTCCAGCTCATGCACCCCCACCCCAGCTTTTGGACTCTGGTCTAGCCCATGAGATAGAAACAGCTTTTCTGATGTTGCTAATCTCTGGGTTGCTTCTCTATAATCTTTGGCTTCTCAGCTCTTTTATCACCTGAATTTTTAAAATGTTTGAAATGACTATAGTGGATTGTCTTCCTGACTGGACCCTGACACAGGGTGGGCACATCCGTTATATGGAGCGCCCCTTTTTTGCTATTATAAGTCATACAGTAGCCAATACCCAGAAAGCTAAATCTTAGTCCCCAACTATGTGTTTTTCTTCTGCACAAATTTCTAGAAAATCATACAAAACATGCTTTTGATGTATATTGCCTCTTCCCCTCTTAAACGGTCATACTAGTTTGTACTCCCCCTAATGGTGTGAGAATGCTCCCATAATCTCTTCAATTTGAAGCTGAAAAAATAGGTTCTAATTGTTATTTCTTTCACTAGCGAGGTCAAGTTTTGTTTAGCTTCCTGTTACCCTTGGTCAGTTTCCTCCCGGTTAAGGTCAATGTCAGTGGGTATCACTAGGGAGCTGAGAGGAATTTATTTCCCAGGTTTGTATTTTGAGTATTAGAGAGAGGGGAAAGTTTGGTAGGGAGAGCACAGGGGCAAATGTTTTTAAGATGTTCATGTAAGAGCTTTATATACTAAGTATGGATCACATACGCCTACGGAAACCACCCAGTGCCCCTGAGGTTTCTGCTACATCTCAGCCAAACTGCTTAAACAGTAGACTGCAGGGCCAGCTGTGGCTCTTCAGTGGTGCATGAAATCTAGGGGCTTAAACAATGGCCTAGCGAAAGTCATCTTCCAGTTGCAGTACTGAGTTTCTGGGAAAAGAAATAACTGAGGTCAAGGTTAAGTCTTGGCCACATGCCTATGAGGAAAGAGAGAAGACACAAAATGGCGTCACTATAGTTAAGTTAACAAAACTACTTAAATAAGAGTGGGTTGAAACCAGAGGAATGGATTTTTATCCTACTTTAGCCTGAGAACTTAAAGTTTGGAACTTTCAGTTGTGTGTCTATCAATGCCTGGATGTACATAAACCCTATAAATAACCCTCTGAAGAGTTTAGGAAAGAATATTCCATTGTCCAGAACACTACACATCTAGATTACCATCTTGGACCAATTCAGAAGCTAAGAATGCAGAACTGATTCTTCTCAAGAGTGTGCTTTTTTTTTTTACTATAAAAACTCAACTTTTCTTTTTCTTCAGAACACTCTGGATATTAGCTAGTAGTGTTTTCTGAATTGTAATTCTCTTAAGGACCTTGAAGAAAGCTGTCACTTAATTCTAGTGAAGCCTACTGATTCATTTACACTCGTTCAATACCTGTCAAGCACATACTGTCAAAATCACGACACCCATAAATTATTCATACTGGCCAGGAAGTGCTAATATGCCCGAAAGATAACTGTACTCTTGAAAATGCTCATGAAATCACACATGAAATATTTTGAAAAATGTTAAAATTTATTAATAATAGTTAACATCACATAGTTAATTCAACTAGTCTTTATTGTACATGACATCTTCACTAGACTGAATGTTTGAGGAGTTGAGATGATTCACTATTCAGCACATCCCAGTCCTAGATTGAGATTCACTGTATTTACATCCAGCAAAGCAGCATCAGCAAGGAACTGTCACCTAATTGTGGGAACACATTCAAAATGCACTTTCCAGTGTTCCTTTTTTGGAAACCAACACCTCTTTCACAGCTACACATACAGTTCTACCTTTTAAAAATGTACAGTTTCATAGATGGAGCCTAATTGTCAAGTTTAAAAGTTAAAATTCATCTCTATTTCTTAGGCATCCTTTAGTTATACACAAATCTAGACACTGTTCTCAGTACAAGTTTGATAAATGTGCAAGAATTGGGTGCTATTAGTTGTGTCTTTCCATCTTTCCATTTTGATCCTTGTATCCTAGTCAATAGTGTTTCAAGGCCATTCCTTCTTTATAATTTAGTATTCAGGTTTAATGTGTGTGGGTGCCATATTTTAGGGCAAAAGTGGGCTTACAAATTCAGAATTAACTGTACTCCTGAAAAGTAGGGTATAAAAGGTTTTATGTCACTCCCACCCACCCCCTACCATCTCCCAGCAGTTTGAAATAAATACCATGTATAAAAACAGCTCAGCCTACAGAAGTCCTCCACAAGCTTCTTATAGAACATTTACAAAACCAATTCTGTGAGGAGGACCCAAATCACAAGTGTTGTCCCTGAGGTTTCATTCCTTTGATTGTTTCGTTGTTTTGGTTTGTTATCAATGGTCAGACACAGTTTTTTAAAAAAATGTGTTTGGTGGCTTCCTTTATCTTGGTAGAGAGCTTTAAATTCCACTGACTGCCCTAAGAATGAAGATTCCTAAGCAATGAGTATGTTTGAAATGAATCCCATTTCCTTTGGTTAACATCCCATGTAATATTGGCCCAGGAAAGTCTATACACAGAGCAGCCAGCGGTTGTGGTTTGTTCAATCCATAGGCCCAGCTGCCTTCACTATGTTCCCTGCTTTCCAAGCTTCTGAGTCTGCAGGGAAAGGAAGAGCTGGGAGGGAGCTGCTTGGCCGTTCACTCACCCTGAGGAGGCTGCCCTTCTCTTTCCGCAGGTGAATGAGGTATTTCTAGTAACCAGTCAGTATCTTCACCTTCCATCCTTTAACTACACTGATCTACTAATGAGGCCAGGTCTGAGGAGACCCTGTGTATCTATATACATGACAAATTAACACATAAATACATTACATTCAAATGACCGTTACATATAGTGTCCAGATGAAGGGGCAGATGTACTTCGTGAAATAAATTTCAAACATAAATTAAAATGAAAATACAGTGTTTATACTACTGCAGGAAAAAATTTAAAAGTAGACCAAAAAGTCCCCACACCCCCTTAAAGGTCCATGGTTCATGGGTGACCGATGAACCCACAAGGAGATACGACAACTCCACTTGTAAGATGTGTCAACTTGTTTTGGTTTTGCTTGCTCAGACTCAGGATGCTTTGATTCCAGGAATGGTAATCACTGTAACACAACAGACAATGCCAGCAGATGACAGTGAAGAGGGGCTGCCACATGGTTATCCATGGATTTTCCTCCATTGCCTACCTCCCTTCTGCTTGTGGGAGAACCAGGCTCAAGTTAGTGGAGACCTTCCAGGTCTCTGAGAAGAGAATCAGTATCAGTCTCCATGCGGGAGGGATGCTCTCCACCTAGAAATGTCATGTTCAGGGTCCAAGGTAAAGAAGCCAGGGTTCAAGGTGTAGCAACCGTATCTTTTCATTAGTGTCCCCATCCTGTAGAATTATACAGGGACATGGAATTCAGCCAGGAGGATTACTAAAAGTTAAAATTTGTTTTAAGTTTTAAGAGAATCAAGGTGAATGGTTGTGACAAGTGTGAATAAATCCTTAGTTCAAACTGTATTTATCTCAGGAGGGCCAAGGCTTGGGCACTGAACTCTACACTGAGGACACACAGAGACAAAACACAGTCCGGCAGGGTCCTCTCTGCCAAGGAAGAGCCGAGGGGGTCTGTCTTTGACACAGGGGATGGTATCTTATAATGTAAAGCAGGGAAGAGGGGGAACCAGAGGAAGTCCCTTCTGATTTCAGGAACTCTATCGCTGTCCAGCCTCGCGGATGCGGCAAGCCACAGCGGTGATGAGAGCTGCCCCCTTCCCACTGCCGTCCTCTGACTCCAGGAAGGACACGTCACATTTCGGAGCCAGGTCCTTCACTGTCTTGTGCATGACTTTGGCAAAGCTGGAGAAGTTGGGAAGAAGACAGAAAAAAACACCTCAGTCATGACTGATTTGTGTCCTCAGAGATGAGACCCTATGAAGCGATGCTAGAAACCCAGGAATAAATTAAGATGAAGAAAAGAATGATAGCTACCATGTATTAAACACTTACTATGTATTTTGTGTATCAGAAAACTGATGCTTGGAGAGAACAACATGCTCAAGTTCTACATCAGAGCGGGCAAGCAGGGAGCTAAGAGTCAAATGTCTGAGAATCTGGCCAGTTGTGTTCTTAAAACTAATCAGTGAAAGAGAAGTTCAACAGTCATGGATGCCACAAGTGTGCCTTGCAGAAGCGCACGACCTGGTCATAAACACCGGAGGGAAGGACCAAGCCCCACTGGTGTGATATTCTATTTTCCAGGGGCATTGACTCACATCAGACACAATCTAATCCAAAATGTCATTAAAGGATCAGGCTCAGGGAGCTGCTTGGGGACATTACAGGGATCTGCCTTCCCCAACTCATCTGTGAAGCCGAAGACTCAGGCTCCTAACACCAAGCCCCAGTGCTGGTGGTGGCTTGGCATCTGTACCCCTCTCAGCCCTCATCTGAAACTGAGGCTCCTATTTTCACAGTGACACTGCACATCAACAAAAGGGACTTGGAACTTCCAAGAGTCACTCTTTTCACTAACTGGGTAGACTCTGGGAACATCTCTCAACTCCTTGAAGCAATCATGGTGAGAGCAGATAATAATTCAATTGAAGAGTCTCTCCATCCTTACTCCATCCCACCTACTGCCCAGGCCAGGGACACAGCTCTCTTCTTTTAACGTTTAGCTGAAAAGTTTCCAGGGAAGAAGGGCCAGGACGTTCCCTGACTTCAAAATAATTTATTCGAAACATATGCAAATGAGTGAAGAAGCGAAAAGAGAAATGGTGATGAAAGGAAGAGAAAGGAGAGAAGGGATGGAGAAAGACAGGGAAAGAATAAAAAAAAAAGAGAATTCAGTACTTCCATACTGGAAGATGGGTGTGGTAGGAAACTTTTTCTATAAAGGGCCAGATAGTAGATACACTTTCAGCTTTGTGGGCCATAGGATCTGTTATGACTACTCTTCCATTGCAGCTGAAAGTGGCCATGGACAATACATAAACAAGTGGGCATGGCTGCATTCCAATAAAACTTTATTTACAAAAAGTTGTGGCTGTAATCTGCCTGTCCCTGCTCTAGACTGTAGAAAAAAATCTTGCTCCAGAGTTTCAGCATACATTTACCAGAATGTTCATAGGAGCACAGTTTGTAATAGTCAAAATCTAGAAATAACCCAATATCCGTTAGCAGTAGAATAAACTATGACATACTCATTCAAAGGTACACTATACGGTCCTGCAAATTAATCAACTACAAATGTATACTTCAGTATGGATGCATCTCAAAACCAAAAATGCTATGTGGGAAAAGCCAGTCACAAAAGCAGAGGTACCATATGATTCCCCTATGCCAGGTTCAACATTAAGTAAAACTAAACAATGTAGATACATACATAGATGTATGAGGAAAAAAGAAAGCAAGGGACGGAGTCACCATAGCACTTATCCCAGCAGGGGAGAGTGAAGGATGCAACCAGGGAGAGGCTCACAGGGGGCTTCCAAGCTGGGTGGGATTACACAGGCCTACTTCTGGTTATTAATCTTTAATTTATAATATATACATTATACACACTCTTTGGAATGCCTGATTATTTGCTCTAAAGTGAAAGGAGAGAGAACGGGAAGAAAGGAAAGAACAGAGAGACGGAAGGAAAAAGATGGACCTAGAGGGTCAGGGTCAGGCACTCACTGAGGATGTAGCTTGTAGAGGGTTCCATCCACGCCTACTGTCACTTTGAGAGTGTCCAGCCCACGGTTTTCTCGTATTTTGTCCACCACGGCAGCCATGCCTGCGCCACAGAGCTGGGCTGCCCGCTGCGCCACCACAGTGCACACCTCCTTGACGATGATGCTATCGTCACAAGTACTCTCAAGCCCCAAGTGGTGTAAGATGGCTCGGACCTGCAGCAGGGCCAGGCAGTCGCTGGGGTGGAAGGGAGACAGCAAGTGGTCAGTCACGTGCCAAGAGGGGCCAATGGCCCATCACTCTGGGGGCCTGGCCATCCGGGAGCTGAGCATAAAGGCCACTGCCCTGCGAAGTGGCTCTTGTTCTTGAACTTACATAGTTCAGGAACCAGTGCCCATCCCACTGGACCACGAAGTCTTCCTGAGTATGCCAGGCACACGAAGAAACAGCTCCCTATTTCTCTTTGTTCACATGAGGCAGGGCATTGCTACTAAAAAACTGATACTCAAAACAACAGGAAATGTACTGTCTAAGTATTGCATTCATCTGGAAATAATGAAGACAAGACAATGCTCGTACATGGCAGTTTTCAGCTGCAAAGCACCCCTTCGTGTCCATTCTCCCATTGTTGTCCACAGGTCAGCAGGGCAAGCATCGCCAGCCAACAGTAGATCCCTGTCCTAATTCTACTCCCCCATCCTGGGTGGTCGGCAAGCTACTTGTGCACTATTTATGAAACAAATGGAAATAACATCGCAGGAAGAAAATAAACTCTATTATGTGAAGGGAACTACTTGAGAAGCCTGGAATCATCATCTTGCACATAAACAGACATGTAGGATATGTTCTTTCTATTCACTGGTGCAGACAGCCTAGGGCCCACTCATGTCAGTTCCTGCTTTTCTGAATGCCAGAGAGTAATGACACAGCATTAATAGTTAAAGGGCTCTGAAATTCACCGTTCTGATTTGGAGCAGACTCTTCTGCCACTAGACTGGAGCGGGGGAGGCTTGGCTTGAATTCACTGCCACATGGCATATTTCTGCATTGCCTGACAAGTCACCTTCACTCCATCCCAATTGCCTTACTGCAGCCAGCACTTAGGAAGAACCTCCCAGCCAAGCATAAGTGCTTTCGTAGTTTATCTTCCTCTGTGCATTCAATTTGCATCTGATGAGCAGGCATCTTTCTAACTTTGATATTTGATCCAAAAACCCAATAACATTACTTTGCGTGAGCTCAAGCCAGCTTAGCACGAATTTTCATGAGAATTGTATATATTGTCCCTTAAAATGCCAATTGTCCATAAGGTTCTTGAAATACAATCTATAAATATGAACGTGTCAGCTACTAAACTGACCTTTATGTAAGCCACGCCCTGATTTTACCGCACTGGGGAGAAACCTCAGCTTGCCTACCCATTAGGAGGACATGGTCTGACCCTACGCCACACCCTAAATTCTCACCTCTCAATCTGAGACAGGAACTTGGTTTCAAAGATTCCCCTTGTCTTGAGCCGCTCTGAGATGCGGCCACGGAAGAGCAGCCCACGCTTGGTGAAATCGAGAAGGATGTTACGGACAATCTCGCCCAAGTACATGCCACTGATCATTTTCTCAAACCTGCAATGTGGGTAACATTCGTGGAGGTTAAGTAGGAAGGTGGTGGTAAGTGTTAAGACACGACAGACCAGCTCAGTCACCCCTGACACATTTGGAAGTAGAGGGCATGCAGATTCTCCTTGGTGGGAAAGGAAAGGCTACTTGATTCACTTGGGTCAGATTCCTGGTGTCTGAGAGCACACTGACCCACAGCCTTCGGTGCAGCTGGATATGGTGCCCGAGACCCACAGGGTTCCTTGGAATGGGCCCCATCCCAAGGGCTCATTTCCCTCCCAAGGCTTATTCCGACTCCTCAAGAAGGAACACATACCCAAATACCACCACACTTCCAGGAGAAGGGTAAGACATGGAGTCTTAATCCTTGACCTCACTAGGCATTTAGCATGCTTTCTCTTCGACCTCATCATTATCACTTAAGTAACAAATGCCAGCTGGAGACCCCCTGTCCTGGTCTCTAAAACTGAATGTGACTACCCAGTGGCTTGAGGGTCTTTTGGCCCCACATAGTGACTTACAAAAGTTGAGGTCCCCAGTTTCGACAAAGACCCCATCACCAGTCCATCTTGTCTTACCTGTGTAACCTCATTAATGTTGCCTGTGACTTCTACTCTAGATGAATGATTTGCAAAATTCTGCAGAACTATGGACCCTGATTAATCTAGTTAGGAAACACAACATCTTCCTAGTAGGAAGTGTGCTGGACCTTATATTGTTTCTCAGTTCAGGTTCCCCCACCCCATAACAGGGGCTTTGCGATGTGGGGGTTGGCCCCTTGACCAGTCCTGACAATAGAAGGCACCACATACTAGATGGAGGGAAGAGGAAGAAGAGACCCGCCCTTTTGCTTCCTGTTCCTGTCTGCCTCACCCCAGCAATGCTTCTGCTTCGTCACTCTGGTAGGAGCAGGTAGTTCAACTGTCATTTGTTTTTCCCATCGTCCCAGACCTAGGTCTCAACACTCTCTCCCCTGCCTTTTCTCACAGTCTTTGGGGTGGAAGCTGCT
This sequence comes from Hipposideros armiger, assembly GCF_001890085.2. Taxonomy (NCBI): domain Eukaryota; kingdom Metazoa; phylum Chordata; class Mammalia; order Chiroptera; family Hipposideridae; genus Hipposideros; species Hipposideros armiger. The sequence continues at coordinate 1,065,654 of NW_017731903.1, read as the reverse complement.
TCTTATGAGTATTAACTGTGTTCCCCAATGTCCCCTTTTTGTCTTCTCACCCCTCTAATACCTGTGTGATCAGTTCCCTATAGGAAATTCTCCTTGCAACAAAACTGTTGTGATTTGTTTTCCCAACTGGACTTTGAAAGCATCACAGTCCAGCAGGGGAAAGAGGACTTCACCCAGAACTTTCCAGACGTATTCAGGACAAAAAACCCTTTCCAAGGAAATCCCTTCTAGTAACATCGCAAGAGAAAGAGCATCCTGAGATTTGATGTTTTAAAGGATCTGATCCCTTGTTACCATCCAGTTCTAGGGTACAGATAGCAGGGACCACCCACAGTTGGGTGCCTACCTCTGTTTGCCAGGGTTGAGGGATAGCTCATCCACAGCCACATCAAATTCTGTGCGGAGGTCGTCTAGGCATCCATTGTCCCCAAAGGCCCCCCACTCCATGTTGACACACATGCGCCCCTCTTCCCCTTCCACCAGCTCCACATTCCGCATCTCCTCCATGTAGCAGGCATTGCTGCCCGTACCTGCCAACCACAGAGACATCAGAGGCTCTCTCACTCAGCAGCATCACCCACCCACCCAAAGCCACGTGTCCCCACATGGGCATCACAGCCTAGATCCTTACCAACGATGAGGCCGACTTCACAGTGAGGGTCTTCATAGCCACAGGTCATCATAGTCCCGACTGTGTCATTTACCACGGCAACCACATCCAGGTCAAACTCCTGAGAGCACAAAAGCAGATCTCCAGTCCACAAATGAACCACAATATTCTCCTTTCTGACACTTGCAATGGAGATTTATATTATACAGCATGGCTCATTCTCTCTTTTCATTCAGGTCTCTGCTCAAATGTCCCCTCCTCAGAGACTTCCCTGGTTATGCTATTTAAGAGTGCCCCTTCCCCAGCCCACTCACTCTGTCCTCATCCAACTTCATTTTTCTTCATAGCTCTATAGTACTGGCATTAGCTCATGGGTTTGTTTATAGTACAAGAGTTTGTTGTGGTCATTCCTGAATCCCCAGTGACAAGAGCAGGGCTTTTGACACACAGTCTACACTCAAGAATTACTGACGGACTAAGTTAATTCTCTGCCTAAGACTCTACCACACTCAACACTTCCCCCACTTTCTGAACACAAAAATCATTTCAGACATCATGCCATGTCTCCCTCACCTCTCGCCGGTGAATGGCTTCCTTCAGCAGGGAGACCACGTCCTCCCCCTCACAGCCAGAAGCCTTGAAGCCTTTAGTCCACTTGAGGAGAATGCTCTAGAAAAAAAGAAATCCCACAGATGCAGGGATGAGGGTATCAGAGAAGGGCTCCTGAGTCATTCCCTTAGACAGGTTATACAGACTCCCTTTAATAACCAATCATCTCACCCACAAATGATTCTAAACTGGTTTCATTTACTGGGATTTACTGAGTGCCACACTGCCTCTGCCAGAGAACTAACTTCTATACCCTTGTTTCCTTCACTGGGAAATGCAGTTTGCCCTGTCCCCATCTTATATTTACATCAGAGGGGTCAATGTGTAATTTGCAATCTCCAGTATAGGGTGAACAAGTACCCTGCCCATAGTTGGGGTGACATCTAGGCTTCACCACCATCCCAGCAAGGAAAGCACTCCAGGCAACTCAGAGCCCCCCGGAACCTCCTCATTTTGTTTTTTTGACCCTGTAGGAATATCCTCAGCAACTCAGGTACTCATGTTTGTCACAGGATGTGGAGCCCCCTCATTTTTAATGTGGCCCTTCCCCGTGTCATGGGGGCCCTCAGGGAGTAGATACATAGTGGCTTCGAACATGTGAGGAATATTAAAAAAAAAAAATGACGGGTTCAGTTCCCTGGGTCCCTCTTTGCTGCCACAGCCCATCAAGAAGCAAGTGTGAAGGACACCCAGGCCCCCTTCCCAAGAGGCCAGAATCCATAAATGGGCTGTGGGCTCACTATCTGCCCACTCACATGGTTCCTTCAGGCCTCATTTGGTTGTTCATGCCCATCAGCTTGGCATTTCACGGCCCAGAAATCTGCTATCACAAATCAACCCAAATGTGTCACACTGTGTTCAGATCCTGGGAGATTCAGAAAAACAAAGTACAATCCATGTGTGTCCGGGTTTGAACACCTACATCCAAACACCTTATCTACACCCAACTTGTTCATCTGCAAATTAGCTTCACCTCTCCAACAAAATTTTGTATTTGGGCACTTACAGGTTTACAGAATGTTCAAATAATATTATTTCAGGTGGTCCTTAATAAGACAAGCAGAGGCCCCAGTGGCTGGGGAGGCTTGCTCAAGGCCTCCAGCCAGTCAAGGCAGCTTGAGGCCCCCAGGCCTCAGCACCTGCTGGGTCTCCCAACAACAGGATAATCTCACCAAAGCAGAACCTGGCATACAGCAGACAGAACAGCTAGAACCTAGCTTCTTTTTTATTTGCTTTTAATTTTTGCAATTCTAGATGTGCTCCTCACAGAAACTTAGAACATATAGAATAAAATCTAATACAATGATCTGCAATCTTACAATTCAGGCAGAAACAGTGAACATGTCTTCAGGCCACCAGATAAATACACCAAGATACATACATGTTGGCATGAAAAGTAAGATAGAGTCTGTTTACATATATTTCAGTAGGAAAAGTCTGGAAGTATATACACTGGAGTGTTATATTTTTATCTTCTTATTAATTGTATGTTTTGTATGTACTCGTATAGTATAGAGATTACACTTTTCTTTAAAAACATTTTTATTTGGTATTACCACCAGTATTTTCCCATGTTATTAATATTTCTTCCAAAAAAACTAGCTGCTAATATGAGACCGTGAATGGCTCATAATTTTTTATTATTTCCTGACCATTGAACAATTAGGTTTGTTTATAATGCCTTTGTTATATTTATCCACATGTTTGATAATTCTCTTTGACAAATGGATGCAAATGTGAAGGCTATGAAAACCCAAAGCACTGACACTGAAAAAAATGTGTTGAGACAAAAGAAATTGGAAAAGCTAAAAGCAACACTGAACAAATGTTAACAGGTTTTGGGAAACACTGCATTCGGCAGGAATTTCAATGCAGAACATGCCAAAACCTTAACTGTCCTAGTGCACCTGGTGAATTTAACTCTCAGAGGGGAAGAGTAGGAGGCATTTACAAGACTCAGCTGAGCAATGTGAGGGTTGGTGATCCAGGGACCCTGTGGGAAACATGGCCTTTCCTCACCGCTGGGCCAAGCTCACTGTACCCGTGACTGTTCCCACCTATATGCCCTCCTCCACACTGCAGGCCTGCCTGCCTTTTTTCCCCATCAACTCAGTCCTCTCTCTGACTTGGGATGATCCAAGGATTCCTCATGCCCTCCACAGACATGCACAGCATACCATCACACTACACTGCCTGTCCTTAGGGCTTCCAAATCCCATTGGTGCCACATTCCAGACAGCAGCTCTGCTTTTTCTGAGCTTGCTTCATCAGCCCATTTGTTTGTAAGCACCTAAAGCTAGAACTATGCCTTTGGTACCTTGGCAACTTCATCCACAATGCACCGTCCCCTTGTACCACGCATGTAAGCTTCGAGACGATGGAGACACAGAGGAGCAACTACTTAAATAACAGTATTTTGACATCTAATACACAGAGTATCGACCCAGATCAAGCCTGAGCATCACCTGCTTACTCAGCTCTCCTACACTTCTCAACAAACCCATGTCTGGAATATCTGGGAGTGTCAGTCTTCCCCCTTCTGCTTCATTCATCCAAGGGGATGAAAAGCAAAAGTGAGACTAGAGAAAAGCGAGCATGTCCAAATGATGGAGATGAACAAAAATGTCCTGAGCCCAAAACAAGGGCCTTTGGAGCAGGTGAGCATAATTGAGTGTACGGGCTCAGGTGTCAGGAAACTGGAATTCAAATTGTAGCGTTATGACCTGGTCTAGGGCTTACAACCTAAGAAATGGCGGGTTTTGATATTTGGCATCTCTGTAGACCTTACTGTCCTTTCTTCGAAATGGATGTACAAACACCTACCTTCTATGTTGCCGTGAGGGTTAAATGAGATAACGTGCACAGAAAGCCTGGCATAGTACCTGGCATCAAGCTTTTTAAAAATGTTAGTTGTTAATATTTTGATTAGCACCATCATCATCCCAAAGTTGTTACCACCGAGCTAACCTCCACCAGCTCAGACTTACTCGTTCCCATCAACAGACCCCTCCTCACGACTGGTCCCTCATGTCTTTCTTTTCCTCCTCTCAGCTCAACTTCTTGCCTGCTCCAAACTCTGGCTGGTTTAGACTCAATAACGCCCATAGGAGAGCCCTCCAGGAAGACCCTGTTACCTCGTCCAGGCTGTTCTGCTGGCAGGGGAAGGAGAAGGTGAAGCCCAGAGGCAGAGACACGCCCTTCATGCCCATGTACTCGAGGAAGTCGGCAATGCACTGGACAATGTGGTCAAAGAGCTGCAGGGAGAAGGTGAACTCTAAGGGAGAGGGACCCGGCCAGGGCAGGCTGCCCCCAGCACGGCCTGAGCACGAGTGAAGCCTCCACCCAGGAGATATGCAAAGTCAGGTGCAATCCTGAGTAAGGCCAGCCTGGGGTCCTGGCCCACCTAGCCCTCCCTGGGACCACGGGTGAGCAGAGAAAGCACTGTCCTCCCAGGCAAAAAGTGGGTGTCTACTGGGGTCCCCTCCCAGAGGGGCCTCCCTGCCTCACCTCGTCCCCTGTGCCATGCATGACCTCCTGCGGGATGGAGTAGATCTTGTTGTGCATCTCCACTCCACGCCGCTTCCCGTTCCGCACACGCACCAGCAGGACCCGGAAATTGGTACCCCCGAGATCCAAAGCCAGGAAGTCACCTTTCTCTGGAAAATAAACCCAGGAAGACGATGAGTGGAGACATTACCACATCACCACAGCAGAGAGTGACAAGGTCTGAAGCACCTTCCCCTAACGGAGAGCTCTCCCAGAGGCCCCTCGACAACCTCAGGGGGTGAGGGACTGTGAGCTCTACCTAACAGAGAAATAAGACCCCAAAACCAGAGGTCTGCTGTCTCCTTAGTGGTTCTCAAATGCATTCAAGTGGCAAAGGCCCCAGAAGTCACAATGAACTCTGCGGAACAAGGGACGGGTGACACAGTGCATTCAAAAATATCAAAACATGCCATTTGCGCTAAATCGAAGGCCACCCCGTGTTAGGTTCTAGAATAGAGAAGGAACGGCAGAGTCAAGCACTCGCCTTTCCTGGGCAATCTCCACGTGCTTCCTGCCATACCCATTGCTCATGCAGCCCTCAGGCAGCCCAGAGAGGGAGGCATTGCATTCCCCTCTGATGAGGCAGCAAGACTCCACTGAGCCAGGTTGAGTCACGTGCCCAGGCCGTACAGCCAGAAGAAGGAAGAACAGGGACCAAGTCGCAGTCTCTACCTGTGGAGCCTATACCAGTTGTGCTCCACTGGCCTGCTCAATGATCGTCTTTTATGAATTGGGGAAAAACTGCCATTTCTTAGATTGTGAGACCAGGGGTCAGCAATATTTTTCTGTAAAAACTGGGCAGTAAACATGGTAGGCCCTGGGAGCCATAGTCTCTGCTATAACCACACAGCTTTGCCACGGTAACGTGAAGCAGCCATAAACAGTTCATAGATAAATGGGCATGGCTGTGTACTAATAAAACTTTATGTACAAAACTAGATGGTGGGCCAGATTTAGTCCGTAGGCCTTAGTGTGCCAACCCCTAACCTAGGGCTTACAAGAGCTGGCCCTGGAACCCAAATTCCTGGGTTTGAATCCTGCCGTTTTCTAGCTGTGCGAACTTGGGCAGGTTTCTTCATTTCTGCGCCTCAGTTTTGTGCCAACCATAAGTTTGTTAATAAACAAAATTCACAATGAACCTCTATGAACACGTAAGGATTAAATAAGTTGATATGTGTTGAATGCTTAGAGAAGTGCTTAACACATAGTAAGCATTTTGTAAGTATTTACTATTATTACTGTTCGAATTTTAGCAGAGGAAGCCTTGGTTGAGCTTACTGAACACTAGAATTTCCTAGTACAGACAGTCCCTGACTTAATGATGGTTTGACTTAACGATTTTTTTTTTCAATTTTACAATGGTATAAAAGCAAAACGCAGTCAATAGAAACTGTACTTTGAATTTTGGTCTTTTCCTGAGCTAGCGATATGAGGTACGATACTCTCGTGATGCTGGGCACCTGCCATGAGCCTCAGCCCCCAGTCAGCTACTCAATCATGAGGGTAAACAGCTAGTGCTATACAGAGTATTCATGGTGAGATGAATTTGCCTGACTATAGGCTAATGTAAATGTTCTAAGCATGTTTAAGGTAGACTCAGCTAAGACGTTTGGTAGTTTGGGCATATTAAATGCATTTTTGACATATGATGTTTTCAACTTACTACGGGTTTTTGTTGGATGTAGCCCTATCGTAAGTCGAGGAGCACCTGTACTATATAGTTGGTGAAACATGTTCTGTTCCAAACATCCAATGCTAAGGCTAAGCAGTCCTCCCAGAGTATCAACACCAGGACAAAGGCCCACCATGGTGAGCTGGGCAGCAGCCCTGCCACGTACCTGTGCCATCAGGGGTGGCACGCACATAGGTGGGCAGCATCTTGATGGGGGCAGCAGCGTGAGTCTCCTTGCTCAGACCTCGTTCCATTTCTACTTTCATCCTCCTCTTAACCTCCAGCAGCTGCTCGTGGCTCAGCTTCAGAGGTTCCAGGATCTTCTGGCGTGCTCGGTGTTGGTCAGCCAGCCGGTAGGCCACTGCTGTCACCATGGCTGCCCCCTTGCCACTGCCATCCTCAGAGCGGAGAAAGCGGACATCGCAGTCGGGCACCAGGCGCCGCACAGTCTTGTGAAGACGCGTGGCGAAGCTGCAGTCACAGAGATGGGGTAAGAGATGGGTGTGCACAGCTAGGGTCAGTGGTACTAATGTTTGGGGTGGTAGCTCACCGCCTCAGCCCATAATACCAGGAGGCACCTGCAGAAGCAGATGCTGCCCTGAACATCTTCTCCCCACTCTTTTCCAAGTTAGGGGTCACTGTACAAAAGTTCAGATATTCAACTGTGGACACCCTGGCTGGGTCCAACGCCTGCTGAAAGGAAAGGACCTTTCTAGGGAGCCACTGTTCCCTGCAGGCAGTCACACAGGCCACAGCTCTTCTGCCCAGTATATCAGCCTCTTTGCTGGAGCAGTCCAACGGAATCAGATGAGTCTGACCCCAACTGCTCTTCATGTTTCACCACCCATTTCATTAGACGCTGCCTGGGAAAGGCCCAAAACAGAAACAGTAGAAACGTTCTTCTGGACTTTGGCCTCTCTTTAGCTAATTTCTGCCAATAATCCTAACAATATCTGAACAGCTAAAGCAACAGATGTGTTCAGCCAGAAATTCTCGGGTGGTGGCTGCTTGGAGCCATGTCTCCAGGGCCCTCTATGCTAAGTGTGGTCTGTGGTCCTGCGGCGTGGCTGGAGGCTGTTAGAGATTCAGGACCTCAGGCTGAATCCAGACCTTCTGACTCGGTATGGGCCTCTTACCCAGATCCCCAGGTGATTCGTGTGCACTTGAAAGCTTTTGAAGCACAGGAGACCTGGGAGGATAGAGCTGAGACCTTTGGCATCCCCAATGCGGCCAGTGAAGGCCCACTGACCTGGCACTCATATTAGGTGAACATGATGGGATAAGTGGGCACAGAGACAGATATCTTCCAGGTCCCAACTGAAATGTGCATATTTTGGCACTTATGACCTGATGGATCCAAACATGGAGGGCAGGGCAGGGTCAGTTCATACCCAGGTCAGCCCAAGAGGCAGGTAATGCACTAGGCCGGGGTGGCCCCTGGCAGAGGACACAACACTGATGGGACCATCAAGAATCATGCAAGTCAAAGAAATAAGTTAGAAAGAAACACCAACTCCTGAACAAGAGGGTGGCATACAGAGCCCCTAGTAGCCAGAAGAGCTCTGAGTAGAGTCCTCCCACCTGACCCCTGTCATCCACAGCCTTCAGAAATCACCTCCACCCATGCCAAGGACAACACTCTCTCAGCTCCCACTTGCCCCACTAAGAACTTTTATTCTACAAAAACCCTCAACTCCATGGTCCATCTCCACCGGCCCAGATTGCAAATGGAGTTGGTCCGTGGAGTCACTGGGGTCTCCCTCGAGCCTGTCGGGTCCCCAAGTGCTCTGGGAGCCCCGTATCTCTGGGTCCCAGAACGCAAACTCACTGGGGGTGTTTCTTGTAGACGGAGCCGTCGACCCCAACGGTGGAGCGCAGCCGCTCCCCGCCCTTGTTCTCCTTGATACGCCGCAGCACGGCTGCCAGGGTGGCCCCGCACAGGTTGGCTGAGCGTGTGGACACGATCTGGCAGATGCGGTGAGTGGCCACGCAGTCCTCCTCTGTCGGGTCCATGCCCAGCCGCACCAGGATCTCGCGGGCCTTCCGGATGCCATCCTTCTCACTGGGAAATGGAGAAACAGCATGTGGGGACATGTCCAACCCACTGTGGCCAGTGGGAGGGCTGTGTGGGCTGACACGGACACCCCTCAGTTCCAGCAAACACCATCTCACAGTAAGGGCAGACACTCACCTCACTGCTCTGCCCACTGATGGTGGGTTGACCAAGGAGGGGGAAACACAACCTAAGCTCCTCTCCCAGACACACACACACACACACACACACACACACACACACACACACACACACACACACACACACGGCTACAGGTGCCTCTCTTTCCCAATGAGAAAAACTAGTATTTCTTACGCACATACTATATAAGAACAAGGCCCTGTTCTCAGAGCTTCACCGAGTTATATGTGTGAGTTTGTACTATTTGCTGGTGTCTTGGGATAGAGGGAATGGTGTCTCTGCCACCCACCACCTCCGACCTTGTGAGCCCAGCTGTGCAGCCCACCCTATTTCTCTCTATAAAGCAGTCAGAGTCTATTGCATTTCACAACGGAGTGGGCACTGCTTTAACTCGTGCTAACAACTGTGAGGAAGGGCTGGTGCTATGAGACTAGCACCCTTCTTAGGGGAACTAAGTGCCTCACACATCTGAATACTTTCATCCTCTCAGGGTTTAACAAGTAGATACAGTTCCTTCAAAAGAGTTTCCACTTCAATTTGTTTGAACTGTTTCACTGCTCCCTTTAGCACCCAAATCACCTCCTTTCCACCACCTGGTCACCTAAAACAATAGGGTCTCCTCAAGCCACAAGTGGAAGTCTCAAGAACAGGAAACAAGGCCCAAGTCTGGATAATTTTAACTGAAAAACAAAGATTAGGCCATTTTCACTCCCACCCCTGCCGCTCTGTGAAAATGCAGGCCTCGGCTCTACCTACTGGAACAAAATGAGTAAATCTCAGAACCGTCCAAGGACCTATGTTTCTGTTAAGAAGTAGGGGTCAGAATGGAGCCCTTTGTGAGAATCACCAATAGAGAATGAAATGTCAGAGTTTCAGGAGAAGGGAAAGGAAATAGATGCAAATAAGTCACTAAGGGGCCCACCGGGAGCTTCCAGCATTAAGTCAAGCCCCTGCCCATGCCAGGCAGAAATGCAAGTGCGACATCCCTGCCTATGGGACTTAGTCACTCCCAGCACCAAGAGTTACTTTGGTAGTCGGCACATTCAAAATGGTCAAGAGTGGAGACTATCTGGTAAGGAACGTCCAGCCATAGGCCCACCAGGGCCATGTTGGGTGACACCCTCTTGCTGTCCACATTTGAAAGGTCAAGGGCCAGTGCCTCTTCCTCATTCCCCAACTGCCTGTCCACACTTCAATGAACAGAGAAGGACCCCAAAGCTTACCTTTCAATATCCGAAACGTCTTTGGTCTCAAAGCGGCCCGTGGCGAGGAGTTCGGGGCTGAGTTTCCCCCTGAAAAGCAGCTCCTCCTTGGCCATCTTGACCAGGATAAGCCTCACCAGTTCCCCCATGTACATCCCACTGATCATCTTCTCAAATCTGCAGGGACACAGACCAGAAAAACAAATAAGGAAACTGCTGCCCTTAAACTCACCACTTCCCTGTGGAGGCAACATGCACACACATGAAACTCCAGTAAATGTTAGAGGCTGATGCACAATGAAGGGTTAACTTGTGTGGCATGGACTAGGGACAAGATGTGAAAGAAGTGACAGCTCAGGGCAGAGTAGGGGGGCTGGAGGAGCTGGGGGGGCTTGGGCTGCCTCTCCAAGCAGGTGGACCTTGAACTATAGGGAAGGATGGGCCTTTAGCAGGCAATCTAAACATCCAGGGAGGGTGGGAACAGTGTGAAGTTTAGGTAAGGTAAGTTATGTGTATAGTAGTTGAGTTTTAATTTTTTTTTTCTCTAGCAAGGATGCAATTTAAAAAAAAAAAAAAAGAAGCCTTATGTACAACCTCAATATTTATTTACAAGAGAAAAAGGTCAATGTGATTAAACGTGGGGGTTTGCAGGCCCAGCAACTCATCACTTCACATTGCCCCTCCCCCTTTGCAGGCCTTGGTGGATTCCTAACAAAAGTGTAAACACAATGGGGGCTGGGCAAGAGGAAGGGGAGGTGATGAAGCAAGATTAGAAGGACAGGTTGGGACAATTGAGAAGGAGCTCTAAATGCCACATGGTCTCAGGAATCTGGGAGTAAGACTTGCTAGAAGTTTCTGAGCAGGCAGGTGATAAGATAAAGGCATGTTTGAGTACAACAGAGACTGGCCCCATGCGGAGGGCAGTCGAGTAATTTATTTTTTCAACACTAGGTGGCACTGTTTTCTCTAGAAGACGGCCTGTCTGACTCAAGACTACGTGACAGGAGAAACCAAGCTTTTACAATTCTTTTTGGCAAAGAAGGCCCTTTCTTGGTATCTGAGAAAGTATCTGGGTCCTTAGGAAGAGGAGGCCCCCAGGGCCTGTGGGTACTAACTAGGCCAGACTTCAGAGAGGAGGCCCCGGGCAGGGTGGGGAAGGGACTCGGATGTCACCTCATGCATCTACAGGAGAGGAAGCTGGCCCCGCAGGAAGTGACTTGCTCAAGACCCAAGGTCAGGTATGGCAGAACCGGAGCTAAGTGGGGAGCTGGCAAAACTGCTTGAGCATTTAAAATGCTTTTAAATGTTTAAGTGCCAGCACAGACAACTGCCTGGAAGGCCAACCGGCTTCAATAGCAAGGAGCTCACGTGTCTGCTTCTGCAGCTGTCTCTGAAATGGGTGATAGTATAGGAGGTGAGGGAGAGGCCCACAGGGGGCTCTGAAGGGCAGGCGGGGTTTTTTTAGATTGTATTCCAGGTTTTTAAAACACTTTGTTTCCATCAACGTTTGGAAAATATTTATGTAGAAACAAATAAAGAGTGAAAACAAATTCCTACTCAAGCCCAAAAATGACTTCAGGGCCACCACAGCTGACACTGGTGTATGTCCTCCCAGCCTTTGATTTGACTAAGGTTAAGCCAGTGGTGGGTTGCCAAGGCCGGGTTGGCAATTCTGTCTTCTGACACTTCAAAGGGCATGTGGCTCCTTGGAATGGCGTGGGTGCGCCTCGTTGATGGAGGCAGGCGTTGAGTGAGTGACTTTTCAGTTCATAAATTCCTCACCAGCCGTGACAGACATAGACAGTATGTTCCTATGAAAGTGACAAGTCAATGGACTCTCGTTTCAACATGTGAAAGAAGCTTGTGACTTAAAATAAGCCATGCTTCGTTGAGGAAGCAAGGACTCGACCTGTAAAGAAAAAGGCCCCCATTGCTGAGCTGGTCTGTAAGGTTGGATTGGATTTTCCTCTCCAAGCAGAGATCTGCGCAACAAGCTTTCCTGCAACAGTCCCAGCAACAAGAAGACCAGAGAGGGCCTGAATTGCTCAAAACATTTTGCAATTGCCTTCAAAGCTTGCAAAAATCCCTGTTTCAATATCTTTAAGGGACATTTGGCAAGTGTTTGTGAGAATGAAATAATGTTTTGTAAGAATCAAAAGTAACTAAACACCAAGTCTGGCCAGGCTGGAGAGTATAACATTCAGGGTTCAAATGTTGGAGTCCTTCCTGCAGTTTAGCCCAGGACCCCGGCTGGGCCACAGGTCCAGGGAAGGCAGCCAAGGAGGCACCCAAGGAGGCACCTTAGCCAACTTTTCCACAGCCCCTGGGTCTGCATACAGCTGGGGCGGGAGGCCCTGGGACTCCATGGGGTTCAGCCTAGCTCACAGGCAACTCTGCCAGAGGTCTGAGTCAGAGCCTCAGCCAGAAATTAAGAGCCATCTGTCACAGCCTCATCATCCTCTGGGCAGTGACAGGGGTGGGAGCTAAGAAAGGAGCTTTCAGAGACCTGAATCTTGGCCATCTCAACACTTTTCTATGTGGCTCACAAACTGTTTCTAAAGACAACTTACAAATTGAAGGCGGAAAGAATGAGCAGGGTGACACACTTAAACTCAGAATATGACCTTCTAAAGCTACTGAAGGACATAGCCCAATCATTACCTACTACCTGGTGTGTCCGCTTGCCCTAGCTTTTTTAGAGCCCTCTCAGAAACTTGTAGTCACAATGTGTGTAATGAGCACAAATTCCCATAACCAGTGGGCACCTTGGCAACCTTTGGGGTATATGTGACTATAAAGCAAAAATGAGAACCGCCACCCAGCCCTGGCCAGCCCCCACCTCAACTCCTGAGCCCACTCCCCAAGCCCACTGCTCACAGTTGCTTCCCAGGGTTCAGGGAGCCCATGTCGATCTCCTGGTCAAACTCAGTGCGGATGTCGTCGAGCACACCGTCATCTCCAAACGCCCCCCACTCCATGTTGATGCACATCCGGCCCTCGTCGCCCTCCACCAGGTCAATGTGGCGCATCTCTTCCATGTAGCAGGCGTTGCTGCCCGTGCCTGGCAGGAACAAGGGACTGCTCAGTGCCCACCCACGCCTTCCTCTCCCCAGCCCCCATCTCCGTCTTGCCCCACCATCCTGAGACTGCCCAGGGTGGCTGGGCTTCCTCAGAGCAGGCTCTTGGGGCATCCCAACATGGCCTGTTCCAGTAACACCCACAACTCCACAAGTCCTGGCTCAGCCCTCCAAAGTGACCACACCATTATCTTCCAATACGAAGTACAAAAGAACAACCATGCCACAGACCCCTCCTGCCTTTCCAGCCTACACCCCCAACCAGTGGTCAGCACCGGCCCTCAGTGTTCACGTACCCACAATGAGACCAATCTCGCAGTTCTGGTCATCATAACCACAGGTCATCATGGTCCCAACTGTGTCATTTACCACAGCCACAATGTCGATATCAAAGTCCTGCAGGGATAAAAGGGGGGTTCTGACCTTCACCGTCACAGAAAGGGCATAGATGTGATGATGGAAAGAAAGAGCAGCAAGACACATAGCTCAAGAGTAACAGGGCTGCCCCTGACTAACCCTACTCACAACCAAAGAAGGTTAGAACTGGAAACCGGGTCCAGATCCAATCTAACAGCCGCATCTCACTCCCCACCCTGCTTGTCCTCATCATGGAGGACTTGCCTGACACCAGCCCTGCAGTCTAGTTTACAGCCGCCACCAATCTAAGAAGAATGTGTCTTGTCATCATTGTCATATTCTGCTTCTCTTCTTTTCTCTCTCCCCCTCCTTTCCTCCCTCCCAGAAGGTCTTATCCTTCTGTGACCTTTATCTTGTCCTCTCTGCACCCCATCCCACCCTAATGCCAACATCATCCCAACTTCCTTACTTGGAAATTGTTTTCAAGTCTTCTTCAGTGTAACAACTAAAGGGTTTTTCTTGCACCAAGGCTAAGACTATTTATCCATGATGATAATCCGAGACCCAAAGGCATCTGATCATTTATAAGATTATTGGTGTGGTACTCATATTACAATATATGTGTGGCAAATCATTAGGTGCTACATCTTAAACTGATTCAGAGCTATATGTCAATTGTATCTCAATAAAACAGGAAAAAATTAAAAATACATTATTGGGTAAACAAAGCAGGGAAGAAGAAAAGAAAACCTTGCCTTAAGAAGCACAAAAGGGCTTCATGCTGATTTGAGGACAGGCTGGAGAAGACTTCAGAGTGGACCCAAAAGAGCCCCCAGACCCCCAGCTCCTCCCTCCCCATCAGGGCCACCCCTACTCACTCCTCTCCTCTGGATTGCCTTCCGGATCAGAGTAACCACATCTTTGCCTTCCACACCACTGGACTTGAACCCCTTGGTCCATGAGACCAGGAAACTCTGGAAGAGGACCAAGGATTGAACATTAATTCCTCACAAAACTCAGACCACACTTCTCAAACAACCATTAGTGGAGCCCTCTGCCATGGGGTTAAATTAAACTAAAGCCATGCTTGAATGTATATATTGCTTCCTAACTAGCCTAGGAAGGAGAAGTCTGGACCCCATCAGAGGTCCAGAAAGGAGATTAAATAATGATTCCTTCATGATCTACTGCCCCCAAGAAGTGGAAAGGGCACGGTATAGAACTGCCAAAATAAGAGACTTGTATCCTCTCATCATAACTCCCCACACATCTTTCTTCCAAAGATCTTTATCACAATACTTTAGATCAAAGGAGATCAGGCTAATTTCTCACTCCTGTTTCCCTAAGAGGAATAAAGATAAGGTGCAATATATGTGGGGTTGCGCACTGTATTTGAGGGGCAGGAGATAATGACCCCCTCTTCTCTGACATTTCTTCACCATCCCCCCACCCCTACACACACTCACCCAGAAGGACAGAACTCCCAATATTCAAAGCTGGTCCACACACCCGTCAGAGCCACCTCCGCCACCACGGCAGCAGGTGACGCAGACTTCTCCCTCATCCTCCCAGCCCAAAGAACGAAACAACAAAAGAGTCTGAAGAACTCATCTTACCTCGTCCAGTTTCGTTTGGATGCAGGGGAACGAGAAGGTAAAGCCCAAGGGAAGCTTCTTGTCTTTGATTTGTAGCTTATCCATGAAGTTAGCCAGGCATTCGGCAATGTGGTCAAACAGCTAAGGGCACAGAACGCAGGAATATGAGCAGGGAAACAGAATAGCACAACAATTAAGAGCATGAACTTTGGGCTCAGAAAGGAACTAGCTGAATACATGCAAGATATGTATGCCTTGTGAAGTCTTAATTTGCTCAGTCTGTAAAAGGGGGATGATAATTGTACCTGACTTCCGAGTTACTAAAAGGATTAAATGAGTCAATACATAGAAGGACTTAACACTAGTTAGCGCTTATTAAATACTGTCTTCCACATAAGCCATTTATCCACACCACTGTCAAAATAACCCCCAGGAGGCCGGCGAAATCATAGCCAAAGCTAATAAGAAAGTCACTGCATGCCCTGGGAACAGAACATCCTTTGGTGGCCTTGTCAGAACCCCCCTTGACATTGATACACAGCTGAATGTCTTACCAGGGGGGAAGCCCATCTCACTGCCAAGTATTTTAGCATCCCTGTCTCTTGTGATTGGGGGAGTCGGTAGGACATTCTCTGTTGGCATTCTATGAAGGGACTTAACAAAAATATGTAACTTTTATATTTTTCTTCCGTTCTAGAAAATTTAATTTCCTGGGGGCAATTCAAAAAGGTATCTTTGTTTTCTAACTTCAAAATGGAACACCCAGAGAGTCCATGAAGAGCACAGAAGAATAAATAGCCTCACAACCACAACCACGCTAAGCAGGATCCACAGCACCTAGGAAAAGTCCTAAGTCTAAGAAAAAGCTGTATTCACAATCACCCAGGCTTTCAATCAGTCCCACAGCCCACAGTCCTATGGCTTCCTTCTTGCACACTCAGCATCCTCAAAAAGAAGTTGGTGACCCCTCCGGAAGTTTAGAGGCCAAGGCCAGGGGGCATTCTGGTGCAAAAAAGTAAGCAGAGGCCAGAGACTGAGCAAATTCCAAGGGCCAGGTTGATCAGATGGCAAAATCTAAAAGCCAAGCATTCCAGGCAGAAGCAAGGACGATTCCACTAAACAAGGGGTTCCCAAATTGTGGTCCTGGACCGGCAGTATCACCACTATCGCGTTATAAATGCAAATTCTAGGGCCCAAACCCAAACCTACTGAATCAGGAACTGTGGGGGTGGGGCACCCCAGGTGATCCTGAAGCAGTGGTTTAGAGAACCACTGCACTAAACCACAAAAAGTATTTGCATTTACAAAGGAACTGAGGTTGGGGGTGGCAGGCTAGGTTGAGAGGCCCAGTGGCTCCCCAGATGCCTGTGATATGCTCAGTGGGAGGCATCCAGGAAGACAAGGCCACCACCACCTAGAAGGGAGCCAGCTCTAACTGAACTTTCTGCATTGGCCCTGTCCAATCTGTCTGATCGCTTGCGAAAGTCACCCCAGCTGATACTGAAACTCTCAGTCTCTAAACCAAAACAATCTCAAAAGCAAAGGATGAGCAAAGACAGCGCCCTCTCACGAAGAGAATCACCCTTAAACACAGGTCAAGTGTGTTCATATGTAAATAGAGTTTCTAGATAGATATTCAAAAATTCTGTTCTTCTGCTGGGAAGTGACTCAGAGACAAAACTTACAATATGATTCAACAAATTCCCAGCACCTTCTTTCTGGTACTGTAGTCCAAAATGATCTTTAATACACACTGTCTTTGTTTTTTTAAAAAAAAGGAAGTTATAGAAGCTTTGCAAAGAGATAAGGCCAATCATCAGAGATGGGAGAAGGGAGCGGCTTTAGAAGGGGTAAAAGCAAAATGGTTTCTCCTCACCCAGCTCTGACCTCTGCTTCTTTTCCAACTGCACTGCCAACAAGGGGAGGCAGAAAAAACAGGCAGCGAAGAGGCACTAAACCACATGCTGCCTAATACAATAGCCACTAACCATCTGTGGGTATTTCAATTAATCAGAATTTTAAAAAATTAAAAATTCACTTCCTCGGTCACGCTAGCCACATTTCAAGTGCTCAATGCCACAGGTGGCTCGTGGCTACCATATCACACAAGGCAGATAAAGAACAGTTCTCCCATCATTGTGAAAAGTTCTGTTGGACAGTGCTGGGTTAAAAGAACCTAGACCTCTTGAAAGTGGGGAAGAGGAGACGGTCTGCTTCCTTAATTAGAAGACTGTCTCCTTTTCTGTTAGCTGATGATGTAAAGGTAAGATGCTGGGAGAAAGAGCTAACATGTTCCTGCCATAAAAAGGCTCAAAGGGCATCATCTTATGACGTTAGAAAGGATTCCTTTTCCTTATAGGTCTGAGAACCTGCTCAATTCCCTTCCCATAAGATACACTTTAAAAATCTAAAGTGGCTGCTATTACGATTTGTAATTCACTGCTCTTAAGTGGAAATTCATGCACTAGAAGACAGGTTTTACTCAGGGACCCACACTGCCCAGGTTCACAGATCTTCAAAAACCTTTGCAAGTTTTGGGTTTGGTGATTTCATCTTGGTTTTAACTAAATTTTATTTTTCAAATCCATTTGTTTTCCTCCAATTAAAAGACTGATACCTAAAATATAGAGAAAAGGGTACCAGTAATTCCATCACTGTGAACTTCCATCCAGCCTTTTTACCACGTTGTTTTCTGCTGCTTTTAAGATGTGTAGTATTATTTCCCTTCCATAGGGTAAAACAAAACATGTATGTTTTCTTTATGTTTTATTTTTATGTAGCATTTTTCCATGTATTCAAAACCTTTTAAATATCACAAAAGTTTCTTTTCCAGGTGGGTCTCATAGATTTTTTTTTTAATTTAGATTAAAACATTTTGATTCTGTATGTTGGAGCTAGTGATAACCTCAGTAGAGCTAAAATGCCATAGTCCCAGGGATTCACCGCCCTTCTCCAGTCCTAACATTAAAAAAAGGAAAACAGGTTTACTCTCAGGCTGCCCCCAAAGACATATAAAGGGTCTAAAACTATCTCCCCCACAACTACACATGGCCCACAATTCCTTTCCCAGAAGGTGGCCTGATGATGTGGGAAGAACCATGCACTAGGAGTGAGACGGCTCCACCTCTTCCAAGCCCTGGGGCCCAAGAGGTAACCATGTCTTACATGGAGATTTCAACTCTTCCATTCACTTTTACCGAGCACATGTTGGGCATAAAATACAGCGGGAATAGCCAGCATTCAAGCTGAGACTGATCCCTATAGCTGTGCCAGCCAGGATCCAGGAATGTCTTCAGTGATTCCTATCCATGGACTGAGAGCAGCTGGAGAAGGAGCAGAAAGAATGTCCCAAGGAAAGTTTTTGTACAGCAGATGAAAGGGGGTAGATATCAGCTTCCCTGAACACCTGAAGGCAAAGAATAATGGCTGGACCTGTGGCTGTCAAGCACTAATCAGCCAGATACTTCTGGTGTGGTGGCAATAAGTGTCCCCCCTGTAGGAAGGCTCTCCTGGGGGAACTGTTGAGAGGGAGGGCCCCTCAAAGGGCCTGCCCCACAAAATCACATGTCTGCAGGAACACCAGCCTCTTTGGGGAGTACCTCCTACTCTGCAAGCAGAGGCAGATAGCTGAGACCCAGGACCACCATGTTGCCTAATTCCAGGGAGCACCACTCACGTGGACCACATCACTTGACTACAAAGTAGATGGAGCCCCACAGAGTTGTACAAACACAGGCTCTAGTCATATGGACCTGGCTTTGTGTCTTGCCTCTGGCCCCTCCAACCCCTGTGTTCTGAGGCCAAGACACTCAGACTCAGTCTTTCAAAGCCCAATCCCACATCTATAAAGTGGAGATAACAGGAGCACCCAGCCTCGCAGGGCTCATATAAGGATAAAACAAGACAATCCATAAAAGTGCTTTCGCTCAGCCTGACACACAATAGGTCAACATGTATTAGCTCCTCCTCCAGATGGTTACTCATTCCTTTCAACACATTACTCTTTTCTAAGGGAGACGTGTCCTGGTGGCCTAGCTGGGCTTTAAGCTCTGGAGCGGAAGGAGCAGCACTTTTGATTCCCAGTGAGGATCAGTGCCCATTGCATAATAGGTGCTCAATAAATGTTTAGAGACTGTCTCGATGGCAATTCCACCCTTGCTCAGTTTTTTCTATTACTGAGAGGATTCTTACTTGGATTTCCCATTTCTTCTCCATCCACTCCTTTTATTGTTTAGATTCTGAGCACAAAGCATAACTCTAGAAGCCACTGAGATATGGGGATGACTAAGCATAAGTTAGAGCCAATGTGGAAGCTACAGTGCCCGCTGGGACACATACCCCAAAGCTAGATTTTGGTGTCTTCTCAACAGGTTCTTGTCCCTGTGCAAAACCTCTTCTGTTTTAGAAGGTCAAGAAGAGGGAAAATAAATAACCACAAAGGCAAAGAGGAAGGTTCCATTTTCATGCGATGGATAACAACTGTGAGTCAAAAGGGGCTGAAGGGTGACCACAGTGGCAGGTGGCAGTGTCAAACCACAATCATGTATTCCACTAACTCGCCATTCAACAGTATCACTAACAACTGGATGTCCAGAAGTATGGGCCCAGTCTCCCAACCATGAGCTTTCCTCAATAACCAGCATGTACAAGCAGTCCTCAAAAGAGAGGGCAAATGAAAACATCCCCCACTGCAGCACATCCAGACCCCTGGGCCTCACGCACAGCACGTGCTCCCTGCTCTCCAGCCCATGAGCTCCCCTCCTGATGGAGGCCCCCCCACACCCAGCTTCAGGCATGGAGGGGATCACCAGGCAGAGAGAGGCCAGGAAATGCAAGCCTCAGTCAGGGTCTCCTCCCTCCAGACCACAGAGGAGGGGCTCCTGTGGGGCCCAGTGTCCCCGTGGCCACCCTGAGAGAAGGGTCAGACCTGCGTGCCACTGCCTCGCATGATGTCCTCGGGGATGGCGTAGATCTGGTTCTCCATCTCGACCTTCTGGAGCCCATTGTCCGTTACTGTCACCCGAAGCACACGGAAATTGGTCCCTCCAAGGTCCAAAGCCAGGAACTCGCCATGTTCTGCAGACAGGAAGGGCCACTATTATTTCGGAAAAGACAAGATCAAACTGCTTCACAGATCAACACTTAAAGCTCATAAACACTGCCATAAATACTGAATTCTTAAAACCCGTTGAATCTTTAAAACCCATGAGACCATAAATACTGATCTTCTCTGGTGATGGGGTGACCAGTGCATCTTAATTTCTTCTACAGACATTTATGTATTGTCTGGTTCTTTTTCTTAATGCTAAGCACTTTTATATTACTTTTAGAATTCACATAAATAATGAGTTTCACATGGAATGATGGGGTGCCCCACCCCCCTCACAGAGCTGACTGTTTCCCAGGGGCTCTTAGCCAAGTCCCCACCGAGCTCATGGGGCCCATCAAGCCCTGTGCCAGGAGTCTATGCCTCTGTTTTGTTCTTCATGCCCCCAGGACACCCAACACGCTGCTACAGGCCTGTGGGACCCTAGGCCTCCTGCCAAATTGGGATCCCAGTACAAAATTTACTTTTAATGTTCACAAACAGTGATAGCAATGTCCTATGGCAGGATGAGGGGGTCGCATGATGGAGTGGATGGGGGTCCAAATGGCTATAAATTAAGAGCAAATAAGCTAAGCAGGTGCCCCTGAAAAGGTCCCCGGCTTATTCAAATGTGAGAGAATGCTGACCCAACAGTATGTAAGACAAGAGTCAGGCCACTCACAGTTCCACTCAGGCAAGGCACAGAGCCAGGGAAGAGAGGGGAGAAGGAAACTCCACTCACACAAACAGGTCAAGATTTTCAGTGTCACCAGGAAGGCAAAGTCGCTTCCATCCAGGAAGCAAGCAATGCAGACAGAAAACACAGTAACACAGCTGGCTGCACATGAAAGTGCTAAAAGGTGCAGAGGCCAGAGCCAGGGCTTAGGAAGCAGGTGGGCTTCACCCCCTTGGCAGCCTCCTCAACCAGTAATGGCTCCACCCACCAGTCTCTCACCGCCCTGCCACACGCCTTCTCGAAGGATACAGGGTTATTTCCTGGGGGATTCACTTACTGGCATGCTTGTCATCATTCAGCCCTTTTCCTGATGGGAGACTGCCAATGACGTAAGGCGGAATGGATTGGAGGGTCAGGGGAAATGCTCTAACTAAATGAACCATCAAGGGTTTATTCTGTACCTCAGCAGCTCTCATGCTCAGGCCCTGAGGAAAGCCATGTCTGCCGGTCCCCGAGGACACTACCCACAGCCCCTACAGTCCAGAGGGGCAACTTGGGGCGACATCACCCACCTGAGATTCCATGGGGACTTGCCACCACACAACCATGGGCTGGTGGTGGCTCGATACACAGAAACTGGCTCTGGAGCCCATGTTACCTGTCAGAACTCTGGCCACTTCTTGGCTGTGGCAAGTTCCTGAGCCTCTGAGCCTCAGCTGCCTCATTTCTAAAAAGGGAACATCAAACCTTGTGTGGTTGTTGTGAGGGGGGGAAACTAGAAAGTGTGTCTCAGGCACCCAGCACAGAGCCCAAGAACTTAGGACACACTCAATAAGTGAAAGAAACTTTGCATCCAGGCTCTCGGCAAACACTGCCCGACACCCACACTTGAACCTTCCAGGCCCAGCGTTAAGGCTGCCTCTCAGACTGAAAAGCAAAATCAACATCGCGGGGGGACACTGAAGAGACCTGTCCAAGAAAAGCCATTGGAATCCGCTCCAGTGGCTTCAGCATTCCTCCACAGAGGTATGAATTTCCCATTCCCTCCCAGGCATCTGGAGCACCCCCTCCCCCTTCCCTGCCCCCACTAGCTACAGTTGTTAGATAGCTGGGGCAACTTCAACCCCTGTAGAGTGACTCTGCCCCCCTTGTGGCCATGGGGGACTTTTCCAAGCACTCTAGTACTGAGCCTCTCCAGGTAGTGGGACCTCAGCCAGGCTGTAGGAAACGCTATGTGGAGGTTGTCAGGAGGGATAAAAAAGAAAAATCAAACACAAACTGCCTGCATCAGCACTCTGCAGCCCAGGACACAGGCGATCCGCTGAATCGGCGACCACAGGGGACTGAGGCGGCTGAGGCTGCCCCTAGTTGGTTGTGATTCAAGGCGCGCCCAGCTCAGTTCACTGGAGGGGCACTGCTCCATCAAGAATGGTGGTTTTGCAGTGGTATTTCCTGGTGGGCTGAAGGGAAACCACAGATAAGTACTGCTGATTGTTCTGTTCCCAGGATGGAACGCCATCCCCTCGCTTTCCTTTCACGCTGCCGGAACAGACACTACCCCTCCGCATCCCTCCCCCTGGCGCCCCCTCCACAAACACACATGAACGACCATGACGACCACAGCCAAAGACCGTATTCTTCCCCAAGTCCAGTCTCGGAGGAAGGCCCAGCACCATGATTCCTGGAGCTAAATCTTCAGGTGACTCCTCAGGACAGTGAAGAGATCCCTCTCCCAGTAGCCACCTCCACGCCAGAGAGCAGCTGGACCTCAGAGGTGGGTGGGCAGGCTCTGAATTCCAGCTCAGGTGCTTTACTACCTGTGTGGCCTCTCTGAGCATGTCACCTCACCTTGTGGAACAGGGCTCATCATGCTGACTTCTCCTGGGGGTCGTGAGGCTTCCATGAAATATGGAGCATGTTATATGTGAATATATGAGTACTTAGTAGGTCACCAATAACTGTCATCACTGTCATTATTCCTTGGTTTGATTGCGAAGCTCCCATCCTAGTTCTTCTCAGCCCCTCCAACCCTTACCTACTCCTACTCCTGGCTCAAGTCCTAGCTCCACTGTGAAACTTCTGGGATATTCCAGAAGCCTACAGCATACAGTGCATGAGTATGTGATGGGGCGTGAAAGAGGAGCGCATCTATGGGCCTGAGATAGCAGGTTTCTTAAGAAAGTGTACAGCCACGTGGCAGAGGACCCAGCAAGGTCCAGAGAGATTATTCTGCTGAGTGATTACAGGTGGTATTTGAGGCAGTGTTTTAAGAAAACATCTCCTATTGTATTTGCTCATAGTTACACAAAATGTTTAAGTGCCAACCGTGGGATTTCTATATGAGACCATAATGTCAGAGGTAAGGTTTCTCTGATTGTTAAGCATGCTGTCATGTCTGGAAAACAGTTTTAACTTTTTAAAAATAACAAAATATAAACATGCGTTAAGAAAAAGTTCAAACAGTACAAAAGTAGGAAAATTAAAAGCAAACATCTCTTTTCGTCTCCACACCCAGAATGTAATCACTTAATATTTATTGGGTGTCTTTAGATATACTTATTTTATCAAGACA